>NW_024426552.1:30197037-30288125 GCF_017311325.1 Ursus maritimus
ATATGAATGTTATCCAGCCATAAAAAATAGGGAAATCCTCTCATTCAGGACGACATGGATAGACCTTGACAGCATTATGCTAAGTGAGATAAGTCAGACAGAGAAAGACAAATAAATACCGTATGACCTCTTTTATATGTGAAATCTAAAAAAAACCAAAAACAAAAACAAAAGGACAACAACAAAACAACACATACATGTACACAAAACAGAGAAAAAGAGATCAGAGGTGGTTGCCAGATGCAGAGAGTAGGGCATTGGAATTGGAGAAAGGTGATCAAAAGGTACAAACTTTCAGTTATAAGATAAATAAGTACTAGAGATGCAATGTACATCGTGATGACTATAGTTAACACTGCTGTATAAAGAAAGTTGTTAAGAGAATAAATACTAAGAATTCTCATCACAAAGGGAAATTTTTTTCTTTTTTCTATTATATTTATGAGATGATATATGTTAGCTGAACCTATGACAATGATCATTTCACAATAAAGGTACATCAAACCATCATGCTGTATGCCTTAAATGTATACCGTGATATATGTCAATTATTTCTTAATAAATTTTGAAAACAAGAACAAAAATATTTATCTGGGTTTTACATGTTTTCTTTCAACTCTAAAAACATTACTGTAAGCTGTCCTGGTTTCGATCAAGAAAGTTTTAATCTCTTTCAACATAATTTTTATGTATATTTAGAATTAAAGTTATAAAAACAAACTTGCAGCTTGATACATATTAAAAATATCTTTATGTTGTGAATCTTCAATATGATAGGAAACTCAATCTACATCAAACAATTCATTGAACAGAACTTTAAGACAGGAAACACTAAAAGATTGCTCTTGTTTATGTTATTAAAATCTAACTCTTACACTGACTATTCATATAAGAATTTTTTAAATTAAATGTATTCTTATCTGACTTTAAGATATATTACATGTACATTTACTCTATTCAAGCAAGTATTTAAATTGCTTACTTCTTAGGAAACTGATGAATCAGTGGGGTTTGGCCAAAAATAGGACTGCATTTTACAATTTTATATTTTTAATTGAGATTTTATAAATATATTATTATTATTATATTTTTCATTGTGCAATTTATCATTACTGTATTGGCAGATAGTGAGTATTTTTAGTTAAGTAATCTCTATTACTGGAAATATACTCTTCTTGTTTAGTGGAAGTACCTAGATGAACTACTCTCTGGATCAATAATGATAAGCAAATCACATTTTTAGATGTTGAGACATCACTGGGGTGATATCTTGCATATGAGAGTACAATTAATTATAAGATTCTTAGACTTCATCATTTTCTTAAACAGGGACAGCTCTCCTCCTTTCTAAAATACTACCATTTTGATAAGGCACTGAGATACTTTGAAACAGCTACAATACTCTGACTCATGAGTCACGATGAGAGTGGACTTATATCTAACAGTCGTAGAAGTGCATGCATTTATTTTTGATGAGAGCAAGTAGTTTTTTCTCTTCCCTATGTTACTTCATTGATTAATTAGGCAGATAATGAGTGTGATATGATAAATGATACCTTCTTCAATTAGCTGTAATTCTTGTGAAGTACAATATTCCAGTAAACTTTTTAAACTAAACTTGCTTCAGCTATTGTGACTGGAAATGTTTCTAGAATGTAGACTCCTTGTGGATTAGACCCCTTTTAGAAGTGTGATTCCCGTCTATAACCCATGCCCATCCTTCCCCTAAGTGGCACTGAGAACTGCATCCCAATCCCAGCAACATGGCCTTGGCTGCCTTGATTGTACTAAATGACCCTGAGGAGCAGAAATGGATGAGAAGTTGGAAAATTTCACAGAAAACCTCCAATATGCTTTGTGAAGAGCAAGAGAGAAAGCTGAATAGAAAATCATTGTACTATTGTGTACTCTGATGAGGAGCTGGTTGACATTATTGACAATACATTTTCAGTTGCTCCATTGTGATTCCCTCCCCCTACCCACAACACTATTTATCTGATCGGGGCAAGCACAGAGAAGACAGATATCTGATTTGGGTTTTTTTTGGTTTTGTTTTTTTGTTTTGTTTTTTCTTTTTCTTTTTTTTTTCTAGAATATGAGATGTAAGGACACAGCATGAGAATGTTCAGATGTATAGAAAAATACATGAATCTGGGAGATAATTCAGAGGAAAAGTAAATATAGGAAAGGGGTCATTGACTAGAAGAGTTCAGTGAAGTCAAAAAACAAGGGTCATAGGACTGGTTGAGCGTAACTGCTGGGAATAAAGGAGTTTCTTCTATAGAGTAAGAAGGGGGGCTTTAACATTTCAAAGATGCAGCAGTTTCCTGGGATACAAGGTTGTGAACCTCAGAGTAAACAAATGATTAGAACAAAATAAAATTTGTTGTCAGTTAAAAGGCTGTTAAGAAACTGGGATGTTGGATCGGTCAACCCCAGGAACATGATGATCATCCACAGATTCTTTTGATAACTAGTCATGTTATCACCTTAGCAACTTACATCCTTTGCCTCTCCTGTCCCATCATTACAGCTTTAGTTCAAGCCCTCATAAGCTTTCACTTTAATCTGACACTTTATCCTCACTAGTATTCCGGACTTCTGACTTACCCACCTCCAATCCATCTTCTACATAGCTTTTCTGTGATCTTTCTAAAACCCGATCATTTACTTTATTCCTGATTAAAAACCTACATTGTGGGGCGCCTGGGTGGCACAGGCGTCTGCCTTCGGCTCAGGGCGTGATCCCGGCGTTGTGGGATCGAGCCCCACATCGGGCTCCTCCGCTATGAGCCTGCTTCTTCCTCTCCCACTCCCCCTGCTTGTGTTCCCTCTCTCACTGGCTGTCTCTCTCTGTCGAATAAATAAATAAAATCTTTAAAAAAAAAAAAAAACCTACATTGTTTACCTACAGGAAAAAGTCCAAATCCATTAGCATGCCATTGAAGACTCCAAACCAAATGTGTTCCTATCTAATAGACTCTTCTTTCTTTTTCCCATGTCTTCACTTTCCAATGCTCTCTCCAGCTAGATCACCTTCACTCTTCACTCCAAATGTTGGTAAACACCCGCACCACCACTTAAGACTTGCTGATAGGACCTCCTCCTACCTGTGGAGTATTTCCTGCACCCTGCCTTTTTGCCAGGCAGTAAGCAACACTCTCTTCCTTCAGTCTTCCATCACACCAAATATACATTTCTCTTGTGGTGCTGCATTGTACTGATTTATTTATGTGTCTTTTCCAGCTAAATGGCACCTTGAGGCTAGGAATTTGTATTATTCAACATTTGACTTAGAATACCTAGCACAATATGTGTCAATGAGAGTCATTCAATAAAGCTCCAAGGGATTCTTTAAACTTTGAAATAGCAGGATGACAAAAGGAATGTGTTCAAATAAATAAACATAATGTAAAGCCTGTGAAATTGGAAGAGATGGTAGTTTTGAAAGAAATGAAGAAATTAAGGGTTGGTACTGACTTGAAGCTAACACAATTGCTTTAAGGCATGCTGAATTTGGGGAGAAAAGAAACGTTTTTGAATGGAAAGGAGAGCCTGATGGTATTGGACAGGAGAGTGCAAAGTCTCTGGGGCAATTAGGAGGCCCAGGGGAAAAAAGTAAATAGAGAGTTAACTGAGTACCTTTTCCTCCAAGACATAGGTCTATAACAAAAGGGGGAATATTATTTCTTCCTAAATTTCAAAATCTCCCACCTGATTGATTATTGAAGTATGATTATTATGAATCTATAGCAAGATTTTTCACACATAAAGAAATTATATTTTTTCCAATAAAAAATGTTTTTGGCCAAAAACATGCTTTATTGGGATTTTGAGAACTATAAGAGATTCTACAAAATGGATAAAATAAATTCAATTATCTTTGATCACATTTTATATATATTATGTCAATAATTCTATCTATAGCTCTAATACAGCACTGATCAATTCTTCTATGGGATTTTGCTTAAGAAGATGTTAATGGAAGTTCTGGGAGTAATCGGGGCTCAGAAGCTCAGTTATGATTAAATAGTCAACCCCCGAAATAAGTAATTTGCCTAAAGGTTGCAAAAAATGCAATAAATAACCTCTTTATCATTCCAACTTGATTTTCAAAGCTCATCTATTAACATCTCTAGAAGAGTTTTTTGAGTAATTTATCAAATTAAATTTATCAAGTGATCCTTCTTTTATTTTACATTCTATCATTAGGAAATACCATCCAAATAACCTGAGATTCATGTCTTTGATACTTGATATTTGCTGGCTATTAACCAAAAGTGGATTTTCTAGTTTTCCTCTATTGAAAACCTCATTTTTATAAAATGACCCTGTCCTGTTATTGAGAGAATGATTTTGATTTGAAATATTTTGCAAAGTGCTGCCTGTTCTGTGCCCTAGTATGGCCTGTTTTCACTTACATTACAAAGAGAAAGACAGAGAATGAGAGAGAGAGAGAAATAGAGAGAGAGAGAAAATGGAGACCTTATATGAATTTAAAAAAGCAGTACTTTGAATGATATGCCTGGTGATGTTTCCTGGGGATAGAAGTATAATAAAATATAAGGTGTGAATTTAAAAAATACAGAAATAACAAATGACAGAATATGACTTATGGAATAAAATTACATCTACTAAGACAAATATTAGAACATCAGTCTCTTTCTTGAAAGGTACAGAAGGATGCAAAGTTATATTATCGCCATGCTAAATTTGATTAGCCAGTCTTGTTTCTGTCTGTGGTTTAGGGTTTCAGAATTAAAGTTTTACCACTTTGAAATCTTAACAGGAGACTAAGCTTCTGTTTTCATATGCAAGCCCTCTTTAAAAAAACACACATCTACACATTTCAGAATTATTTCATTATTCTTTCTAATAATTAAGCCTTCACATCAAGATCGGCAGCATGACATGGTGGAAGGAGCATCACTTCCAGAGTAAGATCACCTTGGCTCAGCACCTGCTTTTTGTCTACCTTCAGTATGTCAGTCACTTTATTTGAAATACAATTGCTTTATCTGAAAGAAATATGACAGGGAATAAAAATAGTTCCTAGGTGGCAGAATTTTTTAAATGCATATGATAATGTAATGAAATAGCTTTGGAAACGCTAAATTACCATACCAACATTAGTTATTATTGTCATCCCAGGAGTAATGATTGTACAGAAAAAAGAACAGAGTATTTGAAGAAAGAAAATTGGCTTTGAGTTCTGGCTCTGCTTCTTGCCAGTTGTGGGCCTCTTAGCTGCAGAGTCTATCAGTGAGAATGATACTAGCACTTACTTTGTAGGTTCCTGTAAACATTAAGTGAGATATTTATAGGAAAATCTCTCCCCAAAGAACATTTTAGGAACCCTATGGCTAGGCAGAACCCAGTTTTAGAAGCCCTACAGCTGGGTGGAACACAGTTTGAAAACCACATATTGAAATAATCTATCAAAACTATAACCACTTTTTCAAATTTGAAATTCTTTACGTTTTAATAAAAGATGAGAATTTGGTGACCCATCAGCAACATAGCCTTAAAGAGGAAAGAAAAAAAAAAAAAAAGCTGATTTTTAAAGAGAAGTTTTCGGCAGCGCCTGGGTGGCTCAGTCATGATGCGACTGCCTTCAGCTCAGGTCATGATCCCAGGGTCCTGGGATGGAGCCCCGGAGCCCCACATTGGGCTCCCTGCTCAGCGGGAAGCTTGCTTCTCCCTCTTTCACTCCCCCTGCTTGTATACCCTCTCTCACTGTGTCTCACTCTGTCAAATAAACAAAATCTTTAAAAAATAAAATAGAAAAGTTTTAAAAGGTACTCTGTGTATATTTTAATAGATTAATCACTAAATTTCACCTTTGCTTCTCTCTCATTTCAGTTTCTTTCTCTTGTACGTGCACACACATTCACATACACATGCATACGTGTGATTTACTGTTCCTATATGCTGCCCAAAGTGGCCTGCTCTATTTCAGGCAAAAGGCAAGAGACAGCCTGTTGTAGTTTCAACATAATACCTTTGAGATGGTTCATTTTCCTGGGTCTTCTATATGCAGCCATGAGGGGATTGCACAAGCTGGCCTTATGCGCAGAGATGCTACGTGTTCCTTAAGGGCCTCCTTGTGCCCTAATGCGTATACCTATTGTCTCTCCCGCATTATACATCCTAACCTTGATGCAAGAGTCCTTTATCTATTGGATGACAGCACTAGGTCTAGTAGCTTGCCAGCTGGTCCTACTTGTCTCATGGGTGTGAATCTCAGCAACATTCTTTGAAGGAACAGGAGCTCCAGAGTATTAAAGTACCGCTTTGACGTTTTCTGTTTTCTGTTTACTTTCTACATTCATATACACCCTCACCCCTCTCAAATTCACTTTTCTGGTAGATACTTTAAAATGAAATTGTTATCTAAGTCATGACTGGAAAAAGTGCTTACAACACTAATAAACAAATATAATACTAATATAACTATTTTTATGGCCGGTCACATAGTTGCTATCATTCCTATTATCACAAGTATTAATAAACTACGTCAGCACAAATAGCAATGTTGATTTAAATATTAACACTACACATATCATTCCAAATCAGCAGCACAATTGAGTTTTCCTAATCCTCAAAAAAATGCCTTCATCTTTCATAACTGTTCAATAGAAGTAGAAAACCATTTGTCCTCCACTGTTGAAATACACACACATTTGTGGGAATAAAACAGAGTATGCATAACCGCTCATCCCAGGGCTGAGGAGGCTGATGCCATCACTCTGATGAAGACTGCTAAGGGCTGCTGTGAGCCCAGCAAGTACAGTGTCCAAGTGCCTGGACATGATCTGCTGACAGGACATGTCCTGAAGATGTTTCACTGAGGGGCCAGACCAACATTTGCATTTTAAAAGAAAGCCAGATCCAAGTGAGGGTGAATTGCCTGAAATGAAGTCACCAAGACTAAAAGAAGGAAATGAATGGCGAACAAATGAGCAAGGCAGTTAGGAGTTCATGGCTGGAGGAGAAATAGCTATAGCATAATCTTTCTAACTTAAGTGCATATGACTGAGATTGCTTTTTTACCTGCTTGGAGATTAGTCATGAGACCTCCTGGGAACAAAGAAAAAAAAATGGAAGCAGACAAATACAGAAGAATAAGTGTCCAAAATCTATTAAGCACAAGTGGAAATGTCAGAAAAAGTAAATTTAGAAGCCATTGCTCTAAGTAAGGGTAGCTTCATTTCCCAGTATTGCCCTGACTTTCAGGCCCCGCTGAAGATTTCCTAGTACTGTATTGTCCTCTGACTTCTGGACCCTTGTCAAATGCACTGTCTATTATTTCCCACCAGTCTCCAGCACCACTACCAGAAACCATGCGAACTTGAGTCATAACCATGTATGTTCAAGGACTCCTGACACCCAACCAGATTGACATGACTCCATGAAGACACATGTGCCCACAGAGCAATGATAAAATAAACCACCAAACTGAGAAAAGGGAGATCTCTGTTATTCTGATATAAGTATTAACTCCTTTATAAACATTTTATAAAGGATTTCTATTGTTCAGTGTGTCTTTGGAAAAAAGAAAAAAAGACCCTTTTCAGCTCTTGGGGAAAATGCCAAAAGTATAGACAGAAGTTAAAAATAAAATAATAAGAAAGAAAACACAAAGGAAAGGTTAGATTTTTAACATCTAGTCCATCACATATTATTCCCAAAGGAACTCCCTGATAAGCCACCTGCATTCCAATCTTAGTGTCCCAGAGTCTTTTTCCTCAGGAACCCGACCTACAACAGTGGGTCCCAAAAGTCGTCCCAGGAAGCAGACGCTGAAGAAGGGTCTCGGTGTCAGAGCATCTACATCCTGGATGTTATGCGGACCTCTCCAACCAGGTGGAGCATTGAGACCATCTGGCATGTAATACTAGTACAACAAGTAAAATTTTCACCAGTGGTAACTGGGAATTGATGCCAGTGAAAAGAAAAGGGCTGATGGCTACAATGCCCCTGGTGTTTAAGAAGTGCGGGAAAGATTAGTAATTATAAGAACAATGGCCTGGGAGCACTATTGCAGAGGGTAATCAATGTGCTGGGGAAAGACAATAAAAGACTGAGGGTGATTAATAACCAATTAAAGTTTGTCTGTGAAAGACAGAGGAAATTTCTGGCAGGATAGAAAGAGACTCATCTTACGCAGCCAAATGATTATTTTCCCTGGTTGGCACCAGATTACACTGTTCATCAAAATAATAAGGAATGCTCTGGTGAGATGGGCACCAGTGTCACCTAGAAACACAGTTATGGTGCTCCACTGGAGGGCAAAACTAACAGTATGAGATGCTTTTACAAAACTAGATTCAATTGGATTTCTAAGTCCTCAGAATAACAGAGGCCAAATGGTGGACCTTGTTTCAGAAAGCAGGTGTGTGCAGTTTTCCTAATAAATGATAAGGTTACAGTGGTCTCATGGGGGCCTGACCCACAGATTGCTATGGAGATGCTTAATAGGACTAAAGGAACCTAGGATGCCCAATAAATGTTTGCTCAATTTGTACAAACACAAGAATTCAAGTATAGGTCAGAAGGTTAAAGGAAGACATCTTATTAAAAATTCATAATCCTTTCTCAATACCGAGATCTGAGCCACTTTCACACCAAGACCCACTGAATGAAACAGACTCTGTCCCTGGGAGGAAGGACCCTGTACCACTGCAATGTGTATACTAGTAATTATTTCCCCAGTCTTATTCCAAAGGGCAAGTAACCATACTGGGGAAAGGGATATACTGATACATTGTAAAGACTGTTGGACATAAAATCTGAATCATTGCAGGTGGGCTTTCCCCCAAAAAAGCCCAGACTTTAAGCTGGTATTTAATGTGCAGGATATGTAGGGATACTTAAAATCTAAACCTATGGAAATGAGAGGGAAGAAGCAAAAGTGTTAGAAGCAGAGTGTGAGGATGACCTAAAGACAGACTTGGTCAACTCTACAGGGAGTTCTAAAGCTAGAATATCCCTTCAGAGTTGTCCTAAATTTTGCTAATATGGTGGGGTCTTCATACTTTTACACTTAATTAATGAGCCACTAGAAGTGGGTCACTTTGAGAAGGGGCATAACTTTGGGCTAAGAGGCTTTCCGTAGCTAAGAGTATTCCTGAAGAGACACCCAGCAGTGGGGCAACAAGCCATTTATAACAGGGGATCTGCATAACATGTCACAATGTCCATCATTGGAATTGACTTTGATACCCGTAATGATTTCTACAGTCCATCCCCAAAAGGTCCAAAGTCATCTACTCATAGCTTCACACTGGGGGAAAAGGGACTAACTAGCTATTTTGAGAACAACTGGACACAGATTTTCTTTGACACTGATATTTTTTGTTTGTAGGATTTGAAGCATCATCACTGGCCCTTTTCTTAGGAGCATACAGGATCTGGATAATAAACTAATGAGTTCTATATCCAATTTACAGTGGCTCTACTAGTTCCACGGACCCAGTGTTCATTCCCCCAGTTTCAAAATAAAACACTGAGACAGATACTTGGGAACTGATAGAGCCCCCAGTATTGGCCTCTTGACCTCTGTGGTAAGAACTGCCATAGTGAGAAAAGCCAAATGAAAGCCTCTGTCACTGCCCATCCTGCCTCTGGCCACAAGAGTATATTAAAGACAATACTGTATCCTAGGGAAAATGAGAGAGATTATTGTTATTTAATAAGATCTGAATAATGCAGATATGGTAATTTTCAATATATATGCATTTAATCTACAAACTTGGACCCTATAAAAACCAAACAGATCTAGTAGGATGATAACAAACTACCTGAAACTCAACAAAATAAGAAATCCAACCGAAGTTATGGCACTCAAAGTAATATATTTGCTAGAGCAGATTAACAAGGTCTCTAGTACGTGGCCATTGGTCTGGTGAATACATCCTCTTCTATTCCTCTCAAGAGCAGGATCAGAGATAGTATGAATTTGTTTAGGTCAAACAAAAGCACACATTTACCGTCTTTCATCATGGCTATGTTAATCCTGTTAACCTCTATTACAATATAGTTTGAACCACCTGGGTATTCTTCAGAAAATTTTAATGGCCACATATTAAATGTGATATGTTGATGATATCATGTTAATTAGAGTGGAAAGCAAGAAGTGGCAAGTATGTCTGTGATCTTTGTAAGACACATGTACTCCACAGAGTAGGAGATAAACCCTAAAACAATTTGAGAACCCATAAGATCGCTGAAATTTATAGGACTTCAATGGTCTGGGACATGCTAGACACACTTCCAAAGTAAAGGAAATAAAATAAAGGAGAATAAAAAGACAAACCATAGATACAAACCACAGATTGGGAGAAATAATTACAAAAGACATATCTGGTAAAGTTCTGTTAACCAAACATACAAAGAATACTTAAACTCAACAATAAGAAAAAGATTAAAAAATGGAACAAAGATCTTAAGGAGATCTCACACATACAAAAAAAGTCATCATGATGGCAAACAGCATATTAAAAGATACTCCACATCATATGTCATCAGGGAAATGCATATTAAAACAGCAATGAGCTACCACTACGTACTATTAGAATGGCTAAAATCCAAAACACTGTCAACACCAAATGCTGATGAGGATATGGAGCAACAGGAACTCTCATTCATTGCTGATGGAAATGCAAAATGGTACAGCCACTTTGGAAGACACTTTGATGGCTTCTTCCAAAGTTAAACATACTCTTACTGTAGGATCCAGCAATTGCACTCCTTAGTAATTATCCAAAGGAGCTGGAAACTTATGTCTATGCAAAAACCAGCACACAGATGTTCCCAGCAGCTTTATTTGTAATTGCCAAAACTCGGAAGTAACCACAGTGTTCTTCAGTAGATGAATGGGTAAATAAACTGTAGTAATCCAGGCAGTGAAATATTATTCAGTGTAATAAGGAATGAGCTATCAAGCCATGAAAAGACATGAAAGAACTTAATTGCATATTCTTAAGTGAAAGGGGCCAATCTGAAAAGGCTACATACTGTACGATTCCAAGTACATGACATTCTAGAAAAGGCAAAATTATGGAAATGGTAAAAAGATCAGTGTTTCCTGGTGGGGGGGGGAGAAGGGGAGAGATAAATAGAGCACAGAGACTTTTTAAGGCAGTGAAACTGCTCTGTATGATACTATAATGGCCGATGCATTTGTCCAAACCCATAGAGTGTATGGTAGAGTGTATGGCACCAAGAGTGAATCCTAATGTAAACCAAGGAGTCAATGTAGGTTTATCAATTGGAACGAATGTACCAGTCTGGTGGGGGATATTGACCATGGGGGAGACGATACATGTGTGAGGGCAGGGGATATGGAAAACTCTGAACCCTCCCCTCAGTTTTGCTGGGAACCTAAAACTGTCTAAAAAACAAATTGTTTTAAAAAAGTTAAAAGTAATAATTATCTAGACTTTGTCTCATGCTAACTGCAGGCTATACCACCAGTCTGGGAACATTGGAGAATAAAGTTAAAGGCTTTCCCCCTCAAAATATTACTTCTCAGGAATAAGAAAACTATCTTGTTTTCAAATCCTTTTCATAAAAAGAATGCACCCATTTTAATACAATAGCTTCAAATGACCTAAATCTGTGTTTATTTGAGATGCTTTAGAAATCAACTCACGGAATAAATAAGAAAGAAGGTCAAAGGGTTAATACAGGTTTATTAATTTTTCCTGTATGTTCCAGTTCAGAATTGGAAATGTTAGACCATATTACAAACAAATTAAAGATCACTTTCAAAAGTACCACTGTGAGGGTTACAGTGAAAAGATCGAAAATATATACCTACTAGATAAATACTACAAACAATTGTCCTAATCCAAAGTTTCTCAGCCTTGGATCTATTGACATTTGGGGCCAGATACTTCATTGTGAGGCACTGCCCCGTGCACGGTAATATGTTTAGGAGTTTCCTGGGCTCCGTCCACCAGAAGCCAGTAACGCCCTGCCCTCAGTTGTGATTTGATGACCAAAAATGTGTCCGGATATTACCAAATGTTCCCTTGGTTGGGGGCAAAATCCCACATACACTCCCTTGAGAACTACTGCCCTAAAGTTACATGAATAAATATTGTGACTGGAGTTAAAATTTGCAGTGACAGCATGAAGTACGATATACAAATTCAAAAAGAGCTATAGCTCCATCATCTCAGCCATAGTAAAGTTTATGTGCTCCAGAAACTGGTTAGAGGACTCTAGGGATGAGATAGGTAGGTAAAGCCTGAATAAAATCATTTCTGGGGAAATAATTTATATTTTGGTTTACCCTTTATTGAACAATATAGTTTTCGGCTGCCTTGAAACCTGAGAATCAAAGCATATAGGAGCCACTAGCCACCAATGGCCACAAGAAAGTACAATTCAGATACTCTACATATGTAAAATGTACACTGGATTTCAAAGAATTAGTATGAATAAAAAAAGAATATTAAATTATATTTTTAACATTTAACATTTGTAATGTTAAACTACCATTATAATAGCATTTACATTGTTTATAAATGTTGATATTTTAATATTTTGGATATATTAGCTTAAATCAAGTATGTTATTTTTTTTTTTTGCTTTTTTAATATGTCCACTAGAAAATTTTAAATCACACATGTGGCTCACATTATATTTCTATTGGACATTTATTGCATAAGATTAAGCTTGAGAACTATTAAATGGACCCCCGAGACTTACAAGAAGTCATTTAATTCCCTAGAGGACTCACAAATATCAATTGATTAAAACAAACAAAATACTACTTTCCCAATGAAATATTCAACTTCAGTATAATTCTTCTTTTTTAATCCAATTTCAAAGTGAAAATTAGTCACCCCTGCCACACCAATCTTTACAATCAAATTATAACTAATATTCACAACTTCCTATTGAAATAATTATATTAATTATTTTATGAGAGTCTGGAAAATGAATACAGAACACAAACATATGTTGTACAAATAAAACTCATACCCTTCTTGGAAAAAAAAAAAGTCATCGAAACCTCTTCTGAATCTATTACTATAATTTCTGTGCTTTCTCTTAGAACATGAATTACAATCCAAAATATTTAAGGAATGCTGGATCAATAGACATAGTATCTTCAGTATTTGTTGGCTCATGGTTTCCTGTGGAGCTTCTCCAGTGAAATCTGGGACTGGCCCCAGGAGAGGAGGGCAAGGAGAGACTGAAGAAAGAGGCAGGTCACTCCAGATTGACAGGTGGCAAGTTCAGTAAGCTAGGGATCTTCCTTAAGAGGCTTGTCGTGGGTGGCCACAAGACAGGTAGGTCTCTGCATGCACCTACCAGAAACTTAAAAGTTTATATAGAGACCTTAACTGGTCACTCATTACACACGGACCTTAATTCAGTTATACAGCCAGTCTAGATAGCTCAACACCACACTTCTATCTCAAGGCTCTATCCTTGGAGCAGCTTCTGGAAATAGGGCAGACAAACAGAACACACATTTCAAAGACATGGGTGGGGTGGGGGTGGGGGGGGCTTCAATTGCCAGGTTCCAGCTCTCAGGCCACCTGGTAGTCATGTCTTCTTGATGCCCTCCTCCAACAATATTATGACTCTAAAACACTATAAGAAGAGGCATATAAACAAATAAGTATGTCATCGATTGGACAACTGTGAAATATAAAACTTTTCTCCATAGAAAGAGATACCTTATTAAGTACTGAGTAACACCTAGCCCTTCTCCTCCTGTGGCTAACGAGAGTATACATTAAAAAGCACACACTAAGGCCCATACAGTAAAGACCTGGTTTGTTGAAAAAAGATAAAATTCAAGTGGAAAAAAATGAGTCTCAATGCCAACTACATATCAAGTGGTAGTTTTTAAATGCTTAAAACTTTTAAACTAGGTCTTTAGAAAACAGGCAAGGGTACATTTTAAGGAAGAAATTAACCCCAAGAAGCCTAGAATCTCATAATTCTATGAAATTTAACTTCATAACAGTTCCTTTTTTCATGCTTTGAGAAAATGGACGGCATACTGCAAATTACATTATGTTGTATATAAGTCAGATTTTACTCACTGTCTTGCCATTCTCCCCTCGGGTCAGATTAACCAATTGCCAGTTCTGTAAAGTGGTTTAATTGTGTCAATTTACAGGTGTGGGATTGATTGTGCCATAAAATTGGCCCACTGCTCAGGAGAAAATACACAAAATCCTCCTGAGACAGATATTTGGCTTGGTTACAGGGCAACTTCTTTCCTCTTTTCTCATGTCTGCTGCTTAGTCTATTTCCCTGAATTCTCCTGAATTATTGTCTTTCAGATTACAAGATTAGATTCCAGACTGCTTGTTGCAGACAGCACTAGTGGCCTGCCCAACATCCACTGTTCCTTCTCCCCTCTTCTTCTATATCATGGACTTTTTTTTTCCAGAATGGCAATGAGTCCAGTTAAAATGTTCTATCTCTCAGCATTCCCTGGAAGCTAGGATACCTATTAGCAGAATACAGGTCAGTAAGATATAATTGATTTCTTTGGAGAAGGTATACAATCTTCCTTTTTTTTTTCTTTCTAAGAGGAAGTCCTTTGGTGTTTTGGCTCTTGCCCTTAACCTATGTTTCTTTCTTCCAGTTCAAAATGTTAATGCAATGCATGGAGGCATAGCAGACACCCTGCAATCATAAGCACGAGAACTAAATGTAAGGATGACACAAAGGCCGATAGGAAGTCTCTGGATCCTTGCAAAATCTTGAACAGTTGAACCAGTTCTGGACTGTTTACAGCAGATCCTTTGTTATGTGAGAAAAATGGCCCCTCCTCAGTTTATATTCTACATGGTATCTGTCACAAAATTAGTACAGTCCCTAACTGGTCCATGATTTCCCTGTGTTGTGACCTAACCCTGGTCTATTCAGCAAGGAATGTATCTCCCATTTTTGTTGCCGCCACTGTTGTACATCATTTTCCTGCAATGCATCTCTATTGCTGCATTACACCAGTTGCTTTCCAGTCACCTGACTTGGCACACATTGGGTGCCTCTCCTTCAAGCACCAGAAGCTAGGCCAGCTTCCCTAATAGTTGCCCCATACAAGTGGCCAGGGTCAAGTTTCCTGGAGTGTATTCCAACTGAGCCGTGAATGATATCTCCTGAAAGATGTCAGTCTTTGACTCAATTGCTTGGTCCTCCTTATTGCTCTACTCTAGAACTCTAGTTTCATCAATAACCCTTTCATCTGATTGTTTTCTAGCTATCAAGCAGTGGTTCCCAAATCGGGGTGATTTTGCCCCCATTAAAATATTTGGCAATGTCTAGAGATACTTTTTGTCATCAGAATGACTGAGTGGGTATACCTGCTACTGACATCTAGTAAGTAGAGGCAGGGGATACTATTAAACATCCTATAATGAACAGAAAGTACAGATCTCCACACAAAAGATTATCTAACACAAAATGTTAATAGTGCCAAAGCTGAGACAGTCTACTCTAGAGCAAGGATTTTAACCCTACCTGCACTTTAGGATGAAATGGGGAATTTCCAAACAGTCCCTATAACTGGACTCCATCCCCAGAAATTCCAATATAAGAGTTCTTGAATGGGGCCCACACATATCTGAAAGTACCCCAATTATCAGCCAAGTCAAGACCTGCTGAGGCAAGCATAACCCTTGATTCTGGAGGACAGGCTGTTGGAGAATTGCCCTGGGATGGCCAAAAGAGAGTCTACACCAGAATCAAGGAAGGAAGCCAAAAGGTACAAACAGAGAAGTGGGCTAAGAATCAGATCCAAGAGAGGGCTTTATGTGACAGAATTAATCCCAAGGTAAAAAGCGAAGAAAGTAAGGAAAGGTTGTTGAAGAAACTATGGTACATGTCAAAAAAAGAAGTTCAAGAATCACGATAGAGCATCACAATAACTTTAATAACTTGAAGGTGTTGGAGGATCTTTTAAAAATTATTTAATGTATGTCTGCTAATATACCTATATTTGTAGATTTATGGTTCTTTCTTTCTTTCTTTCTTAATTTTTTTATTATGTTATGTTAGTCACCATACAGTACATCATTAGTTTTTGATGTAGTGTTCCATGATTCATTGTTTGCATATAACACCCAGTGCTCCATGCAATACATGCCCTCCTTAATACCCATCACCGGGCTAGCCCATCCTCCCACCCCCTCCCCTCTGAAACCCTCTGAAAACTCTGTTTCCCAGAGTCCATAGTCTCTCATGGTTCATTCCCTCTTCTGTTTACCCCTCTTCATTCTTCTCTTCCTTCTCCTACCGATCTCTCTGCTATTCCTTATGTTCCACAAATGAGTGAAACCATATGATAATTGTCTTTCTCTGCTTGACTTATTTCACTTAGCATAATCTCCTCCAGTCCATCCACGTTGCTGCAAATGTTGGGTAATTGTTCTTTTTGATGGCTGAGTAATATTCCATTGTATATATGGATCACATCTTCTTTATCCATTTGTCTGTTGAAGGGCATCTTGGCTCCTTCCACAGTTTAGCTATTGTGGACAATACTATGAACATTGGGGTGCATATGGCCCTTCTCTTCACTACATCTGTATCTTTGGGGTAAATACCCAGTAGTGCAATTGCTGGGTCATAGGGTAGCTCTATTTTTAAATTTTTGAGGGACCTGCACACCGTTTTCCAAAGTGGCTGTACCAACTTGCATTCCCACCAACAGTGCAAGAGGGTTCCCCTTTCTCCACATCCTCTCCAACATTTGTTGTTTCTTGCCTTGTCAATTTTTGCCATTCTAACTGGCGTAAGGTGGTATCTCAAGGTGGTTTTGATTTGAATTTCCCCGATGGCTAATGATTTTAAATATTTTTTCATGTGTCTGTTAGCCATTTGTATGTCTCCATTGGAAAAGTGTCTGTTCATACCTTCTGCCCAATTTCTTTTTTTTTTTTAATGTACATCTGAATTTCTTTTTTTTTTTTATGATTTTTTATTATATTATGTTAGTTACCTTACAGTACATCCCCGGTTTCTGATGTAAAGCTCGATGATTCATTAGTTGCGTGTAACACCCAGTGCACCATGCAATACGTGCCCTCCTTACTACCCATCACCGGTCTATCCCATTCCCCCATCCCCTCCCCTCTGAGGCCCTCAGTTTGTTTCTCATAGTCCATAGTCTCTCATGTTTCATTCCCCCTTCTGATTACCCCCCCTTTCTTTATCCCTTTCTTCCCCTACCGATCATCCTAGTTCTTATGTTCCATAGATGAGAGAAATGATAGTTGTCTTTCTCTGCTTGACTTATTTCACTTAGCATTATCTCCTCCAGGGCCGTCCATGTTGCAGCAAATGTTGAGAATTCATTCTTTCTGATAGCTGAGTAATATTCCATTGTATATATGGACCACAACTTCTTAATCCAGTCATCTGTTGAAGGGCATCTCGGCTCCTTCCACGATTTAGCTATTGTGGACAATGCTGCTATGAACATTGGGGTGCATATGGCCCTTCTCTTCACTACGTCTGTATCTTTGGGGTAAACACCCAGTAGTGCAATGGCTAGATCATAGGGTAGCTCAATTTTTAACTTTTTAAGGGACCTCCACACTGTTTTCCAGAGTGGCTGTACCAACTTGCATTCCCACCAACAATGTAGGAGGGATCCCCTTTCTCCACATCCTCTCCAACAATTGTTGTTTCTTGCCTTGTCAATTTTTGCCATTCTAACTGGCGTAAGGTGGTATCTCAAGGTGGTTTTGATTTGAATTTCCCCGATGGCTAATGATTTTAAACATTTTTTCATGTGTCTGTTAGCCATTTGTATGTCTCCATTGGAAAAGTGTCTGTTCATACCTTCTGCCCAATTTCTGATTTGATTATTTGTTTCTCGTGTATTGAGTTTAAGAAGTTCTTTATAGATCTTGGATACCAGCCTTTTATCTGTAGTTTCATTTGCAGATATCTTCTTGCATTCTGTGGGTTGCCTTTTTGTTTTGATGACTGTTTCCTTTGCTGTGCAGAAAATGGTTATTTCTATGACCATCCAATTGTCCTTCTTTTATCCCTGATTATAAGAGTAATACAGATGGATAAATGAAAGCAATTGTATGCCAGAGTCAAATCTGGACTAAGACCTCTTTCATTAAAGAATTATTTAATACTGTTGTGTTATGCTGCATTAACAATTTTACTAAAGGTTAAAATTAAAATAATGTGAACTTAGTGTTAAAACTGAAAAAAAGAAATGATGAATGAAATAAAAGAAATTACATAGAATACTAGTTTATAGAAATAACCATAAAAGTTAATTTTTAAAAGTGGTGTAACCTAAGACTTTAATGGTACTGAGCAGTATCAGAATGACTTCTCTAGTTCCTTCTTTTACATTCTGACTCTTAAACAATTCTATTGTAAATACCCCAATATCTGAAATTGTTGTAATTGTTTCTAATAGCTTATAACTACCAGCTTTTCATCTCACACACAAAAAATTCCGAGCTTAATGTCACATACTTCCAGTGTAATATCAAATATTGCATCCAATGTGAGTACAAGATTTTTACCAATGAATCAATATTCTGAGTCTCTCTATGCTCAGGGATTTTTTTTTTTTTTCAAATTTACAGGAACCTAGTTCAGTTAAGTGCGGAGATTGCTTTTGCAAATTCACAGGAATATACTTCAGTTATGTTGGTTATATATGGCCAAACCGATCTTAATTTTGCAGTATCTACAGCCTGTATTACGTCTTTGACTTCTGTTTAGTTTCATAATTCATTTGAAATATGGTTGGGAAATGAAAATCTGTGCCTGTAATATTCCACTGCTAATTAAGTAATAGCCAGTTTCTTCTCGAGGATGTTTTTCACCAGCGATTGATACATAGAACTCTGACAGTAAAATGATTAAGTCTAACACTTTGTTTTTCATCCCTATGGGCAATTCATCAACCATCAGAGAAGCCTTGAATGCAACAATGAAAGTTGGCCACTTGATCATATTCATTGTATGTATTCAAAAATATAGATAAAACAGTAAATGAACCACTGACATAAACAACAAGAGTATATATACACACATATGTGTGTATGTGTGTTTACATATACAGAGTATTCTTCAGTTGCTTTCATATGTTCTAGTAGCTTTTCAGTAATATTTTACCAACATCTACAGTAAGAAATTCAGTTTTCATTGCAGCCCAGTATACATAAGTAAATCTTTCCAAGAAACTTATCCTTAGACTAATGTATGCAAGGCACTCTACTATTTTATATTCCGTAGTTATGTATTTTTTAAAAAGTCCCTGTGACTGATTTGTGAATTTCAACGCAGTTTGAAAAACACTAAGATCAATAAAGGAAACTTATAAAGTATGAAGGAATATTATTTTTTTAAAGGAAAAACAGTGAATGATGGAAGTGGGAATTACTAATGTTGAAAAATATAATAAAGAGTTCAACATTTTCTAAATTGTTTATAATTCCTTAAAAACTCATTATGAACAAACCACACTTTTCAATACAACAGAATTATGTTTCATTTCCCCATAGGGTGATGTTCTAGGTCAACACTGCATTTTATCTTACTGTTAACATTCTCTAAATTATTGTTTAATTTTCTGACATATTACCATATTACTTTTATTCATATAAAAACTCCAAAACTGAAACACTGAAATTTCCTTTTCCATTCCAACTTTCTATCCTCACTACTTCTAACTATTGTTAACAAAGTACTAAAACAAACCAGTTACAACAACGTTCATGAAAAACTATCTTAAGTAACACAACAGACACATTCTCAATGTGAATCAAGATTCCAACTCACAAAATATATGGCTGAAGAATGCATTATCTTTGACAACACAAAGTGATTATTACACACAAATGTGAGAGGAAAGTTTATTAGTTTGTCTTATTGATAAAGGTATTTGTCAAATAATAAATGGTACACTTCATTTCATGTAATTGATATCGTATTGTGAATATTTTAATCAAATATGAAATAGTCATCTGTCTCAGAAAGCATTCAGTAAGTCAGTTGATATTACTGAGATTAAATATTAAGATATTTTTGAGATATTTTTCTCTCAATGAATGTACATATGCAAATTAACAGTATAACTACTTCCAAAAGAAACTATAGTCATACAAACAGCTTAAAACTACACCTATAACGTTCTCTTATTTAAAGTCTCACCTTAACAAATGTTGTATACATGTGTACGGTGAATTACAGGAAAAAGACTCCCTAAGTGAATTCAGAGCAAAAGAATAATCTTTTTTTTTTTTAATCAGCAGTTTTTAACATTCATTTTAATTTAGATCAGTCTTTTGAGAGCAAACTACTGCCTATCTTCTGCTTATGAGCCTTTTTTCCTTAGGTAGATTCTCTAAGATTTCGACAACTCTGCATCTTTCCATGGATTTATTTTCAGTTCTTTATATTTTCCATTCACATTAGGCTATCTCTCCAGAGTGACACCAGATTATTCAGATTTAAATTATGTTTTAAGAATGGTTCTCTTTAATTACTAAGATAAAATACAAGGTGCTATTCAACTTAAGTCCAAGTATTCATCTGCTTTCTTTCTCTATTATAAAACAATTGAGTTATTTTTAAACTAAAAAAAGAATTTTTTAAGAAGTCAGAATTTATGCATCATAGAGTGCTGTAATTTTAGAGTTGGGCCATTTCCAACTTAAAATTTGTGAGGATGACTTACGCAGGAAAAATAAATCCCTAGATACTCTTTTTGTCATTCTCCTACAGAAATTTAAGAATACATTTCCCTTTAATTGAGAATTTAATTAGAATAAGCTAAAGGATTTGAAAGTAGACTAATTTCTTAACAGCGAATACATATTTCAAGCTGTATTCAAGAACAAAGAGAAAATTAGAGTACCCAACAGCACAACCAATTATTTGGCACAGCTCTAAAAATGTTAACTATGGGAATCTCTAGAAAGGATGCCACTATTTGCAGGTAATATATTTACATATACTTGAAAAACTTTGTATACTTTCAAATATATGCATGTATATAATTGTGAATGTGTGTGTACTACATATATTCTATGTTACATGTATATACATATATACACGCCTTCTTTATTTTGTTTTTGAAAGAATTATTGACTGTTGGTTAATAAGTTTCAGGTGCCTTCATATTTCAAAATATTTAATTGTGCTAAAGGTAAAGGCTGGTAACCAAGGTGTAAATTCCTCAGGACCTTAGAAGTAATGACGGTGGCCTTTTCATAACCTTCTACTCTCAACACATCCACCTACACAAACATACTGCATCCACCTCTGTCATCAGTTACTCACTCACAGCTCCAAAGCTGAGCTGGGCTGCCCGGAGCTCAAGCTGAGATTCCCTGGGGAGTCCGTTAAAATTACGTGGCAACTGCAGAGGGCAACATCTGGACGTGGAATCTTACCTAAGTTGGTGGCGACAGACTTTGCCCTAGCATTGCCTACATTGCTCTAATGGCTCCTGGCAAAGGGTAAAGATAGTCACGTGATTAAAGACTGCGTTTGGAGGTGACACTCGGCAGCCACATCGGAGTTGTGCTTCAGCATTTGAAAAACAGAGATGCTATTTAAAACCTCACCACAGATTTAATTTGATGATTTCCATTCCATGGTAACTCATATGGACAAACCAATCTCAAATCTTAAATGAAAACTACTGAATTGGGGCGCCTGGGTGGCACAATCGTTAAGCGTCTGCCTTCAGGGTGTGATCCCGGTGTTCTGGGATCGAGCCCCACGTCAGGCTCCTCTGCTAGGAGCCTGCTTCTTTCTCTCCCATTCCCCCTGCTTGAGTTCCCTCTCACTGGCTGTCTCTCTCTCTGTTAAATAAATAAATAAATAAATAAATAAATAAATAAATAAAATCTTTAAAAAAAGAAAACTACTGAATTAAGTGAGAGGAAAAAAATTGACTTTTCCTTGTCAAAACACAGAAGTTTACTGGTCCAGCAAAGACCAGCCTATGTTGCACAGGGTCTTTTACGGCCAACTCAGTTTTGTTTTACACATTATCAAGATTACTTTAGTCTGATTTAAGTTTAAAATTGATGTGTTTGGCCTATAACTCTAATAATTTAATGACATTTCACAAAGGCTTTACATTTTATATATCTATTCAGAAATAATTTAACCATAGCAAAAATGACAAAAAGCTTAATCTTACAAAAGAAGAAACACCTCAAATTAATAACCTAAGATTCCACTTCAAGGAACCAAAAAAGAAGAAGATAAATTTACGGAAAGCAGAAGAAAGGAAATAATATAGATAGAGCAGAAATAAAGTAGGTGCCTGTATGATTCCATTCACATAACATTCTCAAAAAACAAAACCACTGTAATGAATAGACCCGTGGTTGCCAGTGGTTAGGGATGGGGAGCGTGTAACTACAAAGGGATAGTACAAGGGAGTTTTGGAAGATGATGGAACCCTTCTGTATCCTGACTGAGGGGGTGGTTACACAAATCTTTACATGTACTACGTTTCATGGGAACGTATGCCAAAAATCTCAGCTTCACTGTATGTTAATGTTTAAAACAAATGTAAAAATAATATTACTTTAAAAATCTTTGTTAACGTATTAATTCAGTTTAAGAGGAGATATGAGAAATTTATAAATGTAATATATGATCTTAATTCTCTATTCAAATGTTGGCTTTCAAATTACTAACTTTAGAAGCTTTCTGCAATTCTTTCACTCCTCTGAGCTTTCTGTCTCTCTAAAGGCAGGGATAGTACCACTCTCCACTTAACAGCTGTGATAAACACAGCTGATTAAACAGTACCCTTTTGAATGAGATTTTACCACGTTCTACTACTCAAGAAATTGACTTGAATATTCCTAACTTATCTGAAAACCTTATATTTAAATCTTAGCCAGTAAGACTCACCGACACTTACTTGAAGGAACACACTGTTGTTCTATTTCAAAGAAAGTTAAAATAAGGATGTTTTGCCAAATGGCTATGAATAACTTTAAATGATAACTGCCCAGTCTGAAGTTTGTATGGCCACAGGTGTGGTAGAGATTAATAAAATATGCTCCAGCTCTATGAAGAGATGTAACCAATAATAAATAGTTTCATCTAGGTGTTTTGTGTGGTTTTTTTCTTCCCAAGACATCATTCTGAACCACGATTACAGTATTAGAAATACGTGTTCAGAACTGGGAAGAGTTTCTATATGGATAAGTTAACTGCACTGTTTTATGGTTTCTCTTTTTCCATAGCTTCAAAATATGGATGAATGCCTATTTTTCATTTATTACCACAGATTTCTTTCCTTGACTCTTCAAAGTTTTTTATCTTCAATCTTATTAATAATAAATAGCAGTATCCTTTAATGTTGAGCAAATAATTCTTTCAGGTTTTTCTCAATAAACCTTCAGGGTTAAAATGTGACTTACAGGGTTGAGAATTATGATAAATAATTTAAAAAACCTCACTGGTGAACATGACAGTTAAATGGTCAACTTACTGTAAATATGGGCTGGAGAATTACTTAAAACTGCTATTTTTACTCACCCTGGAGCTGAATTTAATACATATCTTGCCATAGTCTGTAAAATCAGCACACAAATAAGCTGGTGAAATTACAGTTTCAAATTTTATATCCTCTAATAATGTTTCATTCAACATTAAATTTTACTTACAATTATGGATTTCTACAGATGAGTTTTGAAGCATGCTATTGGCAAAACGGAATCCAGAAATAAAAACTAGATCAAAATAATTACCTCTGAATTCCTTACTTACATATGGTATTATATTTTCCAAAGATATTATAAAATTGTATACGGCAAAACAGGAGAAAGCATTTTTCACCTGTAATATTTAGTGCTTTTTGTGTCATAAGGACAGATAAACTGGATTTAAGTTCAATTTTTGTTGATTTATAAGACTAAATTTAAGAGGTCGCACAAGCCTTGTATCATGCATGACCTCGCAGTTCAGCAATGTTACCACAGACCAAATTCTCTAAGTCTCCATATGGCTTTTCGTAATTTTATCTTGTCCATAGGCTCTGTAATATGCCCTCCCCAAAAGTTCTAGGTGCCCCCTCTGATTAGAATTAAAATGGCTGGGGCACCTGGGTGGCTCAGCTGTTAAGCGTCTGTCTGTCTTCGGCTCAGGTTATGATCCCAGGGTCCGGGGATCAAGCCCTGCATCGGCCTCCCTGCTCAGAGGGAAGCCTGCTTCTCCCTCTCACACTCCCCTTGCTTGTGGTCCCTCTTTCGCTGTCTCTGTCAAATAAATAAATAAAATCTTAAAAAAAAAAAAAAAAAAGAATTAAAATGGCTATAATAATGCCATACTTCATAACCTCACATCCTGCAATCCTATCCCAAGGAAGAAAAAAAATGTCTTCTAACAATCTCTGAAAAAAGTGGAAATTTTCTCTTTCCCAGGATTCTCTATAGAGTTCTTCTTGCTTCTCATTGCCCCGTGTTGTAGAGTCCTATTTCTGGGGGGAAAAAGTCACTTTAGCCAGGATCTGTCATTGTTAATTGGCTGGAGTCAATAATAACCCATGCCTAGTGTTTGTTTGGGTTCAACCTACCACAAATTGTATTGGTTCTAAAAAAAGAAAAAAAAAATAGTGGCACCTGGGAGACTCAGTTGGTTAAGATCCAACTGTTGATTTCATCTCAGGTCATGATCTCAGGGTCATGAAATCAAGCCCCACACTGGGCTCCACACCCAGTAAGAAGCCTGCTTAAGATTCTCTCTCCCTCTCCCTCTGCCTCTCCACCCCGCACACTCTGTCTCTCTCTCAAAAATAAAAAAAGAAAAAAGAAAAAGAAAAAAAGAAAAAGATAAATTAAAAAAAGAAAAAATAATAGAAGACAATAATTATTTATAATATTTGAGATTAAGTTTACCTGCTTCTAGAATATATAGCCATTATAAACATATAACAGAAGAATCATTTTAAATATATGACAGAATAATATAAAATTTATATTCAAGTCTCTTTTATCAAAAATATTCCATTGTGTGTATAGCAACATGAAATCCTAATTACATTTGTTGGCTGGACTTTTTACAGCCAACACAGACTTTTTACAGCCAAAAGCATCTTATATTTTTTAAACAATGTATGTTCAAAATTATTAATTTATCAAATATTTATTGAGCACCTACTATATGTCATTCACTATTATCAGTGGCACAGATAAAAGTGGTGAACAAAACAAAATATCCCTATCCTCATAGAGCTTATCTCTATGGCAAGGCTCATATTCTAATAAATGACTTCACTGTTTTGACGCAAGTATCATAATACAAAAATCTAAAATTATAATGAGCTTATTAAAGATGGGCAGTCATTTAGCATATACTACTAATTTTGTTAGTAAATTCTCCCTATTAAAACTGAGTGTTTTGGGGTTTTTTTATTTATCCATTCTCCTAACAAATAACATTTCAGACTTACTGTGAGTTCAAACACTCTGCCAGGCCCTAAGGAAACAAAGGTGAGCAAGTATCAATGTATTCTTTCCCAATAATAACTGGTCAAAAGAAAAATATATATCGCAAATCTTTTTAAAAGTAATTTTATTTGCTGAAATATTAGTTTTTAATTTCTCAGAAAGTAATTGACAGTCTGAAAAACTGAAATTGTATTATTAGTATTGTATTATATGATATATATATATATATATAATGTATTTTTATATATAATAGGGAATAGATACGTAGATATTTTAAGCTTGTGGGTCACTTTTTTATGAAGGTGTTGCTTCAACTATTCACAAACCAGCCCCATCCCCCTTTCTCTAAACCACTGTGTATCCATATGCAGTACATATGGAAACAGAGGTGCTAGGAGAAACATTGGCATGCAAAGCTCTTACAGAGGAATTTCCAAAAGGATTAGTCTCTTGGATGTGCTCCTTCTAAAAGGCAGCAATTGTTGTTCATACAGAAATTTAGAGTAAGAAAGTCAGACTCTTGTCTTTACACTAGACTTAGAAATTGGAAACAAACAAACAAAAAATTCCACCTTAGTTGCAATAGCTGACACTATGTTCAGAGAGCCAAAAATTAGAACCTTTGTGAAGTCCCGATTTGTACAATTAAGAGTTTCAAATATAATATAATCATAAGTCAGGAAAAGGCCATAGTGGTCTGTGTAGATTGAAAGGGTACACCATAACTTATTAGAATTTAGCCAATTAGATTTTCTTCCATGAAATAAAATGCAGCCATTAAAAAGAAAAGTTAGATTTTTATGTACTGAGATACAAATATCTATAGGATACGTAAGTTAAAAAAAAGGCAGACTGTTGAACAATATATATAAAGCTATTATGTTTCTGGTTTTAAAGAAAAAGAGAGAAGAGAAAGAGGATTTTACTTCTACCACATTTACAAATTTACAGGAAGAATGAGATATGCAGCCAGAAAGCAGACAGGAGCCAGATTATACATAGTTTTGTGGCATTAATGAACTTAGAGAATACATTAAGGACAAAAATAAGCTACAAGAAGGATTTAAGAAGAGACTGATATAATCTGACTTAAAATTTTAAAAGAAAATTGCATGAATTCTACTTCTGGCCAAATTGGAAAAGCAAGGATTGGATATAGCTTCCTGCCTGAAATAACTGGAAGGGGGAAAAAAGTGTCAAAATATATGAATCAACAGCTTCCAAGGCAACAGACATGAGGAAATGAAGGACAGTGATCCCTAAGACACAGGAAACAAATTTTACCTTATCTCTAGCTTACTACCATAAGTGAGAGTCTAGGCTGCAACGGAGAGAGGAGGAAGGCAAGTAGATTCCTTGAATTGAGGAGTTGATGCTGTCTATTTAGGGAGACCAAAGCAGCTAGAATTTCCAAGAGAGTGCTGGATAGAAGAGAACTGTACACAGATCCAAGAATCAAGAGATCTGCAGAATCCCTTTTGAGTCTCCAGCAGAATATTGATCATTGCATGCATATGCATATGAAGAAACCACTCAAGGTTGGGAAAAAAACAACTCAAAAGCATTAGAAGGGTTGGTGACCAAATATCACGCAAGATCAGGAGTGGTGACTTTTCCCACTGTCCAGACTAAAATAACTCATAATTCATGGAGGGTTGAGTAGAGTACTATGAAATCTTATCTCGGAAGTGGGAAATAATTAGACCTCAACCAAGCACTGCTCTGGAACTGCCTAAGACACCATAAAAGTAAGACTTGAAAGGATCAAACTCTTTTCTAGAAACTTACCTACACTCCAGAACAGAGTTAAAGAATATTTATAGGAATACAAGAATATCTACCACTCAACAAAATTAAATTCACAATGTCTGCCATTTAACCAATATTACCAGGCATACGAGGAAGCAGGGAAACACAATTCATAATGAGAATCATCAGTTAGCTGAAACCAAGCTAGAAAGGACACACATGTAAGAATTAGGAAACAGGAAAATTAGAAGTTACTAGAATCATATTTCATATATTCTAGAAGTTACGTATGAACATGGAAGATATAAATAGCACTGATATCAAACTTCTAGAATGAAACTATAAAATCTGCTATGAAAAATACACTGAATATAAATAACAGTATAGATAAGGTCATAAGACTAACAAACTTGAAGACATAACAATAGGAAATATTCCTCTATCCTTAATATGGGATACTACAGATTGTTACAAAAAGAAGGGAATAATCTGGGTCTAGATCTATATATCCAAAATATACTATTTAGTGAATAGTTTTAAAAATAGCATGTATTTCATGATTTCATTTAGGATATATTCATGTATACACATTAATAAATTTGGAATATATACATATTTTCCAAGCCTAACTGTGGCTAATTCTTAGAGGTAGGAAGAAGGTTGGTGGCAGGAAGGGTTAAACTGCATAACAAGGAGATTTTTCACTTTTTACATATTTCTTTATACGTAATGTTTTACAATGTACAGGTACATAAAGACTTAAAAATATTTTCATTAAAAAAAAAGGAAAAATACAAAAACCAGTCCAACAGTCTAATAAAGATATAGAATAAGACAGATCTTTTGGGAACGGCGCCTGAGTGGCTCAGTCTGTTGAGCATCTGACTTTTGGTTTCGGCTCAAGTCATGATCTCATGGTCGTGGGATGCAGTTCCATGGAGTATGCTTCTGATTCTCTCTCTCTCTCTCAAATAAATGAATAAATAAAATTTTTTAAAAAAGATAGCCCTTTTGGCAGAATGTGCTTGATCAGTCTTTGTGAAAATAGAACAGGATTTAGAATCACATACTGAGTTGGAATCTTCTCTCTACCATATACCAGCTGTGTGAACTACAAATTTTATTTAAATTCTCTGAGTCTCAAATTCTTAATCTATAGAGGAATAGTACCACCTGCCTTAGAGAGTTATTGAGAAGTTTACATGAGACAGTATCTATAAAGTATCCACCACAAGTGTTCAAGAAATGCTAGTTTTCTTATTTTTAATGCCAAGAGGATACCACTTAATGTCATTGTCAAATCTTTAAATAATTAGGGTATTTCCAAAATATCCACAGCACACCCCAGAAATGTCTGAATGATACGCTGGAACTTTCTTAGAAAGTTATATTTTAGGGTAGACAAGGAAATCACCTTACAATATAGCCTTTTGATATTTCAGGAACTATATCTAGAAAATTAGATCCAAGATGGTAGACTTAACATTGAATTCTCTCTGTACAAAAGGCATGAGACAGAGTCTTAATGGGAGAAGGCGTCTTATTAAATTCTCACAAACTGAATCTGAATAAAGGTAGTGTCAAAGCTACAAAAATATATAACAAAGAACAAAAGAGTTTTATCTTTTACACAGATGCATGTCCTCTTCCTGCTGTGGCCCACGAGCAGGCGGCACACGTTGGTACAGGTGGCCCTTTATAATTGTGTGCATAAAATAAGTGAGTCATTTTCTGATTGGTAAATAACATGCAATGTCAGACCCTCCACACCATCTGTGTCACTCACCACCACAGCTCTCTGCAAAACTGCCAGCAGCACAAGCCCAGCATCTCACTGTTGGAGAAGTCATGGGAAGAAGTACTTGGCATCCTTGGCAAAGCTTAAATCTGCTCCCAGTATCGAACCTGACATATGCCCTAAAGCAGAACGTGTATGCTACTCTAATGATGTCTCCTGCTGTTTTATAATCAGAGACATAGATGGAGGGAGTGCTGCCATTTTTCCACTTGGCACTGGCCAGCCTCCTGGACTCTCTTTTTGGCCAAAATGAAAAAAAACAAAAACCCTGCTCTCATATTGAGGAGAATTAAAGATTAAAGTTCAGATTCAGATTGCACAACCATTTCACTATTTCTATCACTATTTCCTAGATGAAAGATTTGTGCTTATTTTAAATCCTTGCTCTAGCCTTCTTCCATTTTTGGAATTCCTCATCCATATCATTTGAAGGAAGAGTTGCTAACTGACCATTTAGACAGACTCCTTGAAGTCTGGGACAGCCTAGCTGGTAGCTGCCTTGTCAACTTCTCTTCTCGTCGGAGGAAGGAGCACTAAGTCACGGGGCATATCTTGGCTTCATTCTCAAGACGTCTGGTATTGACAGAAGCTGAAAATCAGAGCCTCAGCATGTCCCATGCAGGGAAAGTCCTGGAAAGACTTCTCCTTCCATCCCTCTTTTTTTGTTGTTTTCTTTCATATTATTCACAATGAGCCATATGGATATGGTAGCTCTAGATCCAGGAATTATTAGATTTTGCCAAATCTCTTGTAGACCAGGACCTTTATTTTTTTATACTAAAACCAGCCAAAAATGTTAATATGCCTTCTAAGGCCCCATGATTTCTATGGAAAAAGCTCCACACAAAAGTCAATTCAACAGGGAAAAAAATACAGAGTTTGACCATAATTATTTTTTAATAATCCACACAGAATTAATGCAATTCTAAATTATAGGTAGATTCCATAAGCAAACATAACAGCTAATGAGCTAAATCCAAGAAAATTAAAAAAAAAAAAAAAAACAAACAAACCAGACAAGGGACACATACATACCATAATAAATCTGATATAAATAGGCTTGCTTTGGGGATCACTATTCGCTTTCTTTTCGGTGTGATAAGAGTAAATGTCATGATTATTTTAATCCATCTAATGCTCAACATGATTTGACGTCTGTTTTACTAAAGATTACTCTGCAAAAATACGATATTTAGAAAAGAAACCTTCATGATATTATTGTACAAATTCCATGTTCCATGGAATAAATAAAATGTGGACTAATCCAAACAAAAGTAAGGAGATAAAATTAAAGCAGTGATTATGAAGTTAAAAGGAAATGCACAGAATAAAAAGGTTTAGCTCTCAGCTCTGTTACGGAAAACTTAATATCATACTAGTTATATTTCATATTTAAATATTATCACATTATTTGCATATTGATCCATAGAGATGATCTCTAGAAAGTGCACACTCTAAAGATAGAAATTATGAGACTGATTTCTATCAGGCTGTGGGACTGTGCCCTTGGCCATATTTTTATGACTATCCAGCTACTATATTCTTATACTTTAAATGGATTGCTGAAATTTTTTTTTTAAGATTTTATTTATTTATATGACAGAGATAGAGACAGCCAGCGAGAGAGGGAACACAAGCAGGGGGAGTGGGAGAGGAAGAAGCAGGCTCATAGCAGAAGAGCCTGATGTGGGGCTCGATCCCATAACGCCGGGATCATGCCCTGAGCCGAAGGCAGACGCTTAATGACCGAGCCACCCAGGTGCCCCGGATTGCTGAAATTTTGTTGTTCTTTTGTGTGTGTGAAGTAGCTTTCCTAGCACCTTTTTTTAAATGATCTTATGCAATGATTCACTGAGTGTCAACACTAACGTGGTCAAGATTCTAACTGTCCGCTTCTCCAGTGGAGGTCTTTAGAGCTGCTCCTACTCCTGCTCATAATCTCCTGCTGCTCTTGGCTTTTCAGGAAATGTCTTGGAGGTGGAGATTGTGTTGTCTGTGTTAAGATGCAGTGGGGATGTAAATACCCCCATTTTTTTTCCTTTTAGTACGTACTGAAAAATCCTCAAGGAGACCAAGATTTGAGGGTCGTAGGCAAACCTTGTGTTTTACCTCGGTGATACAGAGAGGTAAATAAAAGCCATCAAGAGAGAAGAGTGGCAGAAAAGTATTTGTCTTCTCTGAACCTATAATAGCGGGTGAGGTCATTAGCCCCACAGTACTTGTTTGAAACCTAAACAGGTACAGCAAGTCACTATTAGGATCAATCCATTACTGAATTAGAAATACGACTGAATTTAGCAGCAAATTTGTGCCAACATTACTTCTAGCAGCAGTAGGTTTTCAGCAGCAGATTGGACCCGTGACAGGGTCCATAATTTTCACAGTGTGTGTTTCATAATTTGTCATGCACACTCTGATTGCTTGGCATATTGGCAGAGTCCATAGTGCTCTCTAAATGTCACCAAACGCATTTGAGGATTTGTCATGCACGGTCTGAGCAAGTGACACAACACAGCAGAGTGGCCAGGTTCAGAGCTGATTTTTGCACTCACCGTAAGGAAGTGTTTCCAAGCTCAGCCACCAGTGACGGGGGCCTGGTGGGGGCTGCCCAGCCCTTCTCATGGAGCCGCTAATTTTTAATTCTGTGTCAAGTGATCATATGGATGCTGCCACGAGGAAATACTATCACACTGCAGGTGTGACATGCACAGCACAGAAGTTCTGCTTGATAATATTCTTTTCAAATCATTCCTTGTAGCGTACTGAACATTTTTTTCACACAAGCATAAAGAGCATTTCACGAATCCGGAGTAAGAAAAAGGGGAGTAATAAATACGGCTATAGGGTAGAGAAAGCTGTATTTCAGAAAGTACTCAGTTACGGGATCAAAACGATGAGATGTCTGCTGATTTTAACAGAAAGGTGGAAAGGTGTCGGGATCAGAGAACCCTGGGCTAGTTGTCATTAACACCAGGGTTCTGTAGGAACAACTTCTGAGTTTATGCAAACCATCCATCCTATTTTTGGCCTCCTAAATGAGGAGGTTGGATGAGAGCACCTCTAAGGGTGCTGTCACGTCTAAACATTCCATTGTTCTAAGACAGGAGCATGAGTTTATTAACATCTTCAGTCATCTCCCCCATTTGTCTGCAATGATTTGCCTGCAATGATTGCATAACGCTTTTCCAGTGTTTAGTAAAAGCTTCAAGAGCTACATCTGCTGGAAGCTTTTAGTTGTCTAGGATTCCAGCCATTATCTTATCACTTTTAGTCACTGTCTTTTAGGAGGAGAAAGGAAATTAGTCTTTTTTATACATTTGGGTCCCGTGGATGCACCTGTTACTATGAAATCTGTTTGATGATAAATAACTCACATATGCTCAAGAGCTCTGTCTTGACATGTGCAGTGAGAGACCTTCACAGACATATGCTGTAAAAAGCAATAGCTGTGACTTTGTATTGGCTCAGGGATCAGTGAAAGTAGAAGAGAGAGTGCAAGCTAACAAAGACTGTTTTGGCAGGGAGGGACACGGAGGCTTTCACTGGGAAATTCTGAAATTTTGAAAATTTTGTACCTGTCTGCAATGCACAAAAACCACAGATATAAAAACAAGCTCATGGCACTACTCACAAATACCCACCCCTTGGCCAAAGCTGTAATATATAAAAAGTCACCTGGAACATACGGAATTTTTAATTTTAAAAAATCCAGAAGATTAGAATCATCTGTTTAAGATCTACAGCTCTACTGAAAATGAAATATCCCTTCTTTGGAAAGGCTATCAGGAATTTGTCCTCCTTGAAAATCTTGTTTATTCTAATTTGTCTTTGGCCCACTTGATTGCGACAAGAGGAATCATCATCACTCTCTTTTTATTTCTGGAAAAGAATTGTTTTCCTACTAACCTTTTTATGCGGACAATTTCCCACCATTCATACACACTGCCAACACCCCCCCCCCCCCCCCCCCCCCAACCCCCGGCACAGATCATGGAGCCGTTCAACCCTCACGCTGAAACTGGACCAGAGCACACAAAAGCAAGTGAGGACTTGGTTAGATCCTATTATTTATTTCCCCCAGTATCTGATCAAAAATGGCTATTTTACTCTTCAAATTCTATTAGATTGACTCATATTACTGATCTTGTACCTTTTGTTTATTAACTTTTTTGAAATTGCTTTGTTCTGATTACTAAAGTTTCAATTTTATTATTCTGGAATATGCCACCATTCTGTATTCCAAATATCCTTTTTTAAGTTATAGAAGGCTATATAACTTTCATACAAATATAGATAACTTTTTTATATGCAGGTTCTGAACTATCCATAAATAATATTGACCTGAACATACAAAGAAAAATAGGTTTAATACTATTTATACAACAAATATCAAACCTATTCCCTTCTCTGAGGTGCTATCCTCATAAAAAGTTTGTGAAGACACCTGTATCGATCTGTAGCTCTTGCACAATTAGCCACACGGAGACCTCTTACCTAGAAACATCTTTTCACAAGCACTTATGAAAGATGTCTTCAGTTATGCCTTAAATACACACAAACCGACTCTCTCATGCTCGCTCTCTCTCTCTCTCTCTCACACACACACAAAAACACCTGTCTAAAAATGGTCAATAAATTAGTAAGTTGAAATGTTTGCTTGATTTGAAATATTTGCTTTTAACTTTTTATCATTTATCCTCTATTCATGTTGTCTAGACATGAACAGATTGAAAGCAAAAAAGTAAAAAATATTAAATGCATATGGAACCGAGAAGAAGCAAAAGATTTCACATTTTAAAATGTCAATCTAATTTTCAAGAGGATGTAAATTCATGATGCTCGCACTTTGATAATTTTGGAGGCTGGTTTTCTTTCAACTCAACAGAATTCTGTACTAGCCTACCTTACACCTGCGTTCTCCCCCATTCCATTCACACCTGCCTATTCGCCTTCCTATAAAGAGTATTCACAACAAACACACAGACCCTATTTTCCTGTGATTTCCCCACTTGTATTAAAAGACTGGGTAATAAGTATAACTTACGTATTTGGTGTTGTTTCCTTAACCACAACTGTACTAGCTTATCTCCTGCATTAACTTTTGAGATCTAAATTTCCACTTAGTTATTTTTGTATCTATTATTTATTCCATGGATAAAATAACTAAATAAAAACACTTTTGTTATGGGCACACGACCTTCTATGATTAAAGAAATAAAAATAAATTAGCTTCTAGAAAGATCGTCAAATATGTGCCTTTGTATTAAGAACCTGAGGAACGTTAATCATTTCACGAAACCTCCCAGCAATAACCATAAAATCCCTTTGGCCTCTATTTCAAGTGCCTTTACAACATAAAGTCCTGAATTTTCAAATAGCACTTAGTCTGCCAATAGGTTTTCTCAGAGCTGGTGTTAGTGTTTGTCAACTTTTCAAAGAAACTGCGATTGCCCCATCCTGTTAGAATCACGGGTCTCTCCGCTGTAATCCATGAAGGTCACATTACGCATCTGCAGAAGTAATCAGGAAATAATACATCTCTTCTTATGCATATTACCAGACAAACTGAGAAGAAAAATAAATAAGTTGAAGATAAATTTTTAAAAACGTCTGCGCCAATTATTAATCTTTTTACCTTTCAGCATAAATATAAGCAAGGTTCTTGCTCTCATGGGGTTTATATGCTCACAGGGGAGACAGACAATAAATATCAATGTATGTGTATACATATGTATCTACACAATGTGTGCATGCATATGCACTAGACAGTATGCAGCCATGCACGTTGTAGAGTACATATGCACGCACATATTGTGTACATACATATGCAAACACATATGATATATACATATGCATAAGTTCATGTCATACACATGCATACATAACATGTATATGCATATCTATATTTCACATCTCAAGTGTCTTTACAGTATAAAGTCCTGAATTTTCAAATAGTGTTTTGTTTACCAGTAAGTTTTCTCAGAGCCAGTATTAGTTTTTGTTTAGTGTATACACACACATACGTATGTATTAGATTGCAGTAAATCATCTACAGAGAAATTTCAAGGGCACAGCAGGACACGACATGCCTGGTTTTCTCAGAAAGCACATCTCCTGTACTATGTTGAGGGGGAAGTGAGGAATTGTGGGAAAGGAAAAGGCCAACCTTTGATCCTCCTACTTGACCTTCCCTGTTGATCTATGTGGCAGGATGCATATTGGATATTGATGCAACGCTACTCTTTTGCTACGTTTTCCTTTTCATTCAGCCTTCAGAGAGGGGAAATTGTCGCACCCTTCCTCATAACTGAAGATCCCATAACCTTCACATTTCATGATGCTAATCCTTATTTCTGTCTTTTAAGACAATTTCAACGGCAGACTGGAGGAAAGTGAATCAGATACTACTGGCTAGCTGCTCCCTTAATCTTTTTAATATTCTGAGCAAAACCATTCTAGTGAATGACAAACTAAGAAGATGACATACATTTAGTTTGAAAACAAACATACACTATTGTGAATCATATTCAATACACAATTGTGTTGTATACAAACGGAACAAATATATGATTAAATGGTTTTTAGTCTACTGCAATCTGTGATACTTTTACTTAATCAGCGAAAATATAGACACAATGGTTCTGTTTTTCAACCTTACTATGGCACAAAAGTGATAGGCATTCAGCAGATTGTACTTCGGATTTTGAATGTGGACTTTCTCCTGGGCTATGGATATATGGTGCCATCCTCCCCTCTCCTGTGGTAGAGGGCAGGGGCAGTGAGCCAGAGCTCCCAGTTAGTCATGCGATACCAAGGGTAAACAACAGATATAGTTACAACTGTTCTGTAGCCATACAATGGCTCTATTTTTTACATTCAGTCCAGCATTCAATAAATTGCATGAGATATTGAACAGTTCATTATAAGACAGGCTTGTGTTAGATGATTTTGTCCAATGATTACATTGCCCAGTAGGCTAATGTAAGTGTTCTAAACATGGTTAAGGTAGGCTAGGCTAAGCTATGGCATTCAATAGGTTAGGTTTATTAAATGCATTTTGACTTCTGATATTTTCAATTTACAATGAGTTTATGGGAACACAGTCTCATTTTAAGCTGAAGAAGATCTGTACTTCTGGTCTCAGTAGAGAAGAAGGGTTGTTCTGGAATAGTAAGCACTATTTATCTCTTTACCACTTAATACTGGCTCTTATCAAAAGAAAAAAACTGTTACTATTCTACTTTCTTTTCCCCATATCTATTTACTTATTTTAAAAAAGTGTTGTTGTTTTTTTTTAAAGTTAACTCTACCCCCAATGTAGGGCTTGAACTCATGACCCCAAGATCAAGAGTCACATGCTCTACTGACTGAGCCAGCCAGCCACCCTCTTTCTCCATATTTAAATTCATATTAGGAAGAACCACTTAATCTTAAGCCAAATCATCTTCAGTTCCTCATTTTATGCTGCTGTAGGTTTCAGTAGAGCCATAGAAATTCTCCCACTGCTGATAACCCAAATGACTGTATTCCTGGATTGCCAACTGCCTACGGAAGTCTTCATTATCTTCTCCCACAGGTATACCTTGCATTCTATGTGACTAAAATCTATTATTGTTTCCCTCCAACACCACTCCTTCTGTTCATTCCTCTTCAGTGAATGGGACCAGCTTTTATCAAGTTTTCTAAGCCAGAAAACTATTGCCATCCTGTAATTCTTCCTCTTTCTTGCCTCACTGATCAGTACACAAGACCTATTGCTTCTAGCCCCTCAAGTCATATCACACATTCTCCCTCACCACTCAGACATTTAGGCAGCACTGTTAGATTTTTCACCTAATATGCATCCCTTTGCCCCCTTGATCTTTCCAATAAAACCATGATTTTGTTCAAGTTAAAGGTCATGTGCTTCAAGAAAGGCCAGGTCCCTCCTGGGCTCTAAGACATGAGTCTTGGTTTACCTAAACCAGTACTATATAATAGGATTTCCTGCAATGATGGACATGACTTACAATGTGCAATATTCAACATGGTAGCCACTGACCAGGTGTGACTATAAAGCACTTGAATTGTGCCTAAAGCAAATGATGTACTGATTTTTTAGTTGTATTTAATTGTATCCATTCATGCACAAATCATTTGACAGAATCATGGCTAGTGATGAGAAAGAGTCTGAAAGAGGACTTCTACAAATGTCTCCTTAGAAAGAAAGAAAGAAAGAAAGAAAGAAAGAAAGAAAGAAAGAAAGAAAGAAAGAAAGAAAGGAAGGAAGGAAGGAAGGAAGGAAGGAAGGAAGGGAGGGAGGAAAGAAGGAAGGAAGGAAGGAAGGAAGGATGGAAGGAAGGAAGGAAGAAAATGGGGAGGGAGGGACGGAGCAAGGGAGGGAGAAAAGGAGGGGGGGAGGGAGGGAGGAAGGAAGGAAGGGACATTCTTCTGCCCTCTGGATATTGTGTGATGATATGATACTTAGGGTTGTTATAGCTATCTGACCCACGAGGGGACAAGGTTCAGAGCAAATGCCTACATACTGAAGAAAGTCTAATAAGAAATATGGAAATAATCTGAGTGCTCAATCACATCTAAAAGCTTACGAAGTGGGTGAACTTCTATCCAATAAGGGTTTCTTAACCTGAATTCCATGTAGAAAGAGAATCCATGGATGGCTTCATGAGATTCATGGATTTTAGCATAAAGCTTAGCTCTTAATAAGTGATGAGCAAATGATCATTATTATTCTCTAAACTGCTCTTCACGACAAGTTTTGGTAGGTGCAAGGCAGAAGAATGTTATCAGGGAGTTGCCAGATACCAAGTTGAGAGTTTCTTCATTAATCCAGTATCTTCTAGGGAACACAAATATTTCTCAGAATTTACGAACTAAATACACTTCACTCACAGCTATCCCACTTCTGTTATTTGTCCTCGAATTTTCCTTTTGTTTTTTAATTTCTAAGATCAACTTTTTGCTACTTTAAGATCTTGGATCATTATGGTAGATGGTATTATTTGTTCACAATGATTTGTTTCATCCCTGACTTAATCATGCTTCCTTTTACTTGGAATATGCTTGGCTACCTCACTGGCTTTGGGCTTGGTCACGTGACTTTGGTCAATAGACTATGAATGGATGAGACACCACTTTCAAACAGAAACTTTAAATTTACCTTTGTGGTGCAGCTTTACCTTCTAGAGCTTCTGTCCTCTGCTGTAAAAAAAAAAAAAAAAAAAAAAAAAAAAAAAAAAAAACAAGCATGACCCAGATAATCGCTGTCCCTTCACTCTGAGTTCCAGAATAAAAGTTTGTGGAACCAAGCCCACTCAGTCAAGTCCTGCCACGCCTGCCAAGACCAGTGGAACCCAGCTGAGCCCAGCGGTGTCATAGCTGACCCAAGGCTTTCATGAAACTTGAGTGACAAATAAATGTTGTTATAAACCACTAAGATTTTGGAATTGTTTGTTACTACAGCAAAAACAGTTACGATGGTCTATTTTTTTAAATCTGCTAATCTAATTAGATAATTTGCTATGCTTCATTCAAGCCATTTTCCTCATATAAACTTCACACATAATTTGGGTTGGTTAGCGGTATACCCATTCTTTTCAAGTAGGCCTGATACAGGTCTTTTTTTTTTTTTTTTTTAACAATCCAGTGTTCAAGGAGATGAGTTTGCTTTATGAGCCTTTGAGACAATGTTAAATTCCAGGCATATAATATTTGAGGTATTTAACTCAATCAAGATAAAACACTCACATTACATTCTTAGGATATATGTTTTCTACCAACTTCCTCCAAATAAGCTCCTTCTAATGCCTAGCAAACCTTTCTCTGGGACTGGTCCTTAATCCTTCAAACCTTGAGATCAGTCATCTCCCGTCTAAACCTTCTTAATTTCTCTCTAGGAAATCATGAAATTGACCATATGAACATTTTCTGCTTCCTTATCTTCCTTAACCCGCAGAGAGAAGTAATATCTTTGAAGTGTTCACAAAGGTTGAAGCACTGAAGTATTTCAGTAAGGTGAGAGCTCTGCCAAAGCCACCCATCAAAATACCCATGAAACACAAACCTCCCAATAATTAGTCCTCAGAAATAATAAATTGTCACCACGCCAGCCTTTACAGTCTCCGGCTGCACTGACCTGAAACACTGCCTGTCCCCTGTGACTGCCAATCAAAGTGAGACAGGGCTGTCAGAGAGCTGAGCCAATTCAGCAAGTGTGGAAACAGGACCAGCAGCTACTGAACATTTAGTCAAACAAAATGCTCTAGAAGAGAGAGATCAAAATGTGGCAAAAGTTAGCCTCCAACCAAGAGAAATGGCAACTTCTAGACCCACACTGGTGTGAAAGTGCCACTTAAGAATGGGGGAAGCTAGTTAGAGAAACTACTCCGAGGGGCCCAAGCACTGTGTTTCTTCCCTGGGGTTCCCTCAGATTCACTTTCATCTTCCATTATACAACTTCCCTGGGAATGCTAGTGAATGACAGAAGAACTGAAGCTCAGCCGTAAGCAAATACACAGTGTGAATGCAAATGTCCTCCTTCCACTGGGACTTGGGGGCCACAGGCAGTTCTGTCCTGCTGGACTGATAACCTGCACAGAAAGTCTGACACACAGCCTCAAAAAGCCCTCTCAGGGCCTACGACCTGGTCTCAGAATTAGTCACTAATTCAGTTGGGACAATCTGAAGTGCATATGAACATTATTAAATACATATTCCTTCACTGCGGTGATTATGATAATTTTAAATGGAGAGATGTTAACAGCAGGGATATTCAGGGTTGAATATCCTAATGATTCTTTTGGGGAACGGAAATAAGATTTAAAAGAAACTAGATCTAAAACTGGCACTCCTGAAGATATGTTTAATTTTGACCTTGACTTATTTTGCAACCTAAGGCTAGTGACAAAACTTTTCACTCTCTGTAAGGGAGCTATAAAATTTTGATGAGATGCTACTTGATGGAAATTTCCCTAATTTTTGCCTTTAAATTTCCCAGCTATTCAGCAATTAATCCTACTAATGTCCAGCCCCCATCCCCAGTCTCAGACTTAAACCCCACCCCCCCACATACAAGTTCAGTCCTATCTTGTTTCCAAAACACAACAGACATATATCAAGACTATCCACACCGCAGTCTAGAAAGAATGGACCTTAGTCACCCACATAGACTCAGTGAGCCTGTTTAATTTAGGTTTACATATGTCTCCCTCAGCCTTTTTCCTGACAAGCAGACATGATAATCCTAAGAACAACTCTACCCCCCACTTTTTAAGTTAATTCATTAGGTCGATGCTTCTGACCAGCTTTATTTATTTCAGAGAGAGGGCACAAGTGCATGAGCAAGGGGGGAGTGGCAAAGAGAAAGGGACATGCAGACTCCCCACTGAGCAGGGAGCCCAACATGGGGCTCGATCCCAGGACCCTGAGATCATGACCAAGCCAAAGGTAGATGCTTAACCAACTGAGCCACCCAGGCGCCCCAGTGCTTGGGTATTTTTTAAAAATAAAAACAAAATGTGGGGCGCCTGGGTAGCGCAGTCGTTAAGCGTCTGCCTTCGGCTCAGGGCATGATCCCAGCGTTCCGGGATCGAGCCCCACATCGGGCGCTTCCGCTGGGAGCCTGCTTCTTCCTTTCCCACTCCCCTGCTGTGTTCCCTCTCTCGCTGGCTGTCTCTCTGTCACATAAATAAATTTTTAAAAAAATCTTAAAAAAAAAATAAAAATAAATAAAAACAAAATGTTACTTTTATAAGCTATGCTTTCTATGACATCTAAAGTCACCAAATGAAGTATTAGAAAAAAAAAAAACTATTTGCGCATTAGAATATGTGTCTACCAAAAAGCAATAACTTTCACATACTTTATTACTTTGTCATTCATCATCCTCAACATCAGACAAGGGAATTGCAGTTACTGCTCAGTATCAAACTAATAGAAAGTTTGATCACAGAAAAAAATTACACCTAAATTAAAAATGACAAAACTAATTTGATTCTAGCTTCTAGTAAAATAAACAAATACATGTATGAAGAAAGCCTTTCTCTCAGGCAGCAATTTTGTTCTCTATATTCTAAATTCCTTCCTGAAGCAAATAGTTAGGGTCGACTCACCAACCAGTAAAAGGCAGCCCTAAGAAAAAAATGATTACAGAACTGTTATTTTAGTTTTAATATAGTTATTTCAACAACTTCTTGCCAGAAACCTAATAATTCCTTATAATGACATGAAAATCTCTTGGTTGATCGACAGATATGCCCTCTTTGGTCCAGTGGGTTGTTAATAATGATTTTTCTTGCACAGTACAAAACAAAACAAAAATCCCTCTAACTGAACATGAACAAAGAATATTTATCTTTTCCTATAAAGAGAAGTCTTAAAAGAAAATCATCCCCAGATTGTGCAATTTTGAAGATCAACAGAATGTCATCAGGTATGTGGTTTCTGGCAATTATTCCACTGAATTCAGCACGTGAGCTGCTATGGTCGTAGGATGGCTACCACACAGCCATGTCCAGTGGAAAGAGGAGGAAAGGTTACAGGCCATGCCTCATCCAGTCCCCGGTGGAGGGAAGGATGCAATCAGAATTAGTTTATTCTTATAAGGTGACTCTGCCTGGGGCTGTGTGACTGCTGCCCCACCTCCCACCCCACCATCCCACGCAGCTCCAACTGAGGCCAGCGCATAATTAAACAAGACAAGGCGTGTGTTGGAAAGGAAGAAGCTGAGAGTTGTTGCAGGGAAGGCAAGCAGTGGTGTCTGCTGCATGTACCAACATTATGCTGCCCCTTGGATCCCCAGCAGCCTGCACGGGAACACAACACACTGCCCCCAGTAGTTTGTCTTCTAGACTATGAAAGCTCTCTTTTCTGAAGGTATGATCTGAATCAGGCTCTAGAAAGGACTGTGCCGGGGATACAAAGAGACCATACAGCAGTCACTTATTTACTCAACAATCATTTAGTTTTGTTTTGGAAGGCTTTGTAATAATGCCCGGGTCTTTGGCTTCAGACAGCTTATAGACTAATGGGGAGGACAGGCATGGAAATGACTAATGGTTGTTTTTATCATAATAAATTACTGATAAAACAATAATAAATAATCTACGATTATATAGTGTTTTCAGTATGCCAGTTACTATTCTAAGTACTTGACATGTAATACATTTGATCTTTACAATAACCCAATTAGGTAGATACAAGTAGATACTATTATCTCCATTTTACAGAGAAGAAAAAAGAGACCTGGAAAGGTTTATAACTGCTTGATCAAAGTGGCATAATAATTTGCCCAGGATATATCATTTGTAAGTGAAACAGTTAGGTTCTGAACCCCAGTGGTTTGGCTCCAAAGTTCATCTTGTTATCTACGATAATGTAATGTCTCTCTGTGTGTAACAAGGTGTACGTACAAATAACTGTAGAATACGAGGCATCGAGGAACTGGAACATGTAAAGTGGAACAGAAGAGGCAATGTGCAGCTTATGTCTGCATTCCCGAAATGTGGAAATAGGATTCTTCATTCAAAAAGCCATATACGTAGGAATTACTTTAAAAACATATGATCATACATCTCCAGTCACATTACAGTCACTCTTCTCCTGGGTCTCAGCACTTGTACAAGCCCCCACTAGGATGATACACCAGGTTACTACCCTCTTAATATTCACAGATTCTCTCCTTCTTCTTCTTGCATTTGATAAGTCTGTCTCCTTTGAGAGAAGAGCCTCCTTCCCCCTTTTGCTTTTCTGAGACACTCTGCTAATGTTTTCAAATCCCTTCCTTCATATTACTTCCAGGAAAATGATCTGAAAGCTCCTGAAGACCCAGCAGTTTAGACACAAACCCAGAAGTCTTCCTGACCACCTCTGCTTCCATTCTGGCTATGTGGCTTCCCCAAAGCAGTGATGCACCAAGCAGTTCTCCTCACTGGAGTTGGGGAAAACACTTGGCGAAATAAAGAGGAAAACAATATAAATCAAAGACTCACGGAGTTTATAGATTTTCTCACAGCAATGGGGAGCTATCACAAGGTTTTAAGCAGATGACTACTATAATTGCATTTGGGTATGGGGAGATAAAGCTAAAGGTAGTAGAGGAAAGATCATCTTAGGAGCAAGGAGACCACCAGTGAGGAAGCTCTTCTAATAATCCAGGTCAGAAGTAGATCATATACTATTAGTGGGTATACTATTAGCAAAGCAATGGTGCAAGAGAGATATTCAAGGAACATGATACTGACTTTCAAAGAGCTACAATTTATTTGGGAAGATGGTAATAAAAATAACTAGATTTATTGAGCTCTTATTACACACCAGGTTCTAAGTGCTTTACATCAAATAATTTTAAACATCTCATTAGTGATTTTTACATTGATTATATGTTGAAATGCTAATATTTTGGATGTATTGAGTTAAACTATACTACCAAAATTAATTTTAGTTTTTCTTTTATTTTTAGTGTAGCTTCTAGCCGAGGTGGCTTGCATCTATGGCTTTCACTTTGTTTCTACCGAACTGTACTGATCTGAAATATACAGCCCCATTCTTTTCCTACAGTTCATCTCTTCTTGGATTCGTGCTTTTTAATTCTGTGAAGAAACAAAATAAAAAACATGCCCTCAATTGTTCCTCTCCCATTAAGCAATTGCCCCACTTCTTTTTATTTATTGCCCAATTATTGAATAAGGAAGATAAGAGAATGTTTTACTTTTATTGAGTCTTCTATGTAACATTACTGGGGCTAGACACTCCATTTGTTGCATCTCATTCTTACAACAACTACAGAAGTTCTGTTAATCATCCCAATGTTCCATTTACATTGAACAAACTGAGGTTCTGAGAAATTAATGATTTTAAACAGGGTCTGACAGAAAATAGGTATTTATAAAGTGATGTTGCCACAATTCCTTTTGATTCCAAACCCATCCAAAGCCTGCTAGATCCATGATGCTACTTCTTGGAGGAAAAAAAAAAAAAAAAAACTATTTCCTGCTCTCTTAATTTTTGTAACTTATTCACTTATTTAAGTGTGAATTTTGCCTTCCATTCACTATTTTAATAACATAAATTTTTAGTTCTCATATCACTTAGGATGCTACACTTTCCCAGAATTGATCACACCCCTCAATTTTTCTCCTTCTTTAACTCCAGAACATTCGTATCCTTTATAAGGGCAGTTATTGACTTGCCACCTAAGTAACCATATGCTCTTATTTTTTATTAAGACATTGATTACATTGTACTTTAATTTGTTTAGCTGTACTCCTTAACATTGACCTGTTTATTAAAATGCATTGTATTTATCCTGTTCGTATCCTAGAGTTTCTTATAGTACCTGAAACCATAGTAAGCATTTGATAAATGATAGTTGAATTGGAATGAAAGGACATTCATATTCAATTGATAGTACCTATGACCTTCCAAAATATGACGAGAAAGGATGAATCAAAAATATTCCACAGTTTTAAGTCTGCATTATTAGGAGAATGGCAGAGACTTTAACAGGCAGGGAAGACGAGGGGAAAGTTTTTCAAGACAGAAGATAATATTTGGTCTTGAATGCATTTCATCTAAGGTGATGACGAGATGTGTAAGTGAGCATAAAAGTCTGCCACAGTCTGGATTCAGAAGTTCTCGTAACATACATATTTGGATGGGTATCAAGGCATAAGAAGCCAAGAGCAATAGCTAAAAAATTCTGAGTGTGCCTATAATAAGCCTGGGTCTAAATAAGAACATCACTGGTTGTATTTCATGCCATGTTCACAGAAACTCTATGATAGGTGTTACTGTTCTCATTTTACAGAGGAAAAGAATTTAACATAAGTTATCCAAGGCCACGCAACTAATAAGTGACAGAGCCAGGATTTAAATCCAGTTTCATGCCGCCTGGGCTGGCCCGATTCCCTACAGAGTATAAGACCTGAACCAGGATTAAGAAACACGGGCTTGATCAACCCATTTGTGTGCTACCGTTTTTGGAACACTTTTGTTTATTTGAAGAATGAAAGAATAGAAACAAAATTTCTCATTACTGCTCAGTTCTAACAGTTGCTGGAAGTAACCTCTTAATCATTTTCCTGAATATCTTTCCAAAGTTTTAGCAACATATTTTTTTCTTATTTATTGTAAACTGAATTGAAACGTTTACTATGCCATACATGTATGTGTGCCTCATTGTTCCCAGTGAATACATACTATGTCTGTGTGTGTGTGTGTGTAAAACTTTATGTAACTTTTATAAATGACACTTTCCAACTGCATGCTATCATAATTAATACCATATAATCAGTCATTCATGTACATAAATCTTATCACACTTTGCATCTATAAGAAAAATTCTTAGAAGTTGCATTTCTAGGCCATATGATGTGAATTTAAAATTTTGGCAGATACTGGCAATTTATCTCCCCCCCAAAACATGCATCAGTATATGTTGCCAGCAGGAGTGGATGAAAATGCCCATTTCTGTAGGAATACTTTCAATAATCCAGTTTATACTTAGACGACCATCTTGAGGATAATTGTATGCAGGACCCCTCCTAGGTAAATTTTTTTTGGAGAGGCCTCTATATAAAAGAAAAATTGAGTCATAAAAAATCAGCATGCCATCCCCATTATGACAGCCTAATCATGTGCTATTCTGGAGAGAAATATCTTGCAAGCCAATAGGACCGATCTGTTCACTAGACCACTCTTCTTGAACTAGGTAGGGCCAAGCTACAGGGCCCTGGATAATCCCTAGAAGCTCAACTCCTAGAACTCCTCTAGAAGGCATTTGATAGCCATGAAGGGTAAGGTATCCCAAAAGCGGTATACAGGGACAAATGCCCACACAAGTCCTTGTCCCAGCTCAGGATACTTTGGCCAGAAAGCATTGTTGCCCTCCAGCTGGCCCACTTTCTGGAAGGAGACTTACAAAATTTTAAGGAAGCCCTCTAAAATGTTAAGTCTGCTGAGGAGTAGGGTGGGTCAGTGTCCCCCTTACCCCAAATCTTGCTGGGATCAAAGGATGTTACTGACTATGACACCTAAAAATGAGGACATGGAAATAAATTAATTCTTTGGGGGAAAATGTTAAAATAAACACTAAATTAAAAAGGTGGTTAAGAGAAATGTTTACAGCTAGGTGAAACCATCTGATAGACAACTATTGTTTGATATGCTAAAGATACAGCGATCTAAACAAATGATGTAATACAGAGAACAAACTGATGGCTGCCGGAGGGGAGGGAGTGGTGGGATGGGTGTAAAGGGTGAAGGGGAGTGGGAGAGATAGGATTCCAGTTATGGTATGTGTAAGTCGTGGAAATAAAAGGCATAGCATAAGGAATATAGTCAATGATATTGTATGGTGACAGATGGGAGCTACATTCGTGGTGAGCACAGCATAATGTACAGACTTGTTGAATCACTATGTTGTACACCTAAAAGTAATGTGTGTCAACTATACTCAAACAAAATTTTTTGAAAAGAAACAAATAAAAAAAAAACAATAAAGAAGCAATCTAAAGCCCTCTCTACTTCTTTTTAGAAAGCATACACATTTCAAAAACTCCTTCTCAGAAATAATTCTGACCGCTTACCTTACCATTTATGAGAAGAATGGCAAGAAATTTTGATCTAACAGAGAGGGTGGAAAAGTGTCATAGAAGTTTGACTTGACAGGGATAAAGCCTTTATTATCATCAGGTATATTATACTTACAATTGTCTATTTTATACCCAGGTAGCATTGAAAGTTTTGAAATACATTACATTCAAACTGACCTCTCTCTTGCTCAAACTCCCATGACTGAGGGCTACGGCTTATTCAGGTAGGACATGAGCACAGATATAGGTCCTCTCTGAAGTCTTCCTTTTCCCCCATTCTGTTACCCAGACTGAGAAAATATATTGAGAATGAGATTATGTATCAATAATAACAGTGTGACAGTTAATTTTATATGTCAACTTGTCCGGGCCGTGGTTCTCAGATATTTGAGCATTTCTCTGAATGCTTCTCTGAAGGAGTGTTTAAGAGAAAATTGACATTGAAATTGGTGAACTTGGAGTAAATCAGATTATCCTCTCTTTCAGTCATTTCAGGGAGTTATAACAGAATACCACAGAGTAGGTGGCTTAAAACCAACAGAAATCTATTTCTCACAATTTGGAGGCTAGAAGTCCAAGATCAGCTGCCAAGATGGTGGGGTTCTGGTGAAGGCCCTCTTCTGGGTTGTGGACTGCAACTTCTCATATCCTCACATGGTAGACAGCAGAGTATTCTCAAGCCTCTTCTTAGAAGGGCACTGTTCCCATTGACAGGGACTCCACCCTTGTGACCTAATCACCTCTCAAAGGCCCCACTTCCTAATACCACCCCACTAGGGATTAGGGTTTCCACATATGAATTTTGGGAGGACACAAATATTCAGAGCGTTGTACTCTCCATAATGTGTGGAGGAAAGACCTCATACAAACAGTTGAAGGCCTTAATAGAACAAAGACTCGCCTTCCCTGAGCAGAAAAGAATTCTGCCAGTAACCTGCGTTTGGATTTGAACTGCAACTCTTCCCCGGGTCTCCAGTCTGCCAACTTACCCTGCAGACTGGACTTACCAAGCCTTCCCAACCCTGTGAACTAATTCCTCAAAATAAATCTATATACATATGCACATCCTATGAGTTCTGTTTCTGTGAAAACGGCTAACTACTACAATCCTAATATTTATTGAGCATCTATTATGTGACCAGTACTTTTCCAATCATTTTACGAGTATTGTCAGAGTTAATCCTCACAACGCCTAAGAGGTGGTTAGTTAGATAGCGGTCAATGGTGGCTCCACTTTACAGAAAAGGAAAAGGAGATATTCCCAGATTAATTGGCCAAAATTGTACTGTTTGCAGCAAATTTGATAGGTTAACTCAGGCAGTTTGATATTAGAGTCCATATGCATAATGACTGTTCATCCCTTGCCAAAGCACATTATCAAATTTCTCAAAAAAAAAAAAAAAAAGGACACTGGTCAAGTAGAGCGATTTTCTCATTGCACTAACAAAATGCCAACTTGGGAAAATATATATTTATGTTGTTAATTAAGTAATAGGAAAAGGATGTTTTGTACTAAGACGGCAATCAGCCCCATTCAAGGCTTTAAAGTTCAGAGCCTGAATGGAGTTGATTGCAGGCAAGACTCAACACTCATCAGACAATCAAATCACTCCATTTTTCCTTGACATTTTCTTATTTAACTGAACTATAAGTGACTGATATTCCAAATTATTACTTTTTTCTCCTAGTTATGCCTGGTTGAATCATTGTTGCAGGCCAGCAAATAGGTCTCTACAACCTTGAAAAAGTAAATGACCTTATTGTAAGCTTTGACCTTGCTTGCAGCATCTTCCCTGTTGATTTGTTAGCTCTGAGCATGGTGTATTGTTTCAGTTGGACAAGGTCTTTGAAGCTCCACTTTTTGCCACCCCTCCTTCCCTAATGATTTCAAGCTGTTCAAAGAACTGCTTTGAAACACAGGCAGGAGCCGAATGTTTAATAGTAAGGCTGATTTAAAACAAGCCTCAAATAATGCTTGCTTTTAGGCATCCGGGGGGTGAAGGGGGTGGATTGTGAATAAATGGACAGTACATGCTCCAAAATGTCCCTTTGTTTGATCACTTAGAGATGCGTTTGTATTTCATTATGTATAGCAAAAAAAAACCAAAAAACAAAAAACAAAAACATAGGCTTCTGGAATTTATAACAAAGCAATAATGTAATACTTGCGTTACTAGGATTTAAAAGCAATGCACATGAGATTTTATAATATGCCAACAATTTCAGAGCAACTGTGATGCCAGCAAAAGAATGAAATCATTTCTTTATATTGATTTTTCTTTCAATGCAGGGAAGCCTAGAAGACTATATATTTGTTTCTTTAAAAGATACAATGAAATCAGAATTTAATTTGTGTAGATAGTCCCAAACAAATTGGGGCAATAGGGAAATCTCTGTTGTATTACTTTTACTAAACACTTACTAAATAACAACTACGTCTAACAAATGCCTTCAAAACATATATACCATTGCCTAGATTTTGTTTATTAAAACCTATCAGTTAGGTTTATATGTTCTAGAAAGATGGCATTTCTATCAGTTCTACAATCTCGATACTATTTCTTATGCATTTATCTGTAGCAGTATATAACATAGTGGGCTCTTGATAATTACTTCTTGAATGAAGGATGTTAGACAATATCTAGAAAATACCTTTTTTCTTAAGCCACAGGAAAACAGAAGGCTTCCATCCTAGAGACATAATTGGAATATTACACCTAGAAGCAGAAAATAGAAAGGAATATTTTTTAAATAGCTAACGTTCAGCATTAATCCCTAAATGATGTGTCTAGGATTGGTAAGAACTGCTTCCCCTTAGGACCACAAGTTCAGTGCAGAGAAAGGCAGATTAGAATTACAGTGGCTAAATTGCCATAGAAAAGAACCATTTCCATGAGAAAGAGAAGTAAAAGATGGAAAGAAGACATGAGAAGGAACAAGAAGGCAGGAGTTAATGGCGATGCACACACTGCCCGCAATGGTAGCACATAGACGGTACATCAGTTTCCTGCTGCTGTTGCAAGAAATTACTCTAAACTTAGTGGCTTAAAACAGAACAAAATTTATTATCTTACGGTTCTGTAGATGAGCAATCTTAAATGGATATTACTAAGCTCAAGTCAAGATGCCAATAAGGCTGCATTCCTTCTGGAGACTCCAGGGGAGAATCTGTTTGCTTTTTTTCAGCTTTTAGAAGCTGCCCATGTTTTTGGCACCTGGTCCCACTTTACCTTCAAAGCCATTAATGGCTGGGGGTTTATAAGATAAGAAATAAACATCAAATAATACCTCGTGATTGGAAGGACTCTCAAAGATCATCTGGTAGTAGCCGAAGTTATTTTGCCAGAGAAAGAAGAAAAGGGATTTGGGCACATGGTTATCTCTATCTGTTATACTATAGTTTATTTTCTGTCCCTCCCCAGCAGAATGTAATCTTCATGAGAGCTCTGGCACATACGAAGTGTGCACTAAAGAATTTAAGCGTGAGTGCCTTAATACTGAAAGGTGTTTTTTTTTTTGATCATAAAATAAATAGATGATGCGTAGATGTCTCCAGGTAGCCAGCTTCTCCACCGTATCATGAGTGCTTGTCTGCAGTAGGAAAAAAAGAGACCAAGGGACCAAGAGAAGCCAGATGAAGAGATGCAGCAAAAAAAGATAGCCCGTTTGGGCCTTGGATCTAAGCTTGTCTGAAGTCAGACAATTTCTCGACTACCAAATTAAATGTATTAGTAAGCCTATTTCATGCCTAAGTCCATTGATTTGAGTTTCTATCTTCTACAACAGAAAGAGCCCTGGTAATTCATCCACCATTGCCCTATCAAGTTTCTTTTCCTCTCCTGAAATTAACACCAGTTTTCTGTTTCACTACATTATGAATACAGGGATCCTTGCTGATTACAAGTAAATCCAGCTTTTTCCTCCTGAGCACAATGGACTGGAAATTTGAACAAAAATTAAATACAAGAAAAAGAAAAGAGAACGTCTTTACCATTTTTTCTTTGCAGGCTTTGTTGAATCCCCTGAACATATAGGAATGTGTTAATTGGCATGGCTGCTACCACAATATATAATGTGATTTAAAAGGAGACAGGGAAAAACCTGGATGGGATCCAGGTTCAAATTTCAGAAGAGGGACTGCTTGGAATTAAATCTCCAAGACTAAGTGTCTTTTAGACTTCAATTCTGTTTTCTGGTAAAAACGACTTGAATGTTTTCAGAACCTATTTGGTCCTGTCCTAGCTGTGACAATGGAAAAAAAAAAAAAAAAAGGAAAGAAAGAGAGAAAAGAAAAGAAAGTTCCAACCAGATTAAATGCTATTCCTGATAATGGTGTCCAATAAACTCTATACACTCTGAATCCCTCTGTAAATATGTCACACTTCAGTTTTTTTGTTTTTTCACCAACAGCAAGCACCAAGGAAATAAAACATTGGGAAGAAATGAATATGCTGTACATATCGAAAGATATACTGTATGTATCTGAACAAAAGACGTGTAGTGCACCATTTTATTGAACTCTTATTTCATTTCAAAAGCTGAAAGGAAAAGAGGGCTGCTGCAGATCTCTCCAGTGTGTGGGCTTTAATATTTACTTTAGTCATAAAGAGCGAGTGACGTGCTGAGGACTCACTGGCACAGTGGAAACTCAGGTTGTCAGTACCAGAAAATGAAATTTTTATTTATGGAAGTTGTAAGCTCTAGAAATGATGCGTATTATTTTTCTGTTTCTGCTGATTTATAGGTTAAATGAATTAGTAGTCACTAAGTTGCAGCTTCATATTTTTTTTTCTTAGAAGCCAAGATTTAAAAAAAAAAAAATTTCTAAAGGGAAAGTTTTCAAGAGACAAGAGATAAACTGATTAAAATGCTGAAAATTTCCTTAGAAGAAAATGACAGAATCACCAAGAATGTAGACTTGCAGACATAGCCCTAATGCTTTGGTTTTCCACATGATGAATAACATTAAATAGTCCTTTTTCACATGTAACATGTGAAATAAATGTATTTTATTTGTGGAAATGGCATCTGTTTTATGAGTCTCTTGAGTTTAAAACAATGTTCCCAGGTTGCAATGCCTATATTATCTCGATTTTTAAATGGATAATTTGAACTTTAAATTATACAACTTGTTTAAATAAGAGACAAAGCCAAGTCCATGCTTCTGCTTTCTTATTTGAAGTTCTTTTTATTAAACCATTCTGGTTTGATACCTTATTTATACAAAATGAACATCTGAAACCACTTTAAATAACTAATGTTCATGCTGTTGAAAAACACGAGGAAAAAACACCAAGAGAAATTATCTTCATCAGTATTTCAGTTGTTCATTGTGGCGTATTTGTTGGTCTCCTCATTTAATATTTTTTAGGAATGGAATTTGAGAATAATAGTTTTTCTCTTTCAGTAATCTTCTTTTTCTTATTATTATGTTCAGTTAGCCAACATATAGTACATCATTAGTTTTTGAGGTAGTGTTCAACGATTCATTAGTTACGTATAACACCTGGTGCTCATCACAATATGTGCCCTCCTTAATCCCCATCACCCGGCTACCCCATTCCCCTGCCCCCCTCCCTTCTGTAACCCTCAGTTTGTTTCCCGGAGTCCAGAGTCTCTCATGGTTTGTCTCCCTCTCTGATTTCTTCCCAAGGCGGGTAAGAGGCTACTGCTATAGGCTAGGCACTGTTAAGAGACTGGATATTCAGTGGTGAGTAACACATTTTTTTTTTCTTCACAGAGTGCACTGATTAGAGGAGGTAATAATAAATAAGTAAAAAAACAGATAATATAATTACCAATTATAATAAGCATCATAAAAAAAGGACCTCAAGAATGGGTTTAGTGTCCTTATAACAGAGACCCAAGAGAAAGCTTTCAACTCCTGCTGCCATGTGAAAATACAAGACTGAACCCAGAAGAGGGCCCTCACCTCACCATGCGGGCATCTTGGTCTTGGGCTTCCAGCCTCCAGAAAAGTGAGAAATAAATTTCTGTCGTTCATGTCTCCCAGTCTGTGGTATTTTGTTATAGCAGTCTGAACAGATTAAGATACTGGCCTTCTAGGCCATGACAATATGTTTGGATTTTATTCTAAGAGTAAAAAAAAATAAAAGTAGTACAACACTCCCCCACCAAAAACAGTTATAAATAAAAGTAAAATGATATTAAGAAAGGAAATGATAGGACATGCTTCATGGTTTAAAAGTCACTTTGAAGACATGCATCACAAAAATGTTAATATACGTAACAGAACTGAACTGTACACTTAAAAATTATTAAATGATAAAAAATATTTTGCCTTCTGAAAAATTTGTTTAAAAACAGAAAAGTATCTGTTCATATCTTCTGCCCATTTTTTGATTTGATTATTTGTTTCCCGTGTATTGAGTTTGAGAAGTTCTTTGTAGATCTTGGATACTAATCTTTTATTTGTAGTGTCATTACTGGGTATTTACCCCAAAGATACAGACGTAGTGAAGAGAAGGGCCATATGCACCCTGATGTTCATACAGCATTGTCCACAATAGCTAAATTGTGGAAGGACCCGAGATGCCCTTCAACAGATGACTGGATTAAGAAGATGTGGTCCATATATACAATGGAATATTACTCAGCCATCAAAAAGAACGATTTCACAACATTTGCAGCAACATGTACAGGACTGGAGGAGATAATGATAAGTGAAATAAGTCAAGCAGAGAAAGACAATTATCATATGGCTTCACTAATTTATGGAACATAAGAAATAGGAAGATCGGTAGGAGAAGAAAGGGAAGAATGAAGCAGGGGTAAACAGAAGGGGGAATGAACCATGAGAGACTATGGACTCTGGGAAACAAACTGAGAGCTTCGGCGGGGGGGTGGGGGATTGGGATAGGCTGGTGATGGGTATTAAGGAGGGCACGTATTGCGTGGTGCACTGGGTGTTATACGCAAGTAATGAATCATGGAACATTACATCAAAAACTAGGGATGTACTGTATGGTGACATAACGTAATAAAAATTATTATAAAAAATAAAATAAAAAATAAAAAGAACAAATATTGAAAAAAAAAAAAGAAAATACTGCACCATTTTAAAAAAATCACTGTTGTTTGAGAATAGACTCTGGGAGAGAATGAGTAGAAGCAGAGAGACGTGTTATTGCAGTGACCCAGAAAAGAAATAACAGCGAGTTGAATAATTGTGGGAACAATAAGAATGGACGGAAGTGGATGGATTCAGGACCTATGGTGGCTGGGGTGGGTGGGGAGGGGGGGAGAAACCCAAAAGATATTTGATGAATGGATAAAATATGAAAGATATTTGGCGAATGAATGAAAGGAAAGGGGGAGAATCAAAATTATGCTTTATTCAAAGTATCATTGCCAAAAAGAATAAAAAATGGTGGGATGGTCAGATGACTATTAGAGATCAAAGAAGACTACAGACACATGATTAGCAGTCATCCGGAATTGAATACTGGATCAAAACGCAAAAGGAGTGGGATTTCTAGCAATAGTAAGAAGTTGGCAAATTTTCTCCCACAAAAAGCCTATAACTTGACTCAGTTATCAAAACAAGCATTTCTAGATTCTGAAAATCAACCCAAAATATTTGAGAAATATTTACTTATGAAAAAATTCTAAACTTTGAGAAAGAACAGTGGGAGTCTGTGGCTTTCTTGCTTGGGGTTGCTGCCATCCCCTCCTATGACCCCCAACTCAGATGGCGCTGGAGTTCTACCAGGGTGGGAATGAGCTGCTGGTGAGGGGTGACTTGATTTGTACCAAAGGGGGAAAAAATCAAGGAGACTTGTTAGTAAAAGGAGAACACTTAGTAGTAAACAAATGGGAATGGCACATAGCTCTGCAAACTGAAGGTTTTGGAATTGGTTGAGGTCAGTAGGAGACCAGTGCATAGACTTAAATTTAAGATAGAGATCTGGAAAATGAAAGCACCATGGAGGAGCTGGATAGGCTGTCCACACATCCCTGGCTGACTGGAAGACTGTGTGCCTAATACAGAGGAGACCTGAAAAGGCCCAAACTCTCTATACAACCCTGAATAACTGGAAATCTTCACACACATACGGAAAACAGGACAGGGTCTAGAAAACTATGCTCTCCGACCTACACACAGATTCATCGGCAGAAGGTGGAAGGCTAACTGGCTCAAAGTGTTTGAGCTCAACCTCTGACTAAACACTGGTTACCTATGCAAATTTGCAGATATAGAGGCTACTCTAGGAATCCAGGCTAAAAAATAAAATTAATGACAATACCAAATGCTGGCAAGGATGAAAAGCAACAGGAACTCTCATTGATTGCTGGTGTGTATGCAAAAAGGCACAGCCACTTTGGAAGACAATGTAATAGCTTCTTACAAAACTAAACATACTCTTACCATACAATCCAGCAATCATGTTCCTTGGTATTTACCCAAAGGAGCTGAAAACTTATGTTACACAAAAACCTACACAATGAATGTTTATAGCTGCTTTATTCATAACTGCCAAAACTTAGAAGTCACCAACATGTCCTTCAGTAGGTGAATGGTTAAATAATCTGTGCTCCATCTGGACAATGAAATATATTCAGTGCTAAAAAGAAATGAGCCGTCAAGTCTTAAAAAAAAAAATGGAGGAAACTTAAACTCATATTACTAAGTAAAAGAGGTCAATCTAAAAAGATTACCTACTGTATGATTTCAACTATCTAACATTCTGGAAAAGCCAAAATTATGGAAACAATGAAAGGATTAGAGGTTCCAGGGGTTGAGGAGAAGAGGAGAGATGAATAGATGGAGCACAGAGGACTTTTAGGACAGTGAAAATACTTTATATGATATTACAATAATGGATATATATCATTATAATTTGTCCAAACCCACGGAATGCACATCAAGAGTGAACCATAATGTAAACTTTTTTATTTAACCATAATATAAACTTATTATTTGAAGTCATTTTAGTAAAAGAAATATAAGATCTGTACACTGAAATCTACAAAACATGGTTGAGAGAAATTACTCAAAGTCTGAATAAACGCAGACTTTCTATGTTCATGGAGTAGAAGATTCAATATTGGTAAGATGGAAATTCTCACCAAATTAATAAATTTAATGCAACCTCTATCAAAATCTCAACAAATGTCTTTTATAAAAATTTTTGTGAAATGCATACAATTTTAGAAGAGATAATTTCAAAGAAGAACAAGTGTGAAGGTCAAACACAACCCACTTTTGAAACTTACTATAAAGCTATACCAATCAAGACTGTGTGATACTGGCATAAAGACAGACATTTAGATCAGTAGAACAGAATTTAGAGACTAGGAAAAACACATTTGTGGTCGATTGATTTCAACAGAGGGCAATGAAATGCAGAAAGGACTATTTAAAAAATTGAATTCTCCTAACTTTTTTTTGTTTTTCAAATTTGTCCTTTTTCAAAACTATTTAGTATTTATGCATGGTGTGAGATGAATCTAAGGTCATGTTCCCCCTTAGCCTACACCATGCTTAAGTATTAATTCAAAGTGTATGAGTGGCTTATATGTAAGAGGTAAAACTATAGAACTTTTAGAAGAAAATTTAGGTGAATATTTTGTGACTTTGTGTTAGGCAGAGATTTCTTAGATATGACACCAAAAGCATGATTTATAAAGGAAAAAATAGAAAAGATGAGCTTCATTAAAATTAAGAAAATAAGCACAAGCCACAGGTTGAAAAAAATGTGAAGTCACATATCTGATAAAAGATTTGTATACAAAATATAAAGCACTTTTATCATTTAATAATATTAAAATGTAAAATTCAATTTAAAATGAGCAAAATATCTGAATATACATTTTATCAAAGGATATATATGAATAGCTGATAATCATGAAAAGATGACCAATATAATTAGTCTTTAGGGAAGTGAAAATTGAAATCATAAGATACCACTAGATATCCACTCAAACTGCTATATTCAGAAGAACAAGAATTCATGAGGATGTGGGGAAATTGGATTTCTAGTGAGACTGTACATTCGTGCAATGGAATATAACCCAGCAATAAAAATGAATAAACTAATGGTTCATGTAACAACAGGGATGTACCTCAAAAGCATTATGCTAAGTGAAAAAAGCCAGACACAAAAGATTGCATAGTTTATGATTCTATTTATATGAAAGCAAATATATAAAGAAAAGCAAATATATAAAGATTGAAATCAGATTAATGGTTGTTTGGTGCTAGGGTGGGAACAGGGATAGAATGCAAACACATATGACGGAATTTTTTAAGGTGATGGTAATGTTCTAAAACTGGAACACGGGGACGCCTGGGTGGCTCAGCTGGTTAGGCGTCTGCCTCCGGCTCAGGTCGTGATCCCAGGGTCCTGCGATGGAGCCGCACATGGGGCTCCCTGCTCAGCGGGGAGTCTGCTTCTCCCTCTGCCTCTGCCCCTCCCTATGTTTGTGCTCTTGCCCTCTGGCTCTCACTCTCTCACACTCTCAAATAAATAAAGTCTTTTAAATAAATAAATAAATAAATAAATAAATAAATAAATAACACGGTGATGGTTGCAGAACTCTAAAAAAACTAATAGAAGGCATCAAATTGTCTATTTTACAACGGATGGTTGTTATGGTATAAAAACTGAACCTTAGTTTTTAAAACAAAGAAAGAGCTACAAAGGACAGCTTGGGATCATTTAAGGAAATTCTGATATGAACTTTACATTAGTTAATATTATCCTATCAATGGTAAAGTTCCTTGCATTTTTGTGGGCAAATATTCTTGTTCATAGTATTTACAAGCACAGTGTGATGATTGCAACTGATTTTCAAATGGTTCAGTCAAAATAAAAAGGAATCTTAGTAGAAAGTAACTGTTGGAAGTATATATTAACCATTCCGTGTTTATTTTATTATTCTTGGAACAGTTCTGCCGTTTTGAAATTTTTCAAAAAAAAAAAAAAAGTTGGGAGGTACTTCTAGGTTTGGTTGTTGTTTTTACCTACATCGAGATGGGGAAGAGTGGGGGTGGCGAGGCTGGGTGTGGGGCAGGGGAGAACAGCATTTTCTTTTGGACAAGTTTCAGAGGCCATGTGACATCCAAATGCTTGGGGATGAAACAGGGAGAAAGGATTTTGAACCCCTGAGTATTAAAGCTTTGATCCTGTGAGGATCACCCAGCCAGAGTACAGACCAACATGACGTGGGAGTTGTGCACTGTGTCAGTACCACTGAGCGACTGCCTGTGATAAAGATGATGTCTGTTGCGTTGGATAACAGGAAGATTGCTAATGACATTAATTAGAGCCATTTCAGCAGGACGAGTATGATAGGAGCTAGCTCGTGCTTAAGAGTGATGAGTGAATAGGAGGTGAGACCATGGGCCTACACACCACTTTAGAAAGCCCTTCTCTGAAAAGGAACATAAAAACAATCTGATATCAAAAAAATAATAATAATAATCTGGTATCTGAAGGAAGATTGGAAGTGAAGGAGATATGATTTTTATATTTTTTAGTTTGGGGTTTGTTTTTATTTTTTTAAGGTTTTATTTATTTGACAGAGAGAGAGACAGCCAGCGAGAGAGGGAACACAAGCAGGGAGAGTGGGAGAGGGAGATGCAGGCTCCCAGCAGAGGAGCCCAATGCGGGGCTCAATCCCAGGATCCCGGGATCATGCCCTGAGCCAAAGGCAGACTCAGCGACTGAGCCACCCAGGCGCCCCTGGGGTTTGTTTTTAATGTGAGATACTAGAGCATGGTTTTTAGAGGATCACAAGGAGAGAGAAAGAGAGGGAAAGAGAGTGGGGAGGAGAGGAAGAGAGAGAGAGAAAATGACTGGAAGAGAATTCGCCTGTTGCTCCCAGTTGCTAGTGAGGAAGACGTATCTTTTTTATTCTATGAGTACTTTAATAGCTGTTGAATGTTGTCCAAATACAGTTTCTTTGAACCCCACCTAAGTTCAGGGCAAGTCTTTGAATACCTCCCAAGATCTTCTGGAAGATGGCGATATCGTAAGAGGAAAATTACCCTATTATTTTTTCCTAAGTATATCTTTTTCCACATTTAGACTTAACTGGTTTGGTACACAGGTCATTCCCCCTCCTTGCACCTACCAGATCGCCTAAATCAAGAAACTCTGTGTTCACTTTTGTGATTTGCACACACACAAAATAGCATATGTACAAAAATGCTTTTGGGTTTGCAAGAGACCGTGGAAAAATTGACAATGGTACAACATTCAAATAACTTAAAATTGAACGTGACTCTTTTTAATGCTTCTTTATCTTTCTCCTCTGGTCCTCCCTTTTCTGCTGTTTATCAAAAAGAAGTGCCACTAATTTTTTATTTTATCCATTTTATCATCTCTTTCCAACCAGTGCTCCCAGGTACTCATTTTCCAATTTGAACTGACTTGTTATGGTGTTTCACCGAACAAAAACAATGTCTTCCAAAATCAAGTTATGACATTCTCTATAAAGATAATTTTTTTCAGCCCTCCACCAAAGTTGGATTCCTTCTTCTAGCCACAGCTGGTGTATCAACCCACTCTTATGCAAAGTCACTAATGCCGAATAGATTTGGCCTTGGTAAACCACTGCAGTTTTCTCCATAAGAGGGACTTTTGAAGACTAGCCAAAATCTTCAGTCTACACAAAATGCAGGTGTGTGTTAACAGCTATTATAATAAACTGGAACACCTGTTAAGAAGTCTGTATTCCAACTCTCTCTTTAATTCCAAATGCAATTCAGTGTCTTCACTTATCTATTAAATAATGCCAAAAAACATTGCATGAAAGCCAATATTTTCATGTTTCTAAGCAGAGCTTTCAAAAACTGTGCCTTCCTCCAATTTTGCTTTTATGGAAGGACTTTCAGAACACCAAGCAAGTGGTTTTTGAGGATCTGATAGAGAAAACTGATGGTGGTTTCATATTTGGGGAAATGATATTTTAGCATTTTCTTTTGCCCTTCTTACTGGTATATCTCCCAAATTTCATTTTTACACAAATTTCGAATTTATACATATAATTAATGTATGTAATTTTTAGCACAAGCATGTTATTAAGTAGAACATTGTTTTTAACTGTTTTGGGTTTCATAGGAAATTCTTTTTGTTTTGGGCTTTTTTGTTTTGTTTTGTTTTCTTCATTTCATATGAAATATGTGAGTCTTTGGGGAAAGAAAAGAATTCCAATATAAATGATGTTTTTTCCACTTTTCTTTGACATTTTGCTTAAAATAGAGAAATTCGTATATTTATAAAGGCATCTAAGTAGGAAACATCAAAAGAAAAACTATTCACAAAGTTTCATGAAGAACATTAACTTTGAAATTTTCCCTAAAGAAAGTTAAACATAAAGTTAATGAAAGAGGGATTGTTGGCACCTCAGTCGGTTAAGCAACCAACTCTTGATTTTTGCTCAGGTCATGATCTCAGGATCATGGGATCCAGCCCCGCATCCCCTCACCTCAGCACTCAGTGGGGAGTCTGCTTGAGATTCTCTCCCTCCCCCTCTCCATCTGCCCTTCCACCTGCTTTCTCTCTCTCTCTCTCTCAAATAAATAAATATTTTTTAAAAAGTGAATGAAAGAAATGTTCATGAGTAAAAATGTTCTTGTTAGTAGAAAATAAAAGCATGCAACACTCTCATCTCTGCAAATAGAATTAAGCTGTATGTATCTGTGTTTAACACATACACATTTCACATTAAAAATGGCTGGATGCCTTTTACCCAAATCAATGGCATATATGGGATGGTTCCCTTAATATATCAGTTCTGTGGCACTGGAGGAACTCACATTAAGAGTTTCTACAGGCTTTAGGGTGTTTTCTCCCCTCCTACAGAATAAGATGGCACATCATTTAAAAGCTTTCAGCAAGCTCAAGTTTGAAATATACACCCATTTTAAATTTTGCTCTACTTTAATTGCCATAATTAATTCCAAATATGTATTATTTCAGAACAATCTATCCTTTTTTGTGCCTGTTACACCTTGATAACAAATATACTAAGCTAAAAATTTTTAAATAACAATTTCAAGAGTCCAAAGATAGTCTGAAAGAAAAAACAGGTTGAGAGCAACAAATGTTGAAAAGCTCAATTAAGGGCAAATGAAATTGATGTTCAACATGAGGACAATTTGGCAGTCAACAGGGAAAGGCATGTGTTCTCAAAGATAACCAGGACTGGCTGCAAAATGCCCAGAATGACTAAGCACCATGAGAAACCATCAGTCATCTTTCAGAGCCACTGAAAACAAAATTCAAGATGTCCAACAGGGCAAGCGACTGTACTTAAACTGAAACCAAAGTACAGCATGAAGTCTGCTAGGCTACTGCTAATGCAAAACATGCCATGTGTTAAGGTGCCCTGGAAGAGAAAACAGAGTTTCAAATATGAGCCCTTAGCTTAGTATCTGAATTCATCACTTTCGTTTTGTTTTAAAGCAGAAATGTATGCCTAAGTCAGGAGTTAGTAAATTTTTTCCATAAAGGTCCAGACAGTAAATGCTTTAGGATTTGCAGGACATACAGTTTCTGTCAATGGCTGTGTTGTAATAAAATTTTGTTTATGCACACTTAAATTTGAATTGCAGATATTTTTTTTCACATTTCATGAATTATTCTTTGGATTTCTTCAACCATTTAAAAATGTAAAAAAACATTCTTAATTCTTAGCCATACAAAAACCAGTGATGGGTTGGTTTTAACCTCTGGACTGTAGGACAGAAAGGTTATATTGATCCCGCTGTAGAGTGCATCAGTCAGCTTTTGCTACATAACAAACCACTCCAGAACTTCAATGACTGAAAAAAAAAATCATCATTCATTGCTCATGGTCCTGGGGGTCAATAATTGGGACTAGACTCAGGTAGACAGTTCTGATCTGGGCCAAGTTTGACTGTTCTTAGTTGGGCTTACTATATGTCCGAGAGCTTATCTGGGAATAGTGGTTTATGACAGACTTGTCTAGGGCAATTAGAGCTTCTCTCCACATGATCCCTCATCGTCCAGCAGGATCCCCACACTTGTTCATAGGGCAGTTAAGGGATTCCAGTAGCATGAGAGCAAAAACTGCAAGGGCATTTGAGGCTAAGGCTTAAAAGACACAAACGTCACTTCCACTGCATTCTCTTGATCAAACGCAAGTCACAAAGCTAGCCCCAAGTCAAGGGATGAGGAAAGAAACTCTCTCTTGAAAGGTGTAGCTGCAAAGGATCGTGGCCATTTTTATAGCCTGCCACACTGAGCTCCCTAAGGGCTTTAGATACTTATTATCAGAGCAACATGCGAAATTGAGGCAATTAAAATAATGCTTTAGAGTCTATCACAACAGATTCCAATGGTATGAAATAGAGAGGATGCACATTTGTCCCTCCAAAACCAATACCATAGACTCCTTAGAATTGTCCATTTGCTTTTAAATGGCTTTCGTTTTGAGTTTCCATTTTGTATGTCCTTTACTACATCATAAGCTTAGTTCTTCAAACTACAGATGTTGATGTGCAATTGACCTGCTGTCCTTATCGGCATGTCCGCATCAAGTTCTTCCAAGTAAATAGCAGCAGACATGTTTTATCACCGCAAATAGTAAAATGACAAAATTTTATATAAAAGGGCTTTATTAGAAGGATGAAAAATTAAAACAGCTCTATATTAATTATAAGAATAGCAAAAATCATTAGAAAATTAATCTTCATTTATTTGTAGCATTTTTATTGTTACTTAACAGTAGTTAAGATTTACCCCAACCAATGAGAATTTACAGCTAAGATTTTTGTTTGTTTTATTTAATTATTAATATAAGTGCTTCATATTCAAAGAAAAATTTTTCTTCAGTGGAATGTGATTTAAACATGAGAATACTGAGGTTGAGATATTAATACAAGCATGCAAATTCCAAATTTGCAGATGAATGCCACAATATATGAAACTAAACCTACATAAGAAACTAAACTTGTCCTACTAAGGAAATAATTACAATCTTTTCTCCCTATGGGCAATAACCTGTTACTGAGTTTGGCATGCAATGTAGTCATTAAATGTTTCTGCAAAAAATTCTCTCAGTAAAGCCATAAAGTTACATAGTTTGTTACAAGTAACAAATTCTTGAAAATCTGTTTCTTGTGAGGAATCATCATTAAGAAAGCTACAAAATTAGAGCTTTTTTTAACTATAAATTAAACTTGGGCAAATGATCAAATGATAATCAAGCATTTGTGCACATTTTTAATTATGTATGGGAGTTAACTTGCTAGAAAAAAATGTATTCTTAGAATGACACTGTTAAGGTTACTTTTACTTTATTGCTGATATTTACATTTTTAAATATTGCAAAATTTACTTGCCCATATTATTATTAAGTAGCATTCTGGTAATCTATTATAATGCAACATACAATCACCAAAATGAGTGGCATTTATTTTACTCACAAATCTGCAATTAGGGCAGGGCGTAGAAATGACAGATTATCTGCTCTGCTCGACTGGCATCAGCTGGAGTGGTTTGGCAGCTGGGTTTAGAATCAGCTGAAGGTTGGTTAGCTCACAAACCTGGTAGTTAATGCTAGTTGCCAGGTCTGACCTTAGCTCAAGCTGTCAGCCAAAACCTACAGTGGCCTCCAAATAGATGTGTGCATCCTAATCCCTGGAACCTTAAATATCTTAGGTTATGTAGGTGTTTGTGTCCCCTCAAAATTTATATGTTGAAGCCTAAATCCTCAGAGCGATAGTATTTGGAAGGGGGACCGTTTGGGAGGTAATTAAGTCAGGAGGATGGAGCCTTCCTAAATGGGAATAGTGGAAAATGGGAATAGTGTCTTACAGAAAGAGTTAAGAGAGAAATGTACCACGTGAGGCTACAGCAAAAAGACACCATCTGTAAGCCAAGCGGGCACTCTGACCTCAAATTCCCGGCCTCCAGAACTGTGAGAAATGCATGTTTGTTGTATAAACCATCCAGCCGACATCCTGTTACATATAACATCCTGTTACAGCAGCCTACATCAACTAAGACACATGGCAAAAGGAATTAAAGTGGCAGATGCAATTACAGTTGCTAATCAGCTGATCCTGAGATGGAGAGATTATCTTAAAGGGTCCTGAGCAGTATCTAATTGCATGAGTCCTTAAAATGGAAGATGAAAAGGCAGGAGAGTCATTCTCCTGACTCAGTCAGGAGAGCTACGCCATGTGAAAAAACTTCCCTGCCATTAATGGTTTTGACGACAGAGGAAGTCAAGCAGGAGACAAGGAATGTGGGCAGCTTCTGGAAGCTGGAAGAACAAGAGCCTCCAGGAAGGCAAAGCCCTGCTGACACCTTCATGTTAGCACAGCGAGTCCCGTTTCAGACTCCCAACCTCCAGAAATAGAAGACAATAAATATATGTTGTTTGAAGCTACGAAATTTGTGGTAATTTGTCACAGCATCAGGGGGAAGAAAATACACCTACACAGGCCTCACCATGTGACCTGGTCTTCCTCACTATATGGTGGATGGGTTCCAAAGGCAAGATTTCTGAGAAATAGGGACAAATAGAGGTGATATCATGTTTTTATGTCCTTGCTTCCTATAACACACAGCTCACTTCTGCCACTATTCATCAAGGCAGTCACTATCTCACACAAATTCAGTAACAGGGATGAGACCCAGTCCTGGAAGGAAACCCGGAACCAAAAATATTGCAGTAGCCATTTCTTCAAACAATATTTCAAAAACATTTTATCTGTTACTCATGTTCATAAATGAACTTCCATAATCTGAGTAATTGCAAGAAACACTATCTTTAGATGTAACCAAATGAAAAGTCTCATGTATCTTGCAACCAAAAATCCTCCCTATCTCAAAGTTTCTTTCCCTTGTACCAAGTGGCTGATGCCTAAAAACACCATGACAAATTAAGTCTATGGAGAAAAGGGTGGCATGTGTGGTAAGCAGGTTGTACAAGTCCATCTAAGTCCACATTAGAGTGACTGATTGCCACTACCACACTCAAAGTGACTTCCAGGGGTGAACTAGATAATCAGGTGGTAGAAATCCACCTCACCACCAATCATGGCTCCATCACACAGTTTAGTGTCAGGGGAACCCCCTGTGCAGCAGTGGGGACATGTGATGTGGAAACCCTAATTCCAGTAGCCCTCACTCATTTTCATTATCTAGACACTCAGTGTTGTTCTCTGCCCTTGGGAATCTAACTCAGGAGTGCCCAGATGCTCTGTTCTGTGCCCTGCCCCTGCTCTGGCATTTCTGACGTGCCTCTTACTGAGTTCTGCTTTTATTCTAGAAGCCATGATGCTGCTGCCATTTTCAGCCTGTCCTTTTTTTCCTATCACCCACAAGTTTGTAGCTTTTTGCACTACAAAATATATCACAACTATAGAGATATATAAACATAACAAGGATCTATGCTTCCACCGCCTTGATTTAAAAGATGTGAAACTTTCCTTATTCTTCCTTCAAATCACTTTAAAAAATAAATAAGATGAACATGCTCACCTAACGCCTCTCATCCTTTCCCTGCCTCCCTGCTCAACTATTCTGAAGTTGATTTTCATCTTCCACATGCATGGTTATTATATATTGCATATATATAAATATGCAAAGATATATAGATATATATAGATATATATCTATATATCACTATTTCTTGGCTTAATAAATTTATTTAAAAATAAAACGAATTATTAACTAAACAGAAGTGTGCATGGTACTTGAAGATAGCAAATATTCTGTGTTACAGGAATGGCCAAAGCTTGGGAAACTTTTTTTTTTTTAATAGCTATTTTCAGGAGATTGTAGAAAAATAAGCCATAGATAGCTGTTATCATCTTAAAGTGGCTACGACCTCTCAGTCTTGTCCCTCTCTTACAAGCATACCTGTCAATCATAACGGATCATGGAACTCTTCCCTGGTAATTGTAAACAAAACTCCCTTCAACACCGTGCTCCACTAAACCACTACGAATGTGCAATATCTGATACGGAAGTCAAAATCTATTTGCCACTCTTAACATGAACTTGTTTTTCAGCACCATGGCTGAGAAAAAATTTAATGTAGAGATGTAGGGGCACAGCAGGAAAGTGTGTGACAAAACAGTTACCAGCCATAGGCGGGCAGAGGCACAGTGAGGGGGCTGGATGTTCAAGGGAAGAATCTAGAATGAAAGCAGGAAAAGAGAGATAAATCTGACAAAGTAGCTTTCCTGCTTCTCATCATCTAAAGGCTTGCTATTTTTCCTAGGCTCAAGTCCAAACTCTAGCAGACATTCCAGGCCTCCATGGGCTACCTGCTCATCCATCCTTAACAACTACCAACTGCCTTTTCTCTCACATGCAATCTTCCTTCTCATCACCAGAATACTAGACTATTCCACAATATCCTTTGTATGCTTATGTCTGCAAGATTTAACATGGCATCTCATTATGAAGAATCCTGTTTAGATACTTTGCTCTTCCCCCACCTCACCCCATTCTATTCTCTACCTAGGAAAGTCTAATTGTTTAAGGCATAGCCCTGACTTTAGGCTACAGGAAACACAACATCCATTCCCTCTTCTGATTTTCCACAGCACTTTGCTCATTCCTGTGGCTGGTCAACTCTTGTGTTGTGTGTTGTCATCCATTTGTTGGCTCAGTGAACATGACTAGTTCTTAATCTCCATAACCTAGAATTGTTCATAGCACTATATACATTTTGAGTCAATAATTGTCATTATTTGTTTTGATTCAATATGTTTTGATTCAATAATTTTCTTCTGGGGAAGACCCTATGCTGATGTGGCCATGCTTTAGCAATGACAAGAAAAGTTTTTAACTTTAATATTATAAGTGTCCCTATTCTCCCCTGTGCTTTGCCAGTGAAGCTGCATAATAAAGACTAGGCTTTCTACTTGGGGTCTATTATAGGAAATCACCAGTGGGTATGCTGGGAATGATGAAATCGTACATAGTAAAGATATCTGAAATATGGTAGCAAAGAGAATAAACATTTCTCCATCTTAAGATAGAAGAACAATCATCTGAAAGGGACGATATCAGAAATAAATGAGGCAGCCATTGAATTAGGTTGTTTATACATCTGGAAGATCACATGTTTCTTAGTGCAGATAGGTATCAAGTAACAATTCAAGAGGTTAACTTTTTAATTTGATTTCGGTTTGGTTAAGGTTTTAATGACGAAGAATGGTTGTGTAGGATTAAAAGCTATTTTTTTTCTGTAAACTTTTCCGCTTTCTGAATATGAATCTACAGCATCAATCGTATCTTGCATATAATAGGCTCCTGGTAAGTATTTGTTGGAAAGGTGGATGAATGAATGAATGAATGAATAAATAAATAAATAAATAAATAAATAAATAAATTTTCTCAGGGATTAATTATGAGTAGGCACATTTCAGGATGTACAGTATGACCGAATGACCATTAACTTTTTATTTTTAATGTTCATTTCCTTAGACAAAAACACATTTAATTACCCTAAGATATTTATAGTCTATAGTATTCAAAATACTTGACTCTGAATGGAAGTTAAACACAATTCAGACAGAGAAAGGCAAAGAAATATGATAAGAAAAGGGATACATTAAAAAAAATCTGAGATAAATTTAAAAAAAAACCACACAAACATATATGACTCAAAGTAACTGTGCCAAAATGTTAACAGTTGCCACTGAATTGTGAAAGTAGGTCGATTCTTTTTTTCTTCTGTTTTTTTTTTCCTTTTTCCAAATTGTCTAGACTGTGTATGTATTAACTTCATAATCTTAAAACATTAACATTTTGTAATTAATTTGAATTCACTCAAGGCGAGTCTATTTTGAAACCAATTCAGTATGATGGTGGGAGTAAAGTGAACACACATTGATACCCTTCATGGCAGACTCTTCCCACTCAAGTGTGCCCCCAATGTCATTTACCTCATATAAGAGATAAGAAATTTTAGATAATTTCCTATGATCCATATCACTATTGGAGACTTGATTTTGCTGTGGTGTAGACCTCTGTAATTTTTTCCCTCAATTTTGCTAATCTAGGACTACCCTTACTAAAGACCATTTGGAATGATCATTTGGTCTGATAGTTAACAGTTCCCCTTCCTAAAATTAGGCAGATTGGATATAATCCGTACAACAGCCTGCACTGGCTAGCCATTTGCTCCCATGTGCATTTCTGAAAGTGATACTTTAATTCATGTAACCATAAGCAATTAGAACTCTGTTTTACTCTACCAGAGGTTTCTGCTACAATTCTCAGCAAAAAGGAAAAAAGGAACTTCCAAAAGCAGATTATGTCAAGAGATAGCTACTATCTCATGACAAATGAAGCTCTTTTTCTCCTTCGTCTCCTGATTATGGTACACCTTTGGAGGAATCTTATGGCCTTAAAATTTAGTAAAAGAATATGGATAGAACCTAATGTCAGAGTTGCTCACAACTCTAAAGTCATAGTTGTTTTCTTAAACTAAATTCTTGCAACTAAGGCTAAATAGTAATGTTGGGAAATGATTAGAAAGGCTATCATACCAAAAAGAAGGAAGAAGAAAGAAAGAAGGAGAAGGAGAAGAAGGAAGAAGAAGGAGGAGGAGGAAGGGGGGGAGGAAAGAAAAGAAAGGGAAAAAAGAAAACAAGAAAAAAAAGGAAAGAAAAAGAAAAAATCAGAAAATATGTTGTCTTTAATAATTTTCCAAATAATTTTGAAACTCATTGTGCATGTAGCTGAATAATACAAGCAATGAACAATTATCACTTATCTTTTCTGCCAGCACTGTTCACTGCAGAATAAAAGAAAAAAAAATACTGCCAAGTGTGAAAATGTAACAAGGGACACAAGATAAAAATAGAAAACCTAAAATACACTTCTGAGACTTGATTTCAGCATTTATTAAGAGACCTTGAAAAATCTTCTTCTATGCAGTAAAATTACTTAAAAATAAGTATATCTGATTGGCCTCCTTTGGGAGTTTCTTAACTTAAAAAATATTGATTCTGTACTCTTCGGCTTTTTTTGCCTAGAATAATTGCTTCATAAAGAGCTAAAATTACAACATTATAAAGAACTCAGAATATCAGAGCTGATATTTCTTGCTTACGACTGTGCATCTGAGACTGTAGGTCCAGATTTGATTGTGTGGAACATTCAAGAAACTGTGGTATGTCTTCTTCTTTCCTTCCCTGAATAGGATGCTTTCAAGAATATCCATTACTACAGATCAAGGAGTAGTGCTCTTGTTTTATCAACCAAACATATCTTGGAAGGTTAAAACCAACGTGATAATGAATTACCAGTATGACCAATATTGGAGGCTGGTAATCTTCAGCCTGTGAGCCAGATCCAGTTGCCAACTTTTTTTGTATTGCCTGAAAACTAAGATTTTTTTTTTACATTTTTAAGTGGTAACAATATAACAAAATATAATATTTTATGATATGTGAAAAATATATAATATTCAAATTTCAGTGTCCATAAAAGATGTTTTATTGAAATGCAGCTTCATTTGTGTATTAGCTATGGCTGATTATTTTTATAATATAATGGAAGAGTTGAGTACTTGTAACAGAGACCTTGTGGTTCCCAAGGCTAAAAAAGTTATTATCTGGCCTGTTATACTCAATTGTGTCCTCCTAAAATTCGTATGTTAAAGCCCTAATGCTCAATGTGACTGTACTTGAAGACAGGGAATTTTAGGAAGTAAGTAAGGTTAAATGATGTTATAAGGGTGGGGCCCTAATGCAATAGATTCGGTATCTTCATAAGAAGAAAGACACCAAGAGTACACACACATAGGGAAAAGGCCGTGTGAAAAGAGAGTAAGGAAGAAGACAGTTGTCTGCAAGCCAGCAAGAGAGAAACCAATTGTATAGGCACCTTGACATCACACTTCCAGCCTCCAGAACTGTGAGAAAATAAATTTCTGTGGTTTGAGCCACTGAATCTGTGATATTCTGTTATGGTAGCCCTAGCAGATGAATACATGTATTCAAATTCAAATACAAAATATTTGCTAATGCCTTCTCAAGATGGAAGCCACAAACTTTTTAAATTATATGTCAAATCTAAATGCCTAAGGAACTCACAATACTTACTTCGTTCTATACAACAAAAAACAGGAACCCTGAAAGATACAACTCAAGCAGAGAAAAAGGGATAAATCCAAGAAAAGTGCCTTTCTGTTGGCATTCTATTATGGAAATAACAAATTGGAGATGGATGGGCTTCTATAATTAAAAAACTACACAGCATCTGAAATCTGGTTTGACCCTTTTCTCCACGCCTCTATTATTTATGCCTTGTATGTGTGAGTGTGTGTGTATGTGTCTGTTACTAGAGATCAGTTAGTTTTTTTAGCTAAATGACAAGCAGTCTTCTGAGTAGATTTCTATTGTTCTGCCAATTATTTTGCTGCTGCTCATCTAAAAATTACTTTTGTAATTGTGTTTATTATTTTTGGTTCTTATGAAATTTTTAAAGTCATATTTGATTTTTTTAAATCAAAACTAAATTTCAGATGGTTTTATTTTGTTGGGGACCAGGCATTTTACTCTTTCTTATTTCTCCAGGATACATGGAGAAGAAACTTCTCCCGGAAGTGTGGAGAAGGACACAGAAATGTAGCTCAGAGCTGGCTAATAATAAATCAAACCTAAGCATCTCACTTTTTAGATGCAGTGCTCTCAAGAAGCAGAAAACTTGGGATATTTCAGGATGACAAGGAAATCAGAAAACTCTGCCTATAGCTGAGTTTGGAAAAAAAAAAAGAAAAGATCTTTAAATTATTTCCACTATATTTTATCTATTTTTCTTATTCATATACTCATTGAATATTAGAAATAATCTTGGTAATCATCTAGTCCAGTTCATCCATGGAACTTTATAGATGAAAAAGGATTTTTTTTTTTTTTTTTTTTTTTTTTTTTTTTTTTTAATTTTCCCTTTGCCTTTTTCAGCCTTTTTTTTTTTACTAATTTGACCTATGCCTTTATCAGTCAGCACAGTCTAGGTTATACTGCAGTAAAAACCAAAACCTGGATCTCAGTATTAACAAAACAGTTATTTCTCTCTCATTCCACACGCTCAAGTGGATGAGTGGAGGGGTGGTTCCTCATATTCTCTTAAGAACTGGGGCTGACAGAGGTTCTATCTACACAAACCTCCATGAGCATCATGGCAGAGAAAAGAGAACACTGTCTGACACTTCATATCAGTAGTCAAAGCAAGATGCAAGAATAGGGACATGCCAACCTATTTTGTGCCCACAGTGTTAACTAGAATACTTAGCAAGAGCCTCAGCACCACCAACTCCACTGTTTCTAATTTGTCACTTGTTACAACTAAGCAACAGTTACCAGAGTACATCTTCCCGCTGAACTGAAGGAAAGAGACACTGTGTTTCCACTAAGTCATTCTAGAAGTCCATTTTGCCAGGCTTGCAGATGTGCCAGCCTTCAGATTTCAGATACCAACAGATGAGGTGTAAGTCAATAGAGAGGGGACAAAAAAATACCTCTATAAAAGGAAGGGCTATGTTTACTCATATCTAAATAGAGTACAGGAAAAATCAGAGAATCCTTCTCATTTTTGTATCTCATTGTATCTTTCCTTGGATATTCTGTCCTGATCACGAAGAAAATCTCTAGAAAGCAAAGCTCTCATTTAATAATCTCATTGAAAAAGAAAGAAGAAGAAGAAGAAAAAGAAGAAGAAGAAGAAAGAAAAGAAAAGAAAAGAAAAGAAAAAGAAAAAGAAAAAGAAAAAGAAAAAGGAAAGGAAAGGAAAGAAATATTGGCAGGGACAATACAGTCTAGCTATGTGACCTGTGGCTTGAGATTTTACGAGTGTAAGGACTTGAAGGGGATGGGCCAAAGCTACAAACATACGTCCGTAATAACAGGAAGGCACTTTGAAAGGAATAAGAGAGACACTAACTTACATTCCAACTTCCTGGTTGGTGGTGGGATATAACTGTTGTACACCTGATGGATCTGACAAAACTACACACAGCTACATAAAATGTGAAATATAAGTTATATTTGTGTGTGATTATGTAAAAATTCTAACTTCTTTCATCAAATCAGAAAATAAAAATAAAAACTATGAGAGCCGAGTTGGCTAGTGTTCAAAGTCAAGAAGAATGTGTTCTCTTTCAAAATGATGATTCATTACCAAAACAAATAGAAGTTCATATAGAAATACTGCCTCCCACACCCTTGAGATTTTATTAAGTCCATGAAAAGAAGACGACTCAGGTTAACTAACTTGTTTTAAATCACACAGCTATTAAGTAGCCAAGTCTCTGCTCAGACTGCAGTGTCTTGTGGAACGGATAAAAAAGCAAGATCTACCTATAGGTTGCCTACAAGAGACTCATTTTAGATTTAAAGACACATGCAGATTAAAAGTCAAGGGATGGAAAAGCATTTATCATGCAAATGCAAGTGAGAAGAAAGCTGAGGTAGCAATACTTGTATCAGAAAAAAATAGACTTTAAAACAAAGACTCTAACAAGAAACCAAGAAGGACACTATATAATCATAAAGGGAGCAATACAACAAAAAGATAAAGCAATTGTAAATATTTCTGCACCCAACATGGGCACGCTCAGATACATAAAGCAACCAATAACAAACATAATGGAAGGTTTTAAACAATAGCAGTACGACAATAGTAGGGGACTTTAATATCCCACTTACATCAATGGATAGATCACCCACACAGAAAATCGACAAGGAAACAGTGGCTTTGAATGATATATTGGATGAAATGGAATCTCACAGATATATCAGAGCATTCCACTCTAAAACAGCAGCATACAGGGCGCATGGGTGGCTATCGGTTAAGTGTCTGCCTTTGGCTCAGGTCATGATCCCAGGTTTCTGGGATCAAGCCCTGTGTTGGGCTTTTTGCTCAGCAGGGAGCATGCTTCTCCCTCTCCCTCTGCCTGCTGCTCTGCCTACTTGTGCTTTCTCTCTCTCTTTCAAATAAATGAATACAATCTTGAAAAAAAAAAAAAAAAACCAGCAGGGGCACCTGGGTGGCTCAGTGAGTTAAGTGGCCAACTCTGGATTTCTGCTCAGCTCCTGATCTCAGGGTGGTGGGATCAAGCCCCACATCAGGCTGAGCAGGGAGTTGGAACGTGCTTGAGATTCTCTCCCTCCCCTTCTGCCTCTCCCCCTGCTTGTGTGCACACATTCTCTCTGTAAAATAAATAGATATATTAAAAAAAAAAAAAAAAACAGCAGAATACATAGATAGAAAAAGAACAAACAAAACCCCAAACCAGTAAAGGAAGGAAATAGTAAAGATTAGAGCAGAAATAAACACAATAGAAGCTAAAAAAAAAAAAAAAAAAAACAATAGAAGAGATCAATAATACCAGGAACTGGTTCTTTGAAAAGAGCAACAAAATTGATAAACCTTTAGTCATACTCATAAAAAGAGGGGGGGAAGAGATACTCAAATAAACAAAATCAGAAATGAAAAAGGAGAAATAACAACTGACACCATAGAAATAAAAAAGGATTATAAGAGAATATTATGAAAATTATATGTCAACAAATTGGGAAACCGAGAAGAAATGGATAAATATCTAGAAACATATAACCTCCCAAAACTGAATCAGGAAGAAATAGAAAATTTTCACAATTACCAGCAATGAACTTGAATCATTATTCAAAAAACTCCCAACACACAAAAGTCCAGGACCAGGGTGCCTGGGTGGCTCATATGCTTAAGCGTCTGCCTTTGGCTTAGGTCATGATCCCAGGGTCCTGGGATCGAGTCCCACGTCAGGCTCCCTGCTAGGTGGGGAGTTGGCTTCTCCCTCTGCCTCTGTTGCTCCCCCTGCTTGTGCACTCTCTCTCTCTCCCTCAAATAAATAAATAAAACCTTAAAAAAAAAAAAAAAAGTCCAGGACCAGACGGCTTCACAGGAGAATTCTACCAAACATTTAAAGAAGGATTAATATCTATTCTTCTCAAACTATTTGAAAAAAAAAGAAGAGGAGGGAAAGCTTCCAAATCATTCTATGAAGCCAGTTCACCCTTATACCAAAATAGATAAAGACACCACAGAGAGAGAGAGAGAGAGAGAACTTCAGGCCAATATCTCTGATGAGCATAGACACAAAAATCCTCAACAAAATAGCAAACTGGACCCAACAATACATTTAAAAAAAATTATTCGCCACACAATCAAGTGGGATTTATTCCCAGGATGCAAGAGTGGTTCAATATTCACAAATCAATCAACTTGATACACTACATCAATAAGAAAAATGATAAAAACCACACGATCATTTCAATAGTTGCAGAAAAAGCATTTGACAAAGTACAATATCCATTGATGATAAAAAGCCTCAACAAAGTAGGTTTAGAGGGAACATACTTCAACAAAATAAAGGCCTTACATGAAAAACACATACCAAACATCATACTCAAGGGAAAAAACTGAGAGCTTTTCCACTAAGGTCAGGAACAAGACAAGGACATCCACTCTCACCACTTTTATTCAACATAGTGTTGGAAGTCCTACCCACAGCAATCAGACAACAAAAAGAAATAAAAGGCATCCAATTTGATAAGGAAGAAATAAAACTTTCACTATTTGCAGATGGCATGATATTATATATATAGAGAGAAACCCTAAAGACTCTAGAAAGAAATTACTAGAACTGATAAATGAATTCAGTAAAATTGCAGGGTATAAAATCAATATATAGAAATTTGTTGCATTTCTTGACACTGATAATGAAGCAGCAACAAGAGAAATTAACAGAACAATCCCATTCACAATTGCACCAAAAATAATAAAATGCCAAGGAATAAACCAAAAAGGTGAAAAGCCTGTATTCTGAAAACTATAAAACACTGATAAAAGAAACTGAAGGGGCACCTGGGTGGCGTAGTCATTAAGCGTCTGCCTTCGGCTCAGGGCGTGATCCCGGCGTTCTGGGATCGAGCCCCACATCAGGCTCCTCCGCTGGGAGCCTGCTTCTTCCTCTCCCACTCCCCCTGCTTGCGTTCCCTCTCTCACTGGCTGTTTCTCTCTCTGTGTCAAATAAATAAATAAAATCTTTAAAAAAAAAAAAGAAAAGAAAAGAAAAGAAACTGAAGATGACACAAATGGAAAGATATTCCACGCTCATGGATTGGAAGAACAAATATTGTTAAAATATCTATATAACTGAAAGCAATCTACAAATTTAATGTAATCCCTATCAAAATATCAATAGCATTTTTCACAAAACTAGAACAAATAATCCTAAAATTTGTATGGAACTGCAAAAGACTCCAAATAGCCAAAGCAATCTTGAAAAAGAAGAACAAAACTACAGGTATCATAACCCCAGATTTCAAGGTATACTAAAAAGTTGACATAAAAATAGACATATTACTCAACAGAACAGAACAGAGAGCCCAGAAATAAACCCATGATTATAAGGTCAATTAATCTTCAACAAAGGAGGCAGGAATATGCAATGGGGAAAAGACAGTCTCTTCAAAAAACGGTGTTGGGAAAACTAGAACAGATTCATGCAAAAGAAGGAAACTAGAGCTCTTTCTCACTATATACAAAAATAAACTTAAAATGAATTAAAGACCTAAACATGAGACCTGAAACCATAAAAATCCTAGAAAAGAGTACAGGCAGTAATGTCTCTGACATCAGCTATAGCATTTTTCTAGATATGTCTCCTGAGGCAAGAGAAATAACAGCAAAAATAAACTCTTGGGACTACGTCAAAACAAAAAGCTTCTGTACAGCAAAGGAAACAATAAACAAAACTAAAGACAACCTACTGGATGGGAGAAGATATTTCCACATGACATTTCTGATAAAGGGTTAGTATCTAAAATATACAAAGAACTTCTACAACTCAACGCCCAAAAAACCCAAATAATCCAATTTAAAAATGGGCAGAAGATATGAACAGGACATTTCTCCAAAGAATATATACAGATGGCCAACAGAAACATGAAAAGATGTTCAACATCACTCATCTCAGGGAAATGTAAGTCAAAACCACAATGAGATATCACCTCACACCTGTCAGAATGGCTAAAATCAAAAACACAAGAAACATCAAGTATTGGTGAGGATGTGGAGAGAAATGAACTCTCATACTCTGTTGGTGAAACGCAAACTGGTGTAGCCACTCTGGAAAACAGTATGGAGGTTTCTCAAAAAATTAAAAATAGAATTACTATATGATCCGGTAATTCCACTACTGGGTATTTACCCAAAGAATACAAAAACACTAATCTGAAAAGATATGTGCAGCATTGCTATGTTTATTGCAGCATTATTTACAATACCCAAATTATGGAAGCAGCCCAAGTATCCATCCACAGATGAATGAATAAAGAAGAGGTGGTATATATATACAATGTAATATTATTGAGCCATAAAAAAGAATGAAATCCTGCCATTTGCAACAGCACGGATGAAGCTAGAGAGTATAATACTAAGTGAAATAAGTCAGAGAAAGACAGATACCATATGATTTCATTCACATCTGGAAATTTAAGAAACAAAACAAATGAACAAAGATGAAAAGAGAAAAACCAAAAACCAGACTCTTCACTATAGAGAACTGACTGTTACCAGAAGGGAGGGGGGCTGAGAGCTGGGTGAAATAGGTGAAGGGGATTCAAGGTGCACTTATGACAAATATGCTTGACTACCTATAAACATTTGGAGGAGGAAGAAGAGGAAGAGGACCAAACCCAAATAGAATGAATTAAAATATAATTATTTGGTTCTAAGTCCTGAGTTCTTTTTAATGTGGACTTATGACAATGACTGAAACAAAAAGGAATGGCTAGTAAACTACTGGTGAGAACCAGGTGATAAGAACCTGCAGTATGTTGACTAATGGCACATGGAACGGATCTATTTAATTGCTAAAATATCAACTAGCCTTGTGCAACCCTGGGGATGACTCTGCATAGGGAAGTCAATGTACGGTTTCAAGATGATACCTCCCACGGACAGTAAACACTGGAAAGACCTATATAATCTCTCTCTAGGATTTTGAAGGATGCAAGCTCCTCCTACTTTGATAGTACTATTAGTAGAATTGACACTAGAGTTGAATCCCTCTTTCCACGGAAATGTATAAAGGCTTGGAGTAAGATTTAAAATAGTAAATGAACTACCTAGGAGTGATTTCATGTTGGTCAAGCCAGTCTGCCATCTGTACACAGGAGAAAGTATAATAGTGAAACTAATGACAACAGCGACATGCCAAAGATCATGATAAATATCTACTTTAGAGGTTTTTGAAACTTAAAGATGACCTATGTAAAGTATTTATCGTATGTTAACAAAAGAAGGCTAAGTAACTGTTGCTATCATCCTCATTATCATAACCAAGCCAAAATATGCTAATTTTTTACATGATCTGACAAGTCATGGAGCTAAGGAATACTAGATCCCAAACTAGAACCTTAGCCTTCTAAGTTCCTGTCTAGAAAATCTTTAGATCCATATGCTATTGACATGCTTTAGTGGCCTAAAGCATGCATCTAATATACTTCAATTTTATTATATAATAATTAATGCAGTCTCTAGTATGTGTAATGCAACAAGGCATTCAGAAAATATCAGAAAGGTGTTTTTTAGTACATCTTTTCAGTAACCCCATCCTAACTACAGAGTCCTTCAATAAAGACCCAACGTATGAACAGGTTGATTATATCTGAAAGCATTTAATTCAACAGAGGCTTAAGGAGGGAGAAGCCCTTTAGGAAGAAGCCATAAATCAGTAAAGTCAAATGCAATAAGCCAGTAGTATGATGAAAGTAGAAGAATAATTGTAAACACATTTAATAAGTGTGTTGGAGGAGATTAAACACAAGGAGGAAATTGTTAAGGAATTCTTAATGATTCATGTTGATGGAATGCCTGAATAATAAAGCAGACAATTAATCAAAGACAAGGGGAAATTAATGTTTGTGATTTGTGGCATGGAGATGAGAGGTCTACTCAAAAAGAAAGGTGGAATGGCCCCATAAAGGGGAGAATAACCAAAAATATGTGTATATATGGAATAAATATTTTTGTTTTCTTCAGAACTTGGTGGGCTACAGAAAATTTCTACGTTAAAATAACTCATTTTTATAAAATAACTAGCCAGTAAGCCCAAAGTAATTATTTAAAATTATCTGGCTACTAAAACAACTAGATGCAAGCAGGGAAAACTTTCCACAATGCCAGCAATTACATTATAACATACATCTGGCCCTCCATTGGATTGCGGCTTACATGGACCAAAAGTTGCCCACATCCTGTTACAGAATAGCTATGATCCTTCATTTATTATTTCTAAATTTCCTTTCCTACAATGTTGCCTTTTATACACAAATACATTGTGTCTTGCATTTTATACACAAATACATTGTGTCAATGCTCCTGTTCTATTGAGATATACCTAAATGAAAAAAATATGAATTTTGACAGAAATAGTAATTTACAAATTCCCTCATGTCCTCAAAAATCAAAGGAAGTCTTTTTAATGCTCAGCAATTCTCCACCCAAATCACTAGCCTTTATCACTTATCTTGCATATATTTCAAGTAAAAAAAAATAAAATAAACAAGGAAGCAGAAGCAAGTATTATATGAAGGAATTTTGGCAAAAATCATGCAGGTAAAATAAAATGAACATTTCACAGTTAATTAAAAAAACAATGCAAGAGTCATGAGAAAACCCTCTCCTATAATTTGTCAATCAGGGCTCTCACTTTGACCTATTTCTTATTTTCCCAGATTGACCCTTTTTCTAATCTTGCAACTCCTCACTGTTGAGCCACAATTTGTTAAAACATGGAAGTCTGTGCCACATTTCGGCAGCAACTCCTTCGCCTGGATTAGAAGTTCTAGGGTCAGGATTAGCTGCAGAGTGGAAGGTGATGCACAGTGGAGGCAGCAAGGGCCATCCTTGCTTCCCTTGATGTCTCTTTTCTTTTCTTCAGACATGTTTCCAGGAAAGAGATTTTCTTAAGTTATTTTATTTAAGCTCCTACTGTACAGGGATCCAAAATATATCCCACATCTGGCCTATTGTTCCCTCCCAAACAGTAGGCAGGAGACATCCTGTTCAAATTTCCACCCATCATCAACCAGGGCATCGTCGCCTGCAACATCCCTTATTTGTATACCACCTTGCTGAGAACTTAACTAAACTATTGCATAATATTGCTGCCTCTGGACACGTACCAGTGCCTCCCCCAAGGACATGCCCTAGACAATAGTTCACAGAGTCACAAGTAGAGGTAAATTCCTGATATGAGGCCCCAACCACCCCTATGATAAAGTCTTCCCTGCATGCCAGGGTCTGACCCTTGTGCATACCTAGATAAGACACCCATGTGGCTTACCAAAACCCCAGTGTTTTTTATTTGAATTGACTAATCCAGACTTAGCCTGGAAACCCCAAAGTACTCCCCCTGAGGACATTAATAAAAGCATGTGCCCTAGGTGATTCCCTGTTCCCTGGGCCTGCACCCTTCTTTGACCTCCCTACGGGCCCCAGGAGACATGCCATGTACCTCGTCCAGGATTTGAAAGTAATAAACTTTTCTATTTCACTTTCCCTCTTGATCTTTTGTTGATCTGTGGCTCACCATCTGACACTCTACTTAACAAATGTTAATTTAACAAAATCATACCTCTTTCTCCCATTCTAATAATCATCATGTTCTTCAAATTCTTTCTTGGACAAGGTTTTGTCCATTTAACATATGCCTAGGAAAGATGTAAATCACCTAAAATTTTGAGAATGTCTAGCTGTTCCTCTTGTCTGCCGTCTCTGTCCCACAGATAGATGCCAAAAATATTCCTCAAACCCCAACTCTTTCTCAACAATCAAAGCAACCATTTTCTTTATTAATTTATTGTAGTATGTTCTGTATCCTTCATGAAAAACTAACGATGAAGCCCACTTCAAGTATTATAATACTGTAGTATCCAGGTACTAATAATACTTTTTCTATATCCTGTTTCCCCAAAAACTGTGTTCTCTCATCTCTGCTTTCATAACTCCCTGTGACTATATCTGTTGTTGCATGAATCATGTTGTACTATCAATGTTTGTTTATCTGTCTGTCTCTACCACTAAACAAAGAACTCTTTGTAGGCTAAGCATGAGTTTCATTCATCTTTATGTTCTTACTTCCTGGCAAGTCATTCAGTTCAAAGAACTATTTGAATGATTAGGCAAAAGCTGGTTGAGAGCATATATTAACAGTTCTTTGCTGACTTAAATATTATCCAGTGTTACTTAATATTTGTCTAGTACTTCAGAAGACGCCACAAATAACCTATCAAATTTGATCATTACCACAGTTCTGTGCAGCCAGTACAACACCCCCTACATTATAGAGTTTGAAAAGACTCAAAAGGATGAACTGACATCTTCAAAGTCACCATATTAATTGGTGATGGGGCTAAGTTTGATCCTAGGTCTTAAAATCCACTTTTTAAAAACTTATTTTCTCCAAAGTCTGCTCTAGTCTAGTAAACAACACAGCCCCTTTAGAAGAATTCTTTAATTTCTTACTTTTACCAATTTTGTACTGCTGTGCAACATTTACCCTTGCACTTTGCTCATGAGCATTGCAAACTCTTCCTTGTACATGAAAGAAAATCAAACTTTTTTCAAAAGTGTTTCCTTGTGTCGGGAATATGTGCATGAAGCTAGCGTTTGATAAAATATTTCCCTCCTGGAATGAAAAGCTATTTGGACAGACTGATGGACAAAGTGGAATACCCACCTATCTTATCTCAGATATGGGAAACTCAGAGATTATGGCTAGTTAGATAAAAGAGGGGAAACAAGAGAAGGCCTTGGATTTTTGTTTCATACTTTGCTCTTAGGGTACCTTTAGGGTAACTTTCCTTCCCCATTCTTAGACCATATGCTTCTAGTAAAGCTGAATCTACCCAAGGCTCCAGCACTGACTCAGACAACTGATGGTAAGCTACACAATGCTTCCCATCCCCTTGCCAAAGCAACTGGTACAAAGATTGGCACAGGGTCCAAACTGGAACAACAAAATCAAAAAGAGCTAACATTGGGCTTTTGTAGGATCAATGTGAGTGGTGGCTTCTCCTTTAATGCAATGTGTGTAAAATGATGTGAAATTAAAGTTGACGGTTACTACTACAAAGAGATTTAGAATTGGGCTAAAGTAGGGAAAGCAGAACTGAAAAATGGTGACATCTTTGAAGCCTTGGATCAAGAAATGTAAGCATACCTGAATTTGGACTATTAGATCAAATAAATCTTCTATTTATTATGATGTCAAGTTGCATTATCTGATAGTTCTAATTAAAGCTACCTAACTGATATGCCCTGAGACAAGAGCAGTTCTTCAGAATTGTGTATTGATAGAGATGGACAAAGTAAAAACATGGGGAAAGGGACAGACATAGTATCAGAAAATTAGGCCTAAATTTTTGCATAAAATCACATGAAACATGTATGAGAAGAATCTCAGGATGGTGCTAATAAAATACCAGGGTTCTAATAACAGGGATTAAATAAATGTTAGTTCTAGTCTCTTTCTTGAAATATGACCTCTTAATGAACTAGAAGCACTTACTGAGAAAGTAAAAGAGGGCTGCTCCCCATGCTCTTTGCATTCATTTAGTTAATGAATTACCCAGGTAATCTAAAGCCAAGCTTTCTAACTCGGACACAGCATTTACTGTGAATGGGTTACAGGTGAGGTGAAATATTGATCATTTTAGTCCTTAAGGTTTTAGTTAAGACATTGCTAGAAGCTGCAATAAGACCCAACATTCCATTGGAATTATATATATTATATATACCTATAATATTATATATTATTATATATGTCATATAATAAACACGGTAATCATTTATTTGGAATTCATCACCTACTTTCTAACCAACCTCACTCCGAAGCACCAGATATTATTTCTATCTACATTTTGTTGGTGGGAACTACTTTCACATGACCACACTTAGATAGAAAGAATGCTGGGACATCAAGTCCCTAGCTGGGCACCCACTTTTCCAGAAACAACTACCCTATGGAAGGGAAATGGAAAACTCAAGTTAGCCAGCTTTGCCACAGGGGCTTGAGCCATTAGCTCGTCATTTTCAGCCATGAGCAAATATAACCATTTATTCAAATGGTTTTAAACATCTTGACTTTCAGTGTAGAGCACAATGTAAAGTTTGAAAAGTCTCAATCTAAGGCATAAGTCACTGGTACCCATGGACTTGAAATTTGTCTGCTTCGTGACTTTCAAACTTCTAATTCCTCCAGGTACTCAATCGTTGTGGATTAGGCTCAACTCCATTTCTGACACTTCATTTTTCTCCGTTTACCATTTGTGTTAGCATGGCACCACTCTGGTTTCTTTCCTCTTTAGATTGCCTCTGTCCATCAATCATCCCCTGCTCACCCACTTCCCTTCATCATTTAGCTACTCTGGAACCCTGATCTCTGTCACAATGCATTTCTGTTCATCTCATCAGGGGAACTCACAGCCCTTGACAGGGAAACCAAGAACCATGATGCAGTTCTTCAGGTACCAAATAGGGAAATTACCAATCCAAGTTTTTAATGTCAACATTTGTTCATCTTTCAACATGTCAGTGGTTACACTGCCAGGGATAGATGACAACATATGGATGCCTTTATAGAAGCCTCTCCTATGCAGAAGTAAATTAATTAATTAAAAATTCTACTCTATCCCTTTTCTCAGTTTCTCTTCATACCCCTAAATATTTCCTTTAGCAAGAGAACAAGTGTGTAATGTATTCTACGTGCATCAGCTAGGCTGGCTACCCTCCCATAACAAATAAACCCACAATTTCTGTGGCTTTATTACAGAAGATTATTTTTTGTTCATATACGTTCAATGCTCTGTGTTCTTTGCTATGGGAGGAGGAGTCAGCTTCACGTGCTCATTTCATTCAGGGATTCAGGCCTCAGATATTGGATGACCTTCAACATTCTACTTCCAAGATCATTCTGAGAATCACTATCCAATAGGCAAGAGTGGAAGAGTGAACAGATCTCACATGGGTGGAGGATTTGGGTGCCAAGCGTGAAAGAGCCATATATCGCTTCTGCTCTAACTGGCCCAGATACAGTCCTTCAACCCCCCCTAACTGTAGAGAAGACTGGAAGTGTGGTTTGGCTGTAAATGGGTTTATTATATAGCTAGTGCACTTGCTATTCTGTGACAATTAGCCTTTAACTTTAAAAAAAGAAAACTATCTTATTCATTTGACTTGCCAGGATATTAAATTCAGGTTTCAGAGACTTAAGCTCAGCATCAATTCCCACCTCAATCTTAACAAATTAATTTCTCATTATGCCCTGCAAAGACCTTCCTTGTCATCCAAACTAATTTACTTTCTGCCCACCAGTCCTATTTACTATGCCTTTTCATAGGTCATTTCAATTTACTCCATCTGGATATACTTCCTTTATTTTTCTATCAAACCCTAATCCCTACATCCTTAAAACAGGACTTAAAGCCCATCTTTTCTAGAAGATTTTTCAAGATGAATAAAGCTATTACCTTGACCACACTCATGCATATGATCCCTCAGTAATATACTAATTTCCTCTCTCCTTTCTTCCCCCATATTTCTGGGAGACTTGAGAAGGGTAGGAGTTTAGGGCATCAATTCATAAACAAGTTCCATAATCCATTATGTGACTCAGAGTGGAATCCTCCATTAACATCCTTTGATGGCATCGTACTTTCTTCATCTAATGTCTAAAAACTCCTTCATAAGCTAATGCTACATCTGATCCTAGCCTATCAAGTCTCTTCATGATTGTTTAATTTTTCCATGGATCTGCCCATAATTCTATTCTTCTGATTATATTATTTAGGACAGGTAGGAGCAGATAAGAAACTATGGAGAAAAAAGTCACAAAGCTTCAAGATAAATTGAAAAAAATTAGGAAACCTTTTATTACCATATTAAAGTGCTTCAAAATCTGTATATTTGTACATAAATATACAAATACATACAAATATAATGGACATATAGCTCTCAGAGATGCCTCTTTAAAGCCATTCTTTTTACTTTTTTGGTTATCTATGGCTTTACACTGAATAGCTTACCCAGAAGAAACACTTATATTCTTTTTTTCTGACATTTTATAAAAATGAACTTTCTTAAAAATGAGGGTATAGGCTAGAGAACCTATGTGTGAATTTAAGAACATCTGCACAACATTGTGGGAATGTAAGTAGAAAGTGAATAAAACACGAAAAAGATACTTAGCAAAAAACCAAAGGTCAAACATGCCAGAATACTAAAAATGAAACCTACCTATGCAACTAAATGTCACATGTGATCATGAAGGGTTTTATGGAATTCATTATAATTTTCTCCTTTCAAATTACAATTTTTCACATAAAAACATTTTCAGTATCACACACATGAATTAGGGGTAATTTTCTTCTAGACACGGAATACATCTCTCTCCTCCAAGTAAAAACATTGTAGGTAAAATGCCTTCATCAATTAGATTTGCTGACGTAAATCTTGCGTCTCAAGCTCACCTCAATGCTGCGCCTCATGTATATCTCCTCTTGTAAAGGTAAATAAATACCTGTGATGAGTTTTGCTGGGTGGATGTGCTGGAGCTCAAAAGCATTTAGGGAGGGGCCAGATGCTGCTCCAGGGATACAGCTCACAGTACAGTTGATTGGCTGTGCAGCTGGCTTTAGTTGTAACCACAGCAGTGGATCTTAAACCATCCCTACGCTAAGCAAATGTTTGTTTCTTTTCTTTTCCCAAGAGTGATTCGCAGTGCTATTTCCCACTAGAATCACTTAGGAAACATTCAAAATGCTGATTCCCCAGGACTTTCTGTATTCAAGGTATACACAGCTGGTGGTCTGATTCAGAGTCCCCCAAATCCTAACTGAACCTCCCAACCTGGCCATCCTCTCTACAAGAGGGCGCTCTTAAAATCTGCTTGATTTCATCTCTCCCCAAAGCTCTTTAGGCCAAAATGAGTTAGAGCTGAAAAGCAATTTCTTAACACATCACCCCTAAAACTTGACGTTAGAAAGCGGAAAAGTCCTTTTAAAAATCCAGCTCCTTGAGATTAAAAACCTCAAATTGTTTATCGAATCCATAATTACTTTTATTTTAGGAAATTTATTTTAAATATTTCAAAACAGATTATTTCCCTAACAGCAGAAGTAAGGGTTTTTGGGGGGTTTTTGTTTTTTCTTTTGTTTTAGGAATTCGAACATACCCCCACTTCTGAACGAATTTACTGGTAAATATTTATTGGACACCTAACATATGTGGATTACTCTTGTACTCAGCTCTGTGGGAAGCAGAACAGAATCTGGAACTAAACCTGATTTTTTTTTTTAAACAATAAGTGAATAAGCATGGAAAATGGTGGACATAAAGTAAGTGTCTAAGAGTTCTAGAAAGGAAAGTAATTGGCTAACAGTATGGAGGAAAAGCCAAGAGGAATGATAAAGAGGAAGACCAGTAACAAAGCACTATTGTGCATTCATTGCTCTTGAGGAGCCTAGCTTTCCTGTTGAGCAGACACAGAGGACACAACTGGATCATCAGAACTGGGCATATTAAAAGACACAGGCAAAACTATTTTGTAGAAAACTGGGAAATTGGTTAAGAAGGGCAACTGAGGCATGTAGTTAATCTGATTAAAATAACAAGGGCTTAAACATCTACATTTTATAGAGTACCTAGAAATATGCAAAGCAAGTGACTGGAGGGGTGTGAACAAGAACTTGGAAACAAGGCTGTTCTGGAAATATTGAACTTTAAAAGTAATTCAAAGCATCTGAGCAGGTATATGCAAAATAACCTCAAAGAAGCAAAATAGCATCAGTCTAAAGCAGTCTAGTTGAATTCATTAACATTTCTAAAGGAAAGAAGGTCTCCTCTACCAGCAGTTGGAAAATAAAGAAAAAAAGTTAGAGAATTGGCAGAACCACCTCGAGAATTGCCCATGGCAGAGTGACCCTAGCCAGACCTGTCTTTACCAGGAAATTAATGCTTCCACTACAGCTATGCTGACATTTGACTCCTAGAACTAGCTCTCTTAGCTTTTAAACTACATTCATAAACAAAGATCTCTTAGAATTGCCGTGTGATTTTCTTAATGGGAAAGAATAGCAAACCAAAGGGTTCACCAACTATTCCCCATTATATGTTAACAAATCTTTATTCTGATTTGTAGATCTTTTAGGGGATTAGTTAGTATGAATTTGTCCAAGAGTAAAAACTGCCATTTACAGGGTTCTTTGGATGTGTTAAGCCTTATATTACGGTCTAATAGGGTTCAAGGCATAGCCCAAAATATGGCACCTTAGAACACCGAATATTTTAAGCTGAAGAAAATTGAGAAAGAGTAGGAACAGGAAGGACTTTCTGACCTTCCCTTGAAGCAAGTCTTGGGGCCCTCATGGAAGAGGTGCTGGAGGAAAGGAATATCCTTATTTCTGAATATTGAGGGAAGTCAGAGGGATTCCAAGAGGAATCTGAACCAATAGGCCTTGTTAAATTTCACCCTGCTTACTAAACTCAGCTCACACCCTTTTTCCTATCACATATTTCCACAACTTTCCACTCCATCAAACCTAGCACAAAAATGCTCAGGTCCAACTGCTTCTTTGGGTCCTAATCTTTTTATGAAGGCTCCTGTTTTATGCGAAACTTATATTAATTTGTATGTTTTTATATTAATTTGTATGCTTTTCTCTTGTTAATCTGTCTTTGGTTACAGAAGCCCCAAATGAGAACTTAAAAAGGTGAAGGAAAATATATTTCTTCCTCTCTTATAAGACTTTATGATACTAATTTATTTAATTCTCCATTATTCTAGAAAATAAATACCATTATTCCCATTTACCAGCTTAGAAAAACAACAACAAAACTGAAAGGTGCCCATGTATGCAAGGCTGGTTCAACATTAGAAAAACCAAATAATGTAATCCATCACATCAACAAACCAAAAAAGAAAATTTACATGATCATATCAATAGATGTAGAAAAATCAATTGACAAAATCCAATACCCATTCATGATAAAAACTATCAGTAAACTAGGAATGGGGCAAACTTGATAAAGAATATCGACAAAAAACCTACAGCCGATATCATACTTTAATGGCAAGAAACTTTAAGCTTTCCCACTAAGGTCAGGTACCAAGCAAATTTATTTACTCCTCTTACTACTCTTTTTCATCATCCCACTAGAAGTTCCAGCTCATTCAATAAGACAAGAAAAGGAAAAAAAAAACTATACATATTGGGAAGGAAGAATTAAACCTATCTTTGTTTATAGATGACATAATCGCCTATATAGAATATCTAAAAGAATCAACAAAAAATGCTGTTAATAAGCAATTATATCATGGTTGTAGGCTACAAGGTTAATATATAAATGTCAATCTCTTTTCCATAAATTAGCAGTAAACAAGTGGAATTTGAAATTAAAAACATCATACCACTTATATTAGCACTCAAAAAATAAAATATTTAGGTATAAACATAAGAAAATATGTACAAAATCTATATGAGAAAAGCTATAAAACTGATGAATGAAATCAAAGAAGAATTAAGTTAAAAGGAGAGATATTCCATGTTCATGGATAGGAACTCTCAATATTACCAGTTCTTCCCAACTTGATCTGTAGACTTAACGTGATCTCAATCAAAAAATCCCAGCAAGCTATTTTGTGGATATTGACAAACTGATTCTAAATTTATAAGAAGAGAAAAAAGACCTAGGATAGCTAATCCTGATAGTGAAGGAGATGTACAAAGTTGTAGGACTGTCACTAGCTGACCTCAAGATTTAGTATAAAGCTACAGTAACCATAGGGATGCCTGGGTGGCTCAGTCTTTACGTGGCTGCCTTCAGCTCAGGTCCTGATCTCAGTGTGCTGGGATCAAGCCCCTCATCGAGCTCCCCGCTCAGCAGGAAGCCTGCTTCTCCCTCTCTCACTCCCCCTCTTGTGTTCCCTCTCTCGCTGCCTCTCTGTCAAATAAATAAGTAAAATATTAAAAAAAAAAAAAGCTACAGTAATCACAATAGTTGGCACTGGTGAAAGAATAGACAAATAGATCAATATAACAAAACAGAGAGCCCAGAGAGAGACCCCCATAAATATAATCAACTTATCTTTGACAAAGGAGTAAAGGCAATTCCTTGGAGCAAAGATAGTCATTTAAAATTTCTTACCCCTGAGCAACAAAATTTTCATGCCCTCTGAAAAAAAGCACAAGCCCAGTGAAATTTTCCCTTTACTCCCTCTCCCTGTCTCTCCTTCTCCAGGTTAGAGACTCTAGGACTCACAACTATCCTAGGATAAGGGAAATAAATGTTTGACGTTTTATTTTTTTCAAAGAAGGAAGTGCAAACCTTCTTTTCCTATGTCCTAGGTGACAATCCAAATTACAGAAAATGTGTATATATCCTTTAGCTTCGGAGATAATTATCTTGATCTATAGGTTTCAACATGCCTAAAATATTCCATGACTGATCTTGTTTAACTCTATACTGAAGTATATACTTGAGGGTCAAAGTCATCTGGGAGGCAGACACTGTGATTCTATGTATTTTTAATATGAAATCAAGTTTCTATCCTCCAAATAACTAACAAATGAATCACAGCTAAAGCAATTTTTTAAAAGAACCAGGTCAGCCTGATTATAGGTGGCTGTATGTATATGTATGTGAGCAAAGATCAAACACATAATTTTCTACATTAGTGTTTATTCTTAGAAAATTTAACTTTGAACTTTTTGGTGACTTTATCACCTCCTTTGCATATATATATATATAAAATCTAAATATAATTCCAAGAGAAGGATTGTGAGCTACCATGAGTGGCTGTAATTTTATGGATTTGGTTTTATTCTTTTTACATTCGAACTTGACAGAAGACTTATTGTGTTCTAATGATGGAAAATCCCCAAATCCAACCTAAAATTATATGAAGGGGGCAATAAGAGAAGGAAGCACAGGCAAATAATAGAGGAAGTCATTAGAACAAATACAGTAGATCTCCTCATTACAATGTAGAATATGAAGAAAATGTAGAACCACACGCATTTATTTATTCCAAATAGTTCCTCTTAATCCGGGTTGAGTGGCTTCATTCTACATGTTTTGAGTGCTGAGGTAAGTACAATATATTTTTTCTCTTTCATTCTGGTGTCTGGAAATAAGCCTATTTGGCACTGTCTCCCGCAGACTACAGACAGGACTAAACAAGCTTCCTGAAGAAATGAGCAGATTTTGGCAGAGCAGTGGGCTTGCAATCCCAATTGCTTACCGGTCCATGAGTGCAATGATTAACATTTGGCTTCTTGTTCTTTCATTTACTACTGGGACTTTTTAGCCTTTGATCACCTTTCTATTTCACCAGTTGCCCTTTAGTTTCACAAATTATTCATACACACTACATTTGGTTTTTCCTTTCATCTTTCTCACCCATTGTTCCTTCTATTGCTAGCTAATGTTTATTGAATTATTCAGTGATTTAGGGAGACCCCCTAAAGTGTAATGTTTTCCTAGTCTCATTTTTCTAAACTGAAGGCCATATAGATAACACTAAAATTTGCCACAAAACACCTGGTACTAACTATTGTTTTTAGATTTGTAATGCTCAGAGTTAATATTAAAACTGTGAGGAATCCATTATCACTATATGAAGGATTTTAAGGTCAAGAAGAATTGATTTTTTTTTAATTCTAAAGACATTAAATATTGTGATTAGTGACTATAAAGAATAACAGCTACAAAATTTGGTTAAATAACTTGGAATATCATTGCTGTGTGCCTTGGAAGAGATCATATTTATTATTTGTTAGAAAATTAATTCCAGGAAGATCCTGAAAAATTGAGTCATAGGCTCAGACAGATCATAAATTCTTTTTAAAGCATTTCCCATATTTTAAGCATCAAACAATATACCAGCTATTGTATTAGACATTTTAACCTTCAACATATTAATATTCTATAACCATATGAGGTAGATTTTGTCATTCTGTGTTTTATACAACAAGAAACTGAAATCAGACAACTCAAATAACAAACCCAGTCAACACAGGTAGGTAGAAGTGCCTACATTGGAACCCAGGCATTAGAGACTATACAAACCATACGTTTCCATCACACCACACTTTCTCCTTTAGCTAGCCAAAGCCTGAACCAGAATTTTTTTTTTATTTCTCCCTTTAAAAATTATTTTTTACATGATGGTACTGATAACTTGTATTTCATTACTTCTCCCTAGTTTTTATTCAAATGAATACATGTATAATGTTTCAGTACTTGAATGACACTACAAAGCTATAAAAACCGTCAAAAAGCAGTTCCTTACTCACCCCTTCCCATCCAAGTCTCACCATAATTGTTTCTTTTCACATGTAGATCCATATTTCTAAATAATACCATATATATGTTTGACCTTGCAAAACTTAGAATTTATTTATTTTGCCGTATAAAGAGTTCAGCCCTTTTACATTTACCATTCCCTTAAATGTATACTTTTCTTCCATCGTCTATGTGTAGATGAAACTTTTAAAGGGATACTTACCTTATTTCCACACGAAAAATATTGCTCACAGAGGAGTCATATGGTATTCTAGAACAACATTCTCTTTTCTTATATAATTTTTTATAGTTTTCCTGTAACTAACGGTTATTAATAATGATCACTTTTTTCATTTTCTATATATTATTGTGCAGTATGTTGTTTGCTTTGGTTTCACTCTGTGATCATACAGTCTTTGTATTTCTCAGATCTGAACTGTCAGCTAGCATCTGCAACGTCTGCCTTCTGTGTTTACAGAATTGCTTGAGATCTATTATTGGCCCTCATCTCTTCCCTATTCTCTTTGCCCATGAGGTTTTATATATAAATATATAAATATATCTATCTTCTATCCTTTTTATTTTAGTGGGGTTTTGAGGAGAGGTTAGGATAAATGTGTTTTCAACCAGCTGTGTTTAATCACAAGCCCGGTATACCCTGAAATTGTCTTTAGCACGTAATTTAGCACTCACCACAGCAGCATATAATGTTGTTTTGTATGATAATTTGTTATGCTTTTACAACATGGAGCAGAGAGCTTATTTTATATTATCTTTGAATCTACATTTGTATTGAACACACCACATTTTGCAGAATAGCCACTTGATAAATTCTTATTGTTGGCAATCAATGCAGCAGTCAACCAATTCATCCTGCCATTCCTAGAATCTGAAATGTAAAAAATGAGAGGGCTGGTAGCAGAAAGAGTCCTTCTTAATGAATTAGGTAGAGTCCAAAGCAAAACCATTTCCTTTAAAAGTTGCATTTGTTTTAATATTTACATTTTATATATTTTCAAAATAAATTTGGGATTTTTAAATGCTTCATGACAAACTATATGGAAAAGGGACTTTCCTATTTTCTAACATAAAACAACTAAGCTTATTTGATTTTTAGTCAATTTGCCATTGAGCCGAGTTTCAG
>NW_024426552.1:30288131-30348795 GCF_017311325.1 Ursus maritimus
GGATAAATTATTCTGCTGTTTAGTGAAATTGTTGGCAATTATGTTAAAGGAGAACAGAAAGTATTAAATAAAAATTTTCTTTACAGCTTCTCTTTTGATATAGCAGCACCAGCTTTTATAAGAAACAAGCATGCAAGAACTTGTTTTTGTATCACTACATGAAGCTCAAATCCTGAAGTGTTTATAAAAACTTCATCTCCATGTTTAGGAGAAAACACTTCCTCTTCAAATATGAAGATAATCTGAATTAAAAGAAAAAGGTATATTCATCAGAAATAGAGGCTCTCACACTGTTATTCCATTTATTCTATTTTATGGCTCCAGTTGAAAGAATTTTATAATATGAAAATGGAAGACAAATTACAATACCAGTAAAACATTATCTTGTATTTTTTTTTTTTTTTTACCTTTTAATCATCCAGGATAATTTTATAATCTAATTTCGTTTTCCATGGTTTTGGACTCATCACCCAAAAATGTTCTAGCAGCAGACCTAGTAACCTGCCTTCTTGGAATACATTAATAAGTAATTTGGGAAGGTTGGCACACCAAATGAAAAGTGATTGCTTCTCTCTGATTTTCTTATCTAAGAAACACTGCTAATATCAGGCAGACCTATTTTTAAATACTGAGAGACAGACAGACAGAATTGGAGTCACCCATCGTCTTCTTTGTCTAGTTAGATTGAAATTCAAAACGATCTACTGTCAAAAGTTGATGAGAGAAAGTTAACCTGGTTTAAGAGAGGTGCAGTTCTGCTTAATACATGAAATGCAGATTATGATAGTTGTTAAAAGAAAGAGAATATTTTAGGCATAAGGACCTGCGTAGAGTAGTAGGTAAGAGCATGAGCCATGTAGACAAATGGTCTTGCTTCAAACCCTACTTAGGCTATAACCTAATCTTATGACCTAGAACAAGCCCCTGAACATCTCTAAAGCTCTTTCTGCATTTATAAAATATGGCAAATCGTACCTAGTCCATGGGATTGTGAGAGGATTAAGTAAGAATACATGTGACACAATGCTCTGATGAAAACCAGAAGAAACACTGACTTTGACTATTAACAATTTTACTCATTAATTCAACAAATACTTTGCGAAGGCCTACCACATATTACACAGGCACTGTTCTAGGTGTCATGCATACAGTAGTGTTAAATTAACTAAACAAGGAGGCCAATAGATTGAGGTGACTCTAATGCCTGGGTGGTCCATGTAAGTGAACCAGAAATGAAGGATGCAAATGCCCTGAGGTTACAAAATCAAATTCTAAGGACAACCAACTACAAAGAGCCAATGAGACTTTCCCAAATAAGGCAACGTCTTAAGTTACAGCAATTTCCTTGCTTTGCTTCTGTGTCTTCCTTATAAAAGTGTTGTCCCTAGCTCCTTTTCCTGGAGCGCTTCTAACCACTTCTGGTTTTGTGCTGCCTGTTCAAATAGATTTTTTGCTCAAATAAACTTTAAAATGTTTCATATGCCTCAAATTATCTTCTTTTAAGTTAGATTTTATTTATTTATGAGAGAGAGAGAGTGGAGAGAAGAGCAGAGGAAGAGGGACAAACGGATTCCATGCTGAACACAGAGCCCTATGTGGGGCTCAATCTCAGGATCCTGAGATCATGACCTGAGCCAAAATCAAGAATTGAATGCTTAACTGACTGAGCCACCCAGGTGCCCCGCTGACCCGCCCCTGCCAAATTACCTTTTAAGTGTAATGAATAACTTTTTTTTGCCCTTGTGGAGGCTATATTCTAGTGAGAATATACAAATAAAAAAAAACAGAAAATCCCTGCCCTAAAGGCGTTTGTCAGCTGATGTGAGAACCACACAATCTATCCCTACCCACAGCTTGAAACTACTTACCTCCCACATAGCTTATTGCCAACATTAATATGACATTACCATTCCGTTGTCTTCATTAGTAAAACTTAACTATTTAAAGAGATGATGAGAATTCACTATAATGTAGTTGACAAGGAAATTTGGTTATTTTTGCAACAAACAACATTTCAATAATTAGAATTCATGTGATGACATTATACCAGGACATATTAGAAGCAGAGGAATTTTACATAAGTTCTGGAACAGTTATAGCATTCACCCATACAATATAACCTAAGAAGGTTTATCATCATTTGTTTGACAATACTTCCATGTAACTTAGCACACAAAATAAACAAGTCTAATTAATCAAAAAGACTTCATTTAGAATTTGAATTTTGGGTCATTAAAAACCTCAGAAGGTTCTAAAGCACATGCCTAAATAGGATTACAGATTATTAGAACTCTTAATATTTAATTATCTGTTTAACCAAGGGGGCAGTATGAGATTCTACAGAAGGTTATATACTTGTTAGCAAAACTCAGCTCCTTCAATATTAGTAAGTTTCAACTTCCGTAAGTAATCAAAGACCTGATGAAGATGAAACACAGAAACTTTGTTCTTCCGGACAGATAAAGAACAAAACTTTGTTTACAATTTCTTATCAAGAGCAGACCAACAATCCAAGAAAACTTTGTCTTTTTAACAAAGAGAACAACCAAATTCCAATCTTACACCAGCGTACTTTTAAAACTTATTCATTCCACTCTTAGTCGTGACCATGCATAAAATTCTTTTCCAAAGATTCTCCTTCATGAACCTTCTACAACTTTGCTTCATCTATTTTGCCTTAAGTTTTCCCTCTGTAAACAACCAGTCTCATTTTAGGAGAAAATTACTTTCTTTTCCCTCAACAAAAAGTTTTTCTCATTCCTTATGCCTTTCTTACATATCTCCTATTTCCTAATGCAGGGTTGTTTTCCTTATCGTTTTTAGCAGTCTCAAGTACATTTAGTAGAATTTTGACTTTTAGAAACCTGAGTCTCCAGTGAAAACTAAGTAGTAACCAACTGCGAACTATTACACCAAAATTTGCTAGAGTGGAAAATTTATGAGTATATTTTATAATTTCTAGAAACACAGTATTTTTTCATAGTACAACTTTCAGTGAAGCATAAAATAGCAGATCCAAATTTATCCTTAATCTGTAATGAGAAGTCAAAAGCAGATAAACCTATGCTTAGCAATTAAGGCTCCAGTATTTTATCTTATTTGTAAAAAACTTAGATATTCAATAAATGTAACCCAATTGATCATTTATCTTCCACCATCATTGTAAGTCTTTTTTGCTACTAAATTGCAACAGAGATAGCAGGAGCTTATTTGACCTTTAGTGAACCTTGGTGGAATAAAAGTTTTCTATTTAATGCTGATAACTTTAAAGACATGCTTATTATAATTAAACTAACAACCTTGAATTAGCTTTCATCCCAAATATGTTGTACCCGTGTCCACTAAGAAGTCGATTTGTTCCGAATTGCCAATTTTACGTGGGGCTCCCGTGGGGGAAATCTGAAGTGGGTGGCTTAAGTTCAGGGGAGCCCCTGGGGCCCTAGATTTGGGAGGTGATTCAGTTTGAACCTCATAAGGAGGTGCCCCAAAAGATTGGGGTGCTTTTCTCCTGGATGGTGAGGGCAGGAGGAGCAGGAGCCAAGGGCGCTGGAGCCCCTGAGCATGCGGGAGCCGGCGCGGGTGCAGCGCAGATGGTGGGGTGGAAACAGGAGGAGGAGGAGGGGGAGGGGGAGGCGGAAGCAGAGGTGCCGCCCGCAAGAACCGAGGACTCTACGTTTGAACATCCCTTTATCTCTGTCTCCACTCTCTCCCTCCTGCAAAATAGGCTTTTTTCTCTGGTTGCCTTTCAGCCATCTGTACCATTTATTCAAAATAGGTCGTAATAGACTCTGGGAACAGCAGGAGTATTCCCTATCTTCCTAGGCAGAAATTCAGAAAACACATAGAAGAAACAAAATTATAACTAGACGAAGCCCAGAGTACCTCTGCTGGCGTTTGTTCTTCCCCAAAAGTCCGAGTTTCACCAACTGAACCAAGTGGCTTCCTAGTTTCTGATTTCTCCCTAAAAGTCGGAGCTTCACTGACCGAACCAAGTAACCAGCCAAGAGAGCCAAGCCAAAACCCCCTATTTGGAGGCACACGAATGAGAGGAAGGACGCCAAGAATCACTAATACTTGTGGAGCGAACATTAAAGGTCCAGTTTCCAAGTACCTCCCTTTTACAAAAGAAATGTAATGCGGCCGATTTTGCCCAAAGATACCAAAAGCTGCAACGATAAAGAAACCAAAAGCAAACGAACCGGTTCACAAACAAACTGGCAAAGTCCAACTACCCCTTTCTCCATTTGCACCCGGACAAACGCAAAGTGGTTTCCACCCAAGGAAAAGCCCAAACGGCGGAAAGGGAGTTCCGGTTTTGCGCGCCGGAGTCACTTACCCTACTGTCCGGGTTGTCCACTCGCAGAGCTTCGTGGATTTCTTTCCCAACAGCCAGGTGCAGGGGGAGTCCTCGCGACTGCAGGAAGTGAAAGCAGCAGCCCCGGAACAGGTGGAACCCACACGTGCTAGGGATTTCCCGGAAGCTTCTCTGGGGCGGGGCCGGCTGCTTCCGCCCAGCGGGCAAAATTGTAAGGGAGGTGGAGCTCGTTCTGCTCACCCCATGGCAGACCAGTAGGTCGAGAGGCAAGACATTGGGGCAAAGAAAGCGACTTTATTCGGAAAGTCAGCAAACCAAGGAGATGGTGGACTATTGTCCCAGAACAGTCTCTCCACGCCCGCCCCGGCCCCGCCCCACTCCAACGTGAGATTTGAGCATCTTTTATGTTAAGAGGACCATGCGAGGGGGCTGCTGGTCCAACGGTGACTGACATCTGTACACATCTGAGGACGGTCTTGTAACTTCTTTGTCCTTGGTCAGCCGATCTTCATGTACAGGAATCTGGTCCTGTCATTCCTGTGAATCTCAAACATAGGGTAGTCATTTCTGTACACACTTCCTTATCTCCTTGGGTGAGGTAGGTTTTGGGTAAAAAACAGTGTTTGCAAATCTTAACTGTAATATGCCTACGTGCGGGGCTAAGCAGAACTTTTTTTTTTTTTTAGATTTTATTTATTTAGTTATTTGAGAGGGAGAGAGAGGGAGAGAGGGGCAGAAGGAGAGGGAGAAGCAGACTCCCCACTGAGCAGGGATCCCGATTGGGACCGCCATCCGAGGACCCTGAGATCATGACCCGGAGGATATCAAGAGTCAGACACTTAACCGACTGAGCCACCCAGGCGCCCCTAAGCAGAAGTTTTGAAGCCACGTGTCACAGCAGCAAGGGAAATGGAAGCACTATGGAGCTAGATATGCTAAGTTTCTCCCTGTTACAATTTGAATCAGGATTCTCTTGAGTCTTCTTCCTGACCAGGCTCCTGACCTCCAGATCTGTCGTTGGCCCTTTTAGCCCAGTTTTAGCAAGAATTCTGCTGGTTCGGGTTGGTGAGAGTCCCCTACCCTTTAGAGCTGATCAGTTCCCATCCTTCACCCTGGATATCTTAACACCCTGACCTGCTTTCAGTAAAAATCCTTCAAGTCAGTTTAGCTAGAATCCCAGTAGCTGTTTCCTTTTAGTAATTTTCCGCCCACTGACCCTCTACTCTGATCCTTGCCTATAAATCCTCACTTGTCCTTATTGGTGGCAGAACTCATCCTCTTTCTCCTATTGCAAGACCCCACTGTAATGGTCCCCCTGAATAAAGTCTGCCTTACCGTCTTTAACATGTGTCAGAATAATTTTTCTGCAAGAGTGACTTTGGTAAGAGTTGCTTCAGGTGGTGGAGATAAAAACTTGATTGAAGTGGATTGAAGAGATAATGAATGGGGTGAATTGGAGAAAGCAAATACAAATACTTGGAAGCACAGAAATGAGGCAATGGAGGGAGATACGGATCCTATAGAAAATATCAAGGATGACGATACTTGGACAATTCATCCATTTTCACAGGACTGTAAATAAAATAAGTAGATACTGATGCAACTATGCTAGTAGTTGGTAAAGAGTGTGGGGGAGATGCTTTTCTGGTTTTTTTAATGAAATAAGCAAATCATTAGCTGTGGTCTCCTCATCCTTGGGAAGGATGAGCTGGAGGTTTGGGAAGGCAGATACTTGTCTTGAAGAGAGAGAGAAGTGAAAGGACAAAGGAATTATAGTAGGGTTTCCAAAAGTGATTGCAATGATAGATCGTGGAAGCCAAGTGTGCTATGCAAGAAAAAAGAATGTGAAGGGGTGAGGGTCCATTTGAGTAGGTATTACTGACCTCTTATTTGAGGTAGCAGAGCCGAGTCTCTGTTCTTTCCTGCCCTGAGGGTTAATGAGCTTAAATATTATTAAACATTGTTTCTACCCTTCCCGAATCTCTTCAGAAGTGCGATAGTTTGTTTTTGGTTTTTTGTTTTTGGTTCCACAGAAACAACCCCTTATTCTTCACCTAGCAGGATGGATGTCTATTTATTCTATGCTGGAGTAATTAAGAGACCCACTCCAAAGAGCAGTCCCAGAATAAAGCATTTTCTCCTGAATATCTTTTTGTTACAGCCTATAGCGAATATGGCTCCAACTCAATTCAACTTACATAACATATATTTTTTCTGAGGACTTATTCTATACTTGGCTTTGTTTGGGCACTGTGAACAGAACAATAATCCTTGCCTTCAAGGAGCTTTGTTTTGGGGACTGCATATGATTAACAAAGAAAATCCCAAAGGGATAATTCTGGCATGAATTGGAGGTGGCATGAAAGAAAAAGAGTATGGTGGGTGAAGTGCAATTTTAAATAAGGTGTTCATAAAGCTCTTATTTAGAAAACAAAGACCTGAAGGAAGGGAGTGGGTTATGGAGATAGCTAGGAGAGTGCATCCAGCTCAAGGAATATCAAATGTAAATATCCAGAGGTGGGAGTCTGCCAGATTTATTCTCAGGGCCCTCAGCAGGCCAGGGGACTAGAGACTAATTGTAGGTAAAAAGAAGTAAAGGGGAGGAGAACTTAAGTTGCATTGTTTTCTAACTATGCATGGGACAAGCCAGGGAAGTGAGGAAATGATGAAAGAGAGGAATGTATTGCATGGTGCACTGGGTGTTATATGCAAATAATGAATCATGGAACATTACGTCAAAAACTAAGGATATACTGTATGGTGGCTAACATAACATAAAAAAATCATTATAAAAAAAGGAAAAAAAGAAAGAGAGGAATGATGATCAAAACTATGTTTTTAAAAGGATCACTGTGGCTGCTGTACTGAGAGCACATGTTCCCTTACGTTAGAAGGTCATGAGTTTGTTGTTTTCGTTTGTTTTTTTGTTTTGTTTTGTTTTTTTGTAGGCTAAAGTAGCTCTAGACAAAAGTGTAATAATAAAGGAAAACAAGACCCTTGATAATTTGGGAAATCTGGGTGGGAGATGTTGGTTCAATCACTAATCGTTCTTGGAAGTGAGCCATTTTTAGGTCAACATGTTACTAATTCTGGAAGCTCCACGTAATCTGGTAAAAAAAACAAAAACAAAACAAACAAACAAAAAAAACACCCCTATTTCTTTAATACCGAATGTAAGAATGTACCATGTTTGGGATAGGCTCCTGGAAGGTAGGCCCGGAGGCAGGCTTCTAGTACAGAACCCAGGGGTTCAATCAGACTTCTGCCAAGGTCCAACAACTTGATTGCGCCATTCCATTCTGAAATCAGAAGAGAAGAATAGTGGGACGCCTGGGTGGCTCAGTCTTTAAGCGTCTGCCTTCACTCAGGAGTGATCCTGGAGTCCTGGGATCAAGTGCCGCATCGGGCTCCTCTGCTGGGAGCCTGCTTCTTCCTCTCCCACTCCCCCTGCTTGTGTTCCCTCTCTTGCTGGCTGTCTCTCTCTCTGTCAAATAAATAAATAAAATCTTTAAAAAAAAAAGAAGAGAAAGAAGAGGAGAAGAGAAGAGAGGAGAGGAGAGGAGAGGAGAGGAGAGGAGAGGAGAAGAGAAGAGAAGAGAGGAGAGGAGAGGAGAGGAGAGGAGAGGAGAGGAGAAGAGAAGAGAAGAGAAGAGAAGAGAAGAGAAGAGAAGAGAAGAGAAGAGAAAATAGTCCAGCAGACCTGAATGGAGGCCCTCCTCATAATATCCGGTGCTGTCAGCTTTGGCCACTTTCCACTGCCCCTAAACAGCCAACTTCCTCTTTCCCATCTTCCCACAGGCCTTTGTAGGGGCCCTCCACATGCTCCCTCGACACACCACCTCTACACCTACACAAACTATACGTGTCACCCTCACCTGCCTAGCCCCTTGAGAGCTAATACTCTATGATCTCATGTATACGTGGAATTTAAAACAACAGCAACAGTGAAGAGCTCATAGACGCATAGAACAGACTGGTGGTTGCCAGAGGCAGAGGGGTGGGGGGCACAACATAGGTGAAGGTGGTCAAAAGGTACAAACTTCCAGTTATAAAATACAGAAGTCCTGGGAATGTAATGTATAGCATAGTAACTATAGTCAATAATACCGTATTGCATATTTGAAAGTTGCTAAGAGAGTAGATCTTAAAAGTTCTTATCACATGAAAAAAATTGTGACTATGTGTGGTGATGCATATGAATTAGACTTATTGTGGTGATCATTTTGTCATATAGACAAACATTCAATCATGCTGTACACCTGAAATTATTATCATACCATATGTCAGTTACATCTCAAGTTTTAAAAATGACTTGTTTCCTTGACACTGAACATGAGAGTGTGGCATGTCTTGGGTGGGTTCCTAGAAGGGCAGGAACACCTGATAATTCATAAACAACTGTGCAAGACTAGTACAAAACTGATACCATATGCCAAGAATAAATGGTGATATTAAATTCTTCAGGTTCCTATTTTCTCTCTGGGAATTTTATGCTTGACTAAATCCCCTGTGAACTAAATAATCTCCAGTAACTCTTAGATATTTTAGGTGGTGAAAGACTAGAAATTAAACTACCTGCAAGGGGATGGGGTCCTTGAGACGTTAATTGGGAAAAATATTGAAATATATCTATTTTTTTAAATAGGTAATGCAGTAAAGTCAGGCAGTGTATTATAATGCATTTCATTATTCTGTCAAATTTCTACTTTTATATATATAAAGCATTCAAATAAAGATATTGAAATATCAATAATAAATAGATAAAAGCAGGAGCTTAGTGTAAGACTTATTATAGTCAAATCTAGAACAAAGGACTTTTATCTGTGTTTGAGTCCTAGGCTAGATTTGTAACCTTGGGCAAGACATACCCACCATGACCCTCCATTATCTCATATGCAAACTAATATATTAGCTGTTGTGGTTCAGATCATGTCTTAAAACGTACTTGAAAATATTTGTAAATCACAAAATTCCATAAAAATCATAAAGAAGCAGGGAAATACTCTCCAAGTTGTCAATTTTCTATTTTCTCTATTAAGCTTTTATCCCTACTATATGGAAATAAAAATTAAAATATTTTCTATTTCTATTCATTTCCCTTACCTTGATGAAATTACAAATAAGGAATAAACAAAAAGATTACAAGTAGGAAGAGAAAGCAAGAGGAAAGATGATTGTAATGGTCTAAGTGAATGATTCAGGTCGTGCTTCTCAGCAGACTTCTCGCCTGGACTTTCGAGTTTACTTCAAAAATTTCTCTAGCTTCTCTGGCACACACAATCAAAGGAAAAGAATCATCACATTTCTGGTTTATAAAGTAAAACCTGAGAAGCAGTGACTTGATGTGAATGTTAGGGCGGCAGAGTCTTCACAGCTGGAGTATGTACAGCTAGGATCATTAGGGGCGATGGTAGATGTGTACCACGACGCTTTTGTTTACCATCAATCTATGTCAAAAACAGCATCCTCCCCTCTCAAAACATATGCTGTCGCTTAAATGCCTGGCAACTCCCTTTGTTTTCAGATTTTCTTTCTTCCTGTTTCCAAGTGTATGGATTTCCTTTTCACTAAAGACATTCAAGCAGTTCTGGTTATATACTGCTATGTAACAAACCACCTCAAACGTACTGGCATAAAGTAACATCAATTTTATGATGCTCGTGGGTTCTGTGGGTCAGAAATTCAAAGCACAGCTGGGAGGGCTTGTCCTGGGATGTCTTCACAGCTGCTCCATGAAATCTGGGGTCTCGGCTGGGAAGTTATGAGCGGCTGGGGGTGACTCAAATGGTTGGAATCATCAGACTCCCATGACAGGCACTAAAGCTGGGCTCAGTTGAGACTATTGACCCACACAAGACCTTTCTAGGTGGCTAGGCTTTTTACAGCATAGGAACTGGATTCCACAAATGAGCTTCTGCAGAGCAAATGTTCAAAGATCCAAGAAGATGCTTCTTGGGTTTTAATGACTTAACCTCAGAAGTCAATAAACCTATTTTATTGTTGAAGCAGTCACAATCTTACCTTGATGCAAAGGGATGGGTCATCCACTTTGTGTCCTGCTGAGAAGAATGTCAAAAAATTTGTACTCTTTTTTAAAAATCACTGCATAAACTATGTATGTGAGTTGGATAGAAAACAGACTAATTGCTAAATGTAAGAATGTGTGTGTGTTACTCATTGTTGGGTGTGTTCCATCATCCATTCCCTTCAACAGACAACCCTGTATGTCAGAGGTAACAGACTGATACACTCCAGCAGAACACCTGATAAGTCCATGGGAATCCAGGCTTCAGTCAAATAGTACACGGTATTTCTCTGGAGATAGGCTTGGTTCTGGAAAGAGCACGTGAAACAATTTGGATCACTGGGATGCATTTTTACAGAGTATTGTGTTTTCTTGTTTTTGTCTCTTGGCCTCTGAATAGTATCATGTGTGGCTTGAGGCTGGTTTGTTATGGCCATCTTGATAACAGCTGGAGAGAGAAGCAACATGTGGAACAAAGCAGAGCAAAGAGATTCAAAGACAAATGGAATCAGAGCCTTGATTGAACCATGCCTGCTTGTACTTTTTCAGTTCCATTACACCATAAATTTCTTTCATTGCTTAACCACATTGAGTTGGATTTTATGTGTTTTATGTGTATAACCTGTGTTAGGAAGCATCATTACTGACTCTCCGCATGAAAGAAACAATTTAATCTCAAATCCTCTTAATATTTTTATCAGTTAATTCTTTCATGTTTTTGTTGATTGATTTGTTAAGTTTGTGTGATTCTAAAATTATTTTAGTTGGAGAATGATAGAAACTGGCCAAAACAAAAGAAATAATCTTCAAATTACCTTTTTTAAACATAATCAAGAATTTGTCTTCAGGGCTCACCCAAATATATTTTAATTTTAAAACATATTTAATACTTTTTCAAGAAGAGTACGATTTTGAGAGAACCCAAGCTTCATATGTTGTAAATGAATTGACAACTTCCTTTACAACCTTCCGTAATCCAGACAAAATATCTCTTCAGTTCCTGTTTAGAGTTTTAACAAACTCCTTTATTGCCATGTACTACCATATGAACATTTGTGTCCCCCTAAAAGTCATATGTTGAAACCTAAACCCAGTGAGATGGTGGTAAGAGGTGGGGCTTCAGGAGGTAACTAGGTCATAAGGGTGGAACCTCACGAATGGGATGAGTTTCCCAAAAAGACCTCAGAGAGCGAGCTTTCCTCTTCTGCCCCGTGAGTACACAATGGAAAGACGGCTGTCTATGATCCGGGAAGCAGGCTCTCACCGGACACCCGAATCTGCAGGTGCCTTGTTCTTGAACTTTTATAGCCTCCACAACTGTGAGAAATAAATTTCTGTTGCTTTTAAGCTACCGAGTTCAAGGTATTTGTGTCAAAGCAGGCTGAAAGGACTAAGACGCTGCGTAAATACTGCTATTATATCATTTGCACTCGGCCGTGTGTGTCTGCCTCCCCTTGTATTGTGAGCAATTCTGCAGTTTATTCATCTTTGTTCCGAGCACAGAATAGAAGCTCAGTAGAATGCTGAATCAATGTGTGAATGCTTTGCTTGAAATCAGGGTAGGGAGTTTGAGTAAAACTTTTTAAGTAACTTCATCAAATACTTTTGATGACCTTAGAGAGGGTGACAAAGATTTTTAAGATAGTCCAGTGGCCATATTTTTGGCACCATTTTATATAGCAAGATAAGAAATCGTTTATTCAAAATTACTGTTTAATTAAATGCACACTTGAAACATGTGAGGCTTAATTAACAATGGTTGATAGTAAATCATCCAGATAAAATAAATTGGCTTCCAAACATATGCTAATCCTATGCATAGGTATATTATTAGTCTAAGGAATTTATTATTTTCCTTGACTTATTTTTCCCCAAAGTATTCAAGCATTCAAAATTGTAAGGTATTGCTTACTATAAATGTCATAGCCTAAAGACAGGTTAAAAAAATGTTCAAACCTCTCCAAAAGATCCCTCTTCCCCATAGAGAGGCAGAAGTAGGAGCAACGGGATTTCTGGGTGAGACAAAGCAATTAAAAATTCTGACTTAGCAAACAATGTTGTATGACCTTGAGCAGCTTCTCAAGTCCTTTTCTGATAAAACAAAGGTATGCATATTTGAAAGTTTAAGTCGAATTGTTAAAACTCTTTTAATATGGAATTTTATATCATATATATGCTTTATTAAGCTGGCTTAGAAGTTTTCCCTATGTTCAGGGCTACCCTGGTGTGGCAGCCAGGGTAACTACTTCTGCAGGGCCTCTGCTGATATAAACAGAAGTCATTCCAAATCAAACACGTGAGCATCACTGTGAAAGCACGACCTGACTCGATTTTATGAAAGAAATATGCCAGCCAGGGTGAGCAATCCACTAACCAGGCCACCCTCCTGGAACCAGGGGGCCAGTTTACAGGGCCCCCGGACAATCCCACAGACAATTATCTGAATTCTGGAGCTCCTTGGCTTATGGATCCCACATGCAGGGGTCCAGGCCCGCATCGGTCCCTGTCTGGGCTCTGGCACTTGGCTCTGCAGGCATACCCACCCTGGCACGATCAGCCAGCAGAAGAGGATTTTAAAGAGTTCCAGGAAGACACTCCAACCTGTGGGGGGCCCCTGAAGTACTGGATGGGCACAGAAACCCTAGTCACCTAAGTTCCTTTCGTGACTTCCTTCACTGACTGGGCAGTAGAAATCACTCAAGCTGGAAGCATCGAAAACTTTGTTTTACGCAAGACTGAAGAGCTCAGACCTTTCCCCAAATGGAAAAAGAATGTCTAAAACCTCCAACTCTCAGGGCACCTGGGTGGCTCAGTTGGTTAAATGTCTATCTTTGGCTCAGGTCATGATCCCAGGGTCCTGGGATGGAGCCCTGCATGGGGCTCCCTGCTCAGCAGGGAGCCTCCTTCTCCCTCTCCCTCTGCCACTCCCCTTGCTTGTGCTCTCTCATGCTCTCTCTCACAAATACATAAATAAATTCTTTAAAAATAAATAAATAAATAAAACCTCCAACTCTTGCTTCAGTCTTAATATGTGGAGTTCGCAATGGTGCCCAAGATCTGAATTAAAAAAAAAAAAGTGCTGAAACGATGTAAAAATTTTGAGCCCAACTTATTTAAGGTGATGGACTTGTATAAATGTTGCAATATTTTATCAAATATAAGACTCTATTGAAAGCGCTTTATTTTACATGCCATTGTGTAAATGCTACCAACGTCAGTTGTAGGGCAATGCCTCAGTAAGAGTCTTGCAGGACACACAAATGGGCTGCACCATCCTCAAGTTTGCTTGGAATTTCTTTCATGTTCTTCTGAGGGATTTGATAATTTTTCCAGCACTCATTTGCATTGTTTGTGTGTGCGTGTTATAAAGCACAACCTTAATTATTTAATTAGAGATACTTTTCTTTCATAGGTACTATAAAGCTTATTGCTCTGCTAGAAAATCCATGATTGTAGTTATTCTAATGATCCGACTCACACCAAGCTGCTATTTCTGTATCTTTTTTGCTTTGGTGTTGCTTCAACGCTGATGGTATAAATATTTTCAAAATATGTTAAATGGCAGTTAAACTCAACACACATAGTACCAACAATTGATAACTGGCAACAATTCCACCAGTGTGATAGTGATATGAATACACATGACTAATTTCGTACGTGCAGGCGTGAAAGGAAATTTATCTTAAATTTGAAAAAGGTAGTCTGATGATTGATTCTTGATACCATGCTAAAGCATCTCCCCATAATCCTGCTTATAGTATATGGCTTTGAGGGCTCTGTAGTGGCAGACAACGCCCTTTGAGATCAGACTTACCTCTTCTTGGCACCTTCTCATCTCAGACACCTGCGGTAAGCATGTCCACTCTCTGCCTCAGGCTCTTCTATTCTCACCAGGGCCTGAGAGAGAAATCCCCTACCCTACCCACAGCTTTCAACCAATGCGGAAGTAGGAGTAAACTGATAATGTTCCAGGCCCCTGTCCTTTGGGGAAGGACTCAGGGAGGTATTCCGTATGCTTCTCAGAGGAGCCAGGAGAGTCCCCACTGGAGGCACCTTCACCAACTTTAAAGTACCTGTTGACATCCCCTCCCATTCCCCTCATGCTCTCCAACTCACTTCCTGGGATCACCTCCCAAATAAATTATTTGCACGCATGTCTTTGTTTCAGATTCTGCCTCTGGGGAAACAAACAAGACCAAGTCACTGTTTGACCCTCACCTGATTCTTTTGGGGGAATGCAAATTACCAAAGTACATTTTTGACTAATCGCAAATAATTAGGTGCAGATTTTATGCAGCTTTGAAGGTTAGTGAGTATTTGATCTAAAGAGAAAGACATGCGTCATGATTCTCTAGCTCAGCAGAAATATTAATGTTTGCTTGCACTGCCCTGTAGAAAGTTAACTAACTTAGCAATCATATTTGTTCCTTCCACAACTGTTCTTCAAATGCTCTTTATCTCCCTGCTGGGTCCCTTGTTATTGAGGTAAATAAAATTTGACAAATGCTTACTTTCTGTTTATATGAGACCTGTTTTTTAATAGCAGACAATCAAAACAACATCATGACTCTTGCCTGGCTGAAAGTGATCGCAAGACACTGCCAACTCAAAGGTTCACTCCAGTTTCAGGTACATCACAATGAACCATATATTAATTTGTTAAGGGAGTGGTTTTCGAACTTTATTTTTTTTAAACATAGAATTACCTGGGATTGTCTCCAAAATGCAAATTATTAGGCCTTGCCTCCTGGGATTCTGATTCAGCTGGATCAGGACAGGAATCAAGAATTTATATTTATAACTACAAGACAGATGTTCACGGACATCACTTTGAGAAACCCAGGTTTAGAGCCTCTAGAGAACAAGTATCTTCGAAAATATATTTTTTTAAATACTCATTTGTTGTCCTCTCTCTCAGTGGTATTCAAAACAGGGAATAAGGGAAAGAGAAAAACAAAGAATGCAACTTTCTAAACTAATAGCACCTAAAGTGCTAATTAGTCTAGTGTGTTCTTAAGAATGACAAGAAATTTTAAGGACAAAGGATTATCTACTCTTTGAAAAATAAAGCAACATTTGTTTTCTCATACACCCTGATACATCTAAAAAAAAAGTTTGAGCATTTGGTTAAAAACCAACTTGCTAACTCAAAATAACTTCATGTATTCATAATCCTCATGTGAGTAAATATTTATTTTTAAGCCCAAGATCTAGAATTTCTTACATTCCATTTCCAACATAGTCTACATTTTTGTTCATTGGGTATTCATTTGTTTAAGCCACTAAATTCCACCTGTTACAGTGGAAGCACATGAGGGTGAAGCAAACAACAACTCGGTTTTGGCATCGTTGTCACTTGTCTCTGCAGCATTTTCTATTTCATTTTTTGGTCATTTTATAAAAATGAGGAAATAACAAAAATATAACTGCTGATGAGAATGATATATTTGGGGTAGAGATGGCAGTCATTTGGTGTGTTACAGACAAAATTTAACCTTAATGAGCAGACACTGGATTCTACGGTTGGGGTGTGTTCACATGTGGGAAAAACCTTGAGCATCAATACCAAAACAGGAACCAATTTTTGGGATCCAAAAACAGAAAGTCCTTAAGGTTCTTGGTTGGGAGTCCTGCGACAGACTCTTTTATGAAAAGAAAATGTCAATGCCCATAGTTTTCTAGAAAAAAAGTCTTTAAAACTTGTTAACACTAAAGTAATCTTTATACTCTCATGCTCAATATTTAGTTTGGTCTGGTGCCAACCCCCTAGGTTTTTTTCTTTTAAATTTCTGCTAAATTCTCTTGACATAAGCTGAGAAAACTAGAATTCGAGAAAAGATATTTCTATTTTTAAAGAGTAACCTCTTTTTAATGTTTAATTTTATCCTTTTGTAGCAAGATCGTATATTGAAATATTAACAGACATTGCACCTGCTACAGGCTATTTCCTGCTCTACCATCCCACTTCCTACTTCCAGCAGATGAGAGGGCTTTCTATGTACACTGCCCTCAGATGGTTACCAGAGAAATGCAAAGGAATGGTTACCATAGAAAAGCAATTCAACATTCCCTTTGGGATTTCAAAATAGATTCTTGAAATCTGTAGCAGAATGAAGGCTGAGTTGCAAGAACTAAGGTCTTGCAAACAAAAGACTAGGGATGCAAGCAATATACATGATAGTCTCTCTCTTCCCTTTTCTCTTTCTCTCACGTCCTCATCCTCTTCCTCTTCTTCATGTTCCATCTTACTGAGAAGAGAGAATTAAACATGAGGTGAGAACATTAGATATGGTGAGTGTGTGATTAGATATGGTTTCTGATTCTTGTGCCCGCCTATCTCCTGGTCAAGTAGAGTTTTAGGAGTGTGAAAGTAGAGCAACCTATGCAGCACTTTCTAGTTCAAAACCAGAGAGGGAGGAGGTATGACCCAATAAATACTTGAGCATTTGCTATGTACTTTGCACATATGAATTCATTTAATCCAAACAACCTTGCAAAGTGGGTATTCTTAATACATCACTCAAAGATTAAGACAGATTCACTAAGTAATTTTCCCCTGGCTACACAGCTAGTAATTCCCGGAGCCAGGATTCAAGTACAGATGGTCAGGATCCAGAACCAAGTCTAATTTAAACTTCAGGAGTAGCCAGCCCCCCAGCCCCCACACAGCCTAAATGGTAAGCAGTTAAAGAGACATAGTAGTATCTTGCGAGGCCCAAGGAAGGGGCTTCATACTCAAGTCTCCAGAGCTTCAGCATGATATGGAAGAGCATATGACAGTCCCATTCCCTGCTCCCTGCACCCAAGCTAAATCACAGAGCTTAGAAGTATCAGGAGAGTGTCGATGAATAAGGAACATTGCAGCATAAAGGTTCTGAGAAATGAAGACCATTGGAAACTTCGACAACAGCAAAATGTCAAAAGTCCCTACTGCCACCCTTCCCTTCAACACACACACACTTTCAACACAAGGAGACAGCCTCTGGACTCTTGATGCCACCCTGTAGAGAGGGCAGGGAAGAGAAAATCCAGACTTTATATCTGAAATGACCACGAAAGTCTGATATGATTGAGCTCATCTAGATTGAAAATGATATTCTCTGCCACTAAGCAGAACAGCAGCCCCAAACACAGTAAATAGTTATTCTGAAGTTAAGCGACATTCTTGCACACCTGAATTATGACAGATGTACTGAAAACGCCACATCACCAGCCACTGTGTGGCCCTCAGAAATTCAGAAGCAAGGAAACAAACAAAAACTCCAAGAATTTATTCCACGATTAGGAATTTCACAGTGAATTTTGCTCACCGGAAATGGAACCACCCCCATCCCCGCACCACACTTATACTTGGATAGGTTTTTAACTCTGCAAGGTTTTAGGAACAAACTACATGTGATAAGTGAGGACAGAATGTGTGCATGAATTTCAGTCTATAAATACAATACCTTATATTGTTTGAGGGTTTACAGAGTCCATGTCATATACATTAACTCACTAAATCATGACAACAGCTCCATGAGGTAGGCATTACTGAATTCACAGGTGGAGAAACCTGAGACTTAAGAGGTTAAATAATATATCCGGGGAAACAGACCTCGTGACAAAACTGGACTCAAACCCAGGCCCTCTGATATGTATATCACATGATATAAATAAATAGGGACTAACTTACAGTCACCTCAACCAGGGAAGAGAAAAATTAAGCCATGAAACATGTTTCTCCAATGTTTCCCTTGAAATAGTTGGAAAGTGACTTCTTGACCTATGGACCCAAATAGATGCTGGTGATTACTTCATTTTTGTAAAATTAACCTTCAAAATACATCCCCTTCTTTGTCTTTGTCCAAAATTTCCCAGTTTTGAAAATCGTGATCAACACAAAATTTAACTCTCTCTCTCTCTCTATATATATAGTTATCATAGGAAAAAAACCTTCCCTAGATTCTATTACTCACCTCATCCATCCAAAGTTAATATTTGAATATGGTGACCGTAATCTAATAAACACCAATGTTCCACCCAGTATATGATAGGTATAGAACTGTTAAAATTTCACATGAATTTGTAAACAAGAAAGCAGATAGTTACTAACAAATATTTTGGGTAATATAATTTTCTTTCTGATGGAACTTAAGTGGTCAAACTTTACAAATTATTTATCATACCTGAATCCTAACTATGTCAGAAATAGGTTACTTGAAATTCAGATACACACAAATAAACATTTTAGAGCTTCCTTAATATTAAAATGGTATTCTATGATCAAATGACTTCTAGGTTTTGATTGACCTTATATCTTCAATTTCCATGGAGTAAAATGAGAATTTTTCCTTCTAATTAAATCCTGGTTGTTTAAAATTTTCACTCAGCTGATAATATAGTGGTGAAATGTTAAGACAGCACAACTTTGTGATTAAATGGAATAAATCTGATCACACAATGAAAAAAAAAAGAGAAATCAACACAAGAAAGAATGATGTATTTGAGAACATTTTTAATAAATAATGTGACAAAATTACTTTTCTGATTATTGGTTTTCAGTATGCAAAATTATGGCTAAAAATAAGAGGTTTCTTACATGAACATAATGAAAACATTAATCACATGGATTGTTCCCTTAGTACTGCATACCCTTTCTATGTAACTTTCAAATTATCTAAGTGAACACATTTAGTTTTTGGTGAACACCAGCTTTTTTTTTGTGGTTCAGTTTTGTTTGGCTTTGTTTTCCGGGGGGGTCAGGCCTGATACCTGTGCATGAATACATGTACATTTTTTTTCCTCAAATAGCACCAATTATCAAGTCAATGAAATTCATATAACGACAAAAAAGGATCATAAAAATCTACAGTCAGAGGGCATCATTTGGCAATTCAAAGCACGTAATGCCTCTCTTTGAGCTTATAAGAAAATCTTATAAGTTTCAACATTGGCCACAACAAACTTAAACCTTTTTTCTTTAAGTCCAGGAAAAGTAAGAACCATTGGGTTCATGGCCCACAATAAAGTACGCACATTACTTCACCATCTGTCATCATTCAAATATCCCAAATACAAACATAGAGCATAAACAAAACAGGTTAAAAACACTTCTCAACATTTTTTTTTTCAATAAGACAAAAAAGGTTAATAGTTACAATGGTTTACAAATAAAGTTTAGTGATTGTGCTTTTAAAACCAAAAAAAAAAAAAAGATTAAAAACAGTGCATTACAAAAACAAAAATCAAACTTTCTTAAGTGGCACTTCTGAAAGTTGAACTGACACTACCAGAAGAAATTTAGGCCAGTTAAGATAGGGATGTCCTTATTCAATTGGTCATTAAAAACATCCATTTGTTTGTAATATGCATTTATAATTGCATTTGATTGAAAAATAGAACACGTTTTTTTGCTAGGCTTACTTATGACAATGACTAGACAACCAGAGATCCAACTGGCTTACCTCTACTTATCCAAAAGTATATTTCCAAGAAGAATATACTTCAATGATTGAAATGAAGACAAAATAAAGTACCACCAGGGGTTGCAAAGAGCATATATTTACAATGTTTCTACCCCATTCAAATTGATTTGTGTTGTTCTGCATTTGTTATATTTTATTTTCTCCCAGCAGAGGGTGGTATGAAAGACTGATTTGAAAAATCATGTTAAAATGAAGTATGTTTTAATTTGCATTAGCAGTTGGTTATAGAAAGATTATATCTTGAGAGCCCTTGGCATGAGGTTGATTAATCAATTTTGTATCTTTGATCAAAACTTTGCTGAAAATTGGCTTGGTATATAAGCAGTGCAATGCCATATCTCAGGGGCAAAATGCAAAGGAACTGTGTCATTCTCTCTTGCTGGCTGATGACTGAAGCAAGAAGTCAAGTACTTCCCTTGCTGGAAGTAAGGTGTAATGGTTTGTTCCAACAGCGAGGGGAATAGGGACGTTCTTCATTAGGGATAAGGAGCAAACAACAACAATAAAACTCCAATAAAATTTTTAAAAATGGTATTCCAATAAGAGGAATAAAAATGACAATTTTTACACTCCGATTGCACTGAACATTTTATCTGGCGTCATGTGTCATCAGACATGAGGCATCTTGAGTGATAATTTTCACATTAGATCTCACAAGCCTCTCTGGTTGTCTTCAGCTTTCAGTTTCCTGTAAGAGAAAAGTGTTTGTTAAATTTGAAAATAAAGCTTAGAGTGCAGTTTTAGAATTTTGTTGATTTATATGTTTTCAACCTTACAGTTGGTATTTCTTCATTCATTCCCTGGCATATGTTAGAAAGTGCTCATGGCAACTCATTCATTTGTTGTTAGTTGGTTTTGATAGAAAATCCAATAGTTCTCTGTGTCTAACAAACTGTGTTCTGTGCGATGTCTGGGTATTGGGGTGTGTGGTGTAGGGGAGAGAGGAGCAGTATAAAGTGGATTTCTCTACTCCCCCCAGCCCCAACTCAACATTGCAGTTCAAATTTTATTGGTTTTAAGTATTAGAGTTTTGTATGATGACTTTTTGTCCCCGAGAAAGGTTCTCTTACTTAAAAAAAAAAAAAAACACAAATAAACAGAGGAACTTATAAAACAACTTCTCGTAACAACTGTAGGAAGAAAGTCTTCTTATTCCAAACGTCAAAATCAAAATGCTTTGGGTATTACACAGAACTCAATTAGACATCATTCCTTAAAATGTTTCATCTTCTAGTTTTAAAAGTTCAGTTTAACATTCATTTAACAATCTACTTGGGATTAAATATATTTGTAAGAAGAGAAGTTTGCCCTCAACTTTATTATTATTATTATTATTATTATTATTATTATTATTATTAACTGGAGAAAACAGGGTCTTAGAAATAGGAGGTGGTTTTATGATATGATATGATATACTGCCAATTCTATCTCGTATCATTATCTATAAATTCCAACAAAGGAGTATCTATTTGACTCAAGAAGTGTTCTCCTCCATCAGGGAAGGTTAGAGTCAAGGATCAGGTTCCCACGTCAGAAGAAAGAAGGTGGAAGATATTTGGTCAAATCAGTCAGATTAACCCCAGTGATTACTAGGGTGGCCGATAACACAGGCTAAGCACCCTCATTCAAATCCCTATAACTCTGTCACCTTACTGGTTTTTATAACCTACTGTAATGCAATACTATGCAATATGTATCTTACCTGGATAAATAGTTCTTATTTCCTAACAACATGTTTGCCATATAAATTCCTTACCTGGATATCTGCAGATGAGTATTTCCTCTAGATCTAAAAAGAAACTGTTATCATCATTTACAACTTTGGAACACATTTCAAAAAATCACCAAATTCACAGACTTTCAGTCTCTGACATCATTAACATTGGGGTTTGTGGTAAAACAGTAACATTTCTGTGACTGATAAATATTTCTGACTTTGAGGCTGATATAGCAACCAATATAATGCTGAGAAACTTGGAAAAAAGTTATAGATACCTCTAATTCTTCATTATTATCTTCTCCTCTTTCATATCCTCCAAGAACTTGCATTTCTGCAATATTTCTTCGACCTACATTTCCTTGTTCTCTTTGTCTGCTTCCTGATCCTCTTGATGACATTGAGCTTGAAGAACTAGGATCTCTGGGATTATTTGACGTCGGAAAAGTAGGTCTACAGTAAGGCAGAATATCCTCTGTGTAATGAAATATAATAAGTGCATATGAACACCAGTCTACATTTTCATTGCATAATGTAACATCACTTATGTCTGTGATTCTGAATGCGGCAGCATCAATGTTTTTGAGGAATAAGTGAGGACATTTTATAACAATAATTAAAAAGACAGCACTGTCCTGAAAAACAAAGTAACAAGCTTTGCCTTTCCTGGTAGCGGTTGGCATTCGAGTTGATTTTGCTCACAAGCTCTTGTCCACCTCAAACTCATTTGGGACCAACATCATTAAAAGAGGTAAACCAAACCTGGAGTCAGACTTAGCTTCCAGTTCTATCCTTCACTATGTGATCTCCAATTATTTTAGGCTTTAGTTTCCACTTTTCTAAACGAGCATTAATAGTATCTACACCCAGAGGAGCTCCTAGTATTGATGTAAAAACAGAGGGGATAGTGAAATCTCTATGCAAACTATGAAGGATTATTTCAAGGCATTGAAAGAAACAAAGCTGTTTCTTCAAACTACCAAAACAGAACCAAGCCCAGGTTCACTTTCCAGACACCTGGACGTCAACCTCCATTTCAACATATTTACATTGTGGAGCCCTGAAGCTTGCCATCATTGCTAGCTCAAAACATAAAGCCACTCTAATTAAATGCCATCTCCTGGGTTTCTAGCTCTATGTTGCCTTTAATTTGGTGCTGCTTATACTGATGCGTCCTCCAGCTGCTCACTTCTCTCCAAAGCCTGTCCACTCTACCCTTTGGACACCAAACACATGAAAAACCAACTCTCCTACATGGATTTTTTGCTTCCTGCAAATGCTTCCTCTAATGTCCACGCTGCCTGAATGAAATCTGATTTCCCCTGAGGTTTCCACTGAACTTCTCTCTAGTAGAATGAGGAAGGCTTGCCTCTAGCCCAACGGCACCAGTTCTAAGTCAATTCCCCCCGCCCTTTGCACAAAACTTTCTCTTCCTGGGAGGGCCAACCCAATCTACCTATGTCACCTGTTTAGTCTTCCTTGATGGCACCTTTCTCCTTCCATTCTACTCATCACGATTTCCACCCCTCAACCAGATTCAGACTCACTAGGGTCTCACAGTCCATGAACACCACTGTTCCTGCACCTTTGCTTCACAGCATTGGGAATCCTGTGACCATCATCTTCTGTCCCTGTTCCACCAATCTTTTTCTCTCCACTGACTTTAGTTTTTGTCAGACTACAATATAAAATCTCTCTCTTGCTCAAAACTTTCCCCTTAAGCCTGTGATTTACATAAATGAGTACCTTCTTCCTGTCCTTACAGCTCAGCAAAGCTTCCTAAAGCAATTTAGACTCAATACTGGTAGACACAACTCCCATTTACTCTGAATCCCACAGAAATCTATCCATGCTCACGTTACTACAACGGAAGAGAAAATTCATTGTTGACTTTGATAATGCTAATTGTGCTTCAGCCCTTATGTCTCTGGACCTGTCACTGCCCTTCATCTGGAAACCACCATCAGTTTAACATCACTATTCACAGCTTCTAGTTCTCCTCCTTCCTGGCCAGTCTCCTGTGGGCTCTTCTTAAAGCAGTGCATCTTACATGTTGCAGGTTTCAACACTTAGCCTAGTGGATACATACATTCTTTTTCCTGCTAACCTTGGGCAATTTCATCCATTCTTACAGACCGTAACCTCTTCTCGATTATAACTGTCATGGGGGCAGGTATTTTTCTGTGTTTTGTGTTTTTATATACTCTCAATCTGACATATCGTTTTGAGTGAATGAATGAGTAATTTAATTAATATTTTATCATGATAAATAATTAATTTATATTTGCAACTCCTGATCTATGGTGAACACTTCTTCTTAAGTATCCCTCAAACTCAATATGTCAAACATTGACTTCATCATGTCCACTTTTTTCTTTCCTCTCTGTATTCCCTAATATAGTTAATGAAAACATTAGTCATTAAGACAATAAAGATAGAAACCAAATTATTTTAGAGTCTTCCCTCCCTTCCAACAATTTTCCAGTACTCCTTAAATGTACTTTTTCCACACATTCAAATATACACAGGTGAGCCTGATTTTTAACACTAAAAAATGTTAAATTTTGCATTTTCCCACTCAGTCATTTCCTCTCCTATGGCCTGGTTTGTATTCTCCACATCTCTTGTCCAGGGGTTGTAAATATCTACTAATACATCCCTGCCTTGAGTCATTACTTTCTAAACCATATTCACTCTGCCACCTTCTTACAGGAACTATGGGCACTCAATGACTTAAGCTCACATTTACCTCAAGAGCTTCCCCTTTGACCACCTTTACTATCTAGTAACACTGAATTTCTTACAATCTTCTCAATGTACCTCAGAGCTTTTCATGCTGAGTTTCTCTGTCAGAATAACCTATCCACTTTTCTTATGGAAGTTAAATTCCCCCATCCTGAACACTTAGCTTAGTGTCATTTCCACCAGGAAAGATCAAGAAGTCTTTCTTTACCTTACATACCCCACAAGACTGGGCTAACTGTCTCTTCTTTGGACTCTCAAGAATGGCATCATAAACATTATACTAACTATGAATATATCTATGAGTCTATAGATTACCTATCTCTGTCTCTGACTATAAGCTTCTTGAGGTCAAGGTTCACGTTTACACATAAATCTCAGGACCAGTACAATGCTTTATAACACAGTGGATGTTTGATATATGTAGAAATAAATTGAACTAATTGAGGTAAATGTCAGCAAAAAGATCAGTCATTCAAGTCTAGAAGACCACTCTCTTTAATTAAAAATGACCATTCATAACACATGTAAATCAGGGTGCCTCTTTCATTTTAAATAATGTCAACTGAATTATGAAGGTGAAAATTATAGCAATCATAGAAATGATCATTTAATGACACATATACACAGGGTTATGGTTCAAATAAGAATTTGGGAAAGCAAGACCTATAAAATAATAATCTGGTCAGTGTATCTCAGTGCTTTCCATGAAATAGGGTTCCTCATTTCTAGATTAATGGTTCCAGTAATATTCTTTAGTTAGAAATATTTTTATAACACAAAGGACAACTTATTAAATCTCTAACGATTGATATAATAATTTCATCACTTTGTTCTAATTCTACATATACCAGGATCTTTCCAGGTTTGCAAAATCTTCTCCTGAAGAATCCCTTGTAGCAGCAAATTGGTCTATACTTTCAGGCCACATATAAACTTTGTAATTTATATCATGACATTATATTTATAAATCACTACTGGGAGTACAGTATGGGTCAAAAGTTCAGAGCTAAATCACCTTTTGCTTAACTGATAAAAACTAGGCTAAGTTTTTCAAATTTTGGATTGTGGTGATAACACCAAGTACTTTGTGGTCACATAGTAAAGGCATCTGCCCGAAAGATACTTTTACTTATCACTTTATGGCTGGATCCATGCCTAGATTAGGAGTTCAGGCTTCCTGTCACAAACCAGAGTGAAATTGACTCCCATTTTGAAAGAAAGTTGCTTATGACCAGGAGCTCATAATAAATATAACAAGAGACTGATGTCTAATCTTACTGCAATATATCTATTAAAATACAGTAGTAGTTGAAGTGTCCCCTACAGGCTTCTAAGATTCCTTTCCCTAACACTCTTTGCAGACTCTTTCATCAACCTTCCCCTTTTTTGTATTTCTTTCTCCTAAATGGTTTCTCCTCCTTCATCTATAATAATCCTATAACTAAAGCATTTCCACAAATTCTGCCTTCCTGGCAAACTCATTTCCAACCTCTCCTCTTCCCAACCTTCTGAAAAGAGCTCATCGCTTCCATTACACAATTTCCATTTACTTTACAACCCCAACAGTCTGGCTTCTATTCTGACTACAGTACTAAAAACAATTCTTTTGAATACCACCCACAAATAACATATTGCAAAATCCTCTTGTGTTCTTCCTCCAGCCCCCACCTACTGTTGACACCCAACTTTTACTTCTGGGTGGCATTTTAGACTTCTTTCTATTTTAAAATTTCCTCCACCATTCTTTCTAGGATACTATTCTCTCCGGCTTGGAGATCTTGATTATTTTCTATCTCTTGGTAGATCCATTTCAATTTCCATTGTAGAAAGTGATTCTTGTGCCTAAGCTTTGAATATAATCACTGCAGATGATTGGTGTGTTGAAGCTGGCTCACATGTTCTCAGAAGAACAGTACTCAAGTCTTCCCAACTCCACATTTACTGACTTCGTATTAGTAGCTTGAAACCAGTCATCTTGGAAGTAACTACCCAATAGAAGTGAGTAAATGGCCACAAATTAGGGTTTTGCTTTGCTTTCCTCCCAGAGAATTGATTGTTCAACAATAACCAGTGTATCACTGCTGATAATTTAGCCTTTGTAATTCATACAATTTTCCCCTCTGTGTTGCTGTTTCTAAAACCTACTCTCTACTCACAACCTTTCTCCTGATCTTTAAACTTAGTTTTCTAAAGTCTTACTGATTTTCTTTGTATCTGTGCTCTTATCAGCACCTTAATCCATTCAGAATTGAAATTCTTTTCCCTAAGACATCTTTTCTCTTTTTGTTTTTGTTTTTTTCTACATTGGCTAGCACAATTAGGTTCCACTAGCCAGCAGGGTCATTTAATTAACATTTGAGTAACTTTTGCTTTACTCCATAATTTCATTCTACTTTTCTACTTTCAATTATTAACCACTGGTTCTATCTCTGAAATGCCAACGTAGGCTCTTTTCTCCTTTTTTCCACACAACTATTTTAATTCAGTGTTTTCATAGCTTATACCTAGCTATTTTACAATGATCTGATATCTTCATCTACCCAAGTTCAATGTCTCTTCCTTCACTATAGAGTGCTGCCAGTTATTCTCCTACAATTCTGATTCTGCCATTTCTTGCTCAAAATTCTTTGCTGGCTCACCACCGCCTATATCATAAATCCCACACTCTAGATCATACTCCCAGCCTTCCCAGTCTGGCCCAACCACCTTTCTAGTTTTATCTTTCACTATTTGTGTCTGGCCAAACTAGAAATCAATGTTCACCGAACATTTGTTTTTACACTCACACATTTTTTCTCCACCTACTTCCTTTACCTGTTATCCCCTTCTCTCTGTTTAACCTGTTGGAATCATGTTTTCCTTTAAAACCCAACTCAACTGGCACCTGTCCAAGGAAGTCTTATATAATGTTATGTATTTAATTTAATTATGTTAAAATTATTTGAGTACATGCTTGTCTCCTCCATTAGAGAGTAAATTTCTAAATCTTACCACTTTTCATAAGGCCTAAGAGAACCCAACATTGCAACTTGCAAACATATGTTCAATCTGTGTTTATTAGCTGTTTGAATAAACCAGTACCTTGGATGAGGTGAGTCTTTGCTGGTGGAAGGTCTCGTTTTGCTGCCTTGTTTCCTCGTCCTTTCCCATCATTTTGCTGTTCCTGTGCTTCTCTGGTATCACCCGGATTGGTTCTCATATCAGTAACTTGTCTTCCATCCAATACTTCTCTCCCCTTGTAACTGCCTACTTTTCTATCTGATGATCTGTCTGTTCTTGCTTCTATAGAAGGGAGTTTTGGCACCACTACAGGTCGCACCTCCAGCTGTGCCTTGGATTGGACAGTGGGTGACTTTATAGCAGGTGGTGGCACTGGAGGGGGTGGAAGATCTAGAAAGAAATATTGAAAATATGCCACTTATAAAATTGTTAAATATTAGTATTAGCATTGGAGTCACATTCAGTTGTGAGATAATATATCTTAAATGAACTGGAACAATTGAAGGCATCCAAGGAACAAGAAGATGAACAATTTCAACATATTCTCATTGTCATATGGCAGAAAAATATTGAATCATAGAGCTGGGACTTAAAGATTATCTACTCTTGGGATAGCTAATATGGCATATATGCTATAACTTTCTCTCCCCTGATCATAACAGACCTTCCTAATTGATTTCAGCATAATGTTGCTGGTCCCAGATGCATAGTCTTACTCTTCAAGCAACCACTTCAAATTGATTGAGGTTGGTACTTGAGTTGAGACCTATTTGCCATCTCTAATCTAGCCTAAATCCCTTCTTGTTCTGTAAGAAGGGAAACTCAAACACACAGACCTTAAGTTATTTTTCAGTCTCAAATCTAGATATGATCAGAACCAGGACCAATGCCCTTAGACTCTTAATTTCTGGTTCAGTATTCTTTATACTATTTCATTGTATTTTGTATTTATAATTTCCCATCCATTGATGGGATCTCTGTGCTCTGTATCTGCACCCAGAGGTTTTAAACCAAATAATCTCTGGCATAAATATAAGTTAATGTTATCTGTGTATCTTTCATTATACATTATATATATGTTAATGTATATCTATATAATGTATATATATATAAAATGTGTATATATACATATATATATATAACTGGACATTATATATGATTCAACTTCTTATAGACATATTTAAGGATAAAAGTAGGTAAAAATTTGTTATCTAAAAAAATTATTTTTTTATATATATAAGGGGTGCTATCCTTGACTCCTATGTACATTCCAGGGAGCAGAAATAGATATCCTAATAATAGTTTGTAACTTAGTAGAAGAATATGAAGAGATTTTAGTTTCAGGTTGTTTTGCCTTCAGTATGGAGGATGAATTAAAAGAAAAGGCTTGAATCCAGGAGGACAAGAAGTTATTGTTATAGCTCAGATAAGTAATGATAGGGGACAGAATTGTATTGGTGGCTGTTCAGATGAGGAGATGTATTTGAGGAAGGAAGGAGGGAGGGAAGAAATATCAATTTTTATTTAATGATCAATGGAATATAGTAGAGGAAGGAAAGGAAAGAGTCTAAGATGACTTTTAGGAATTTTGCTGTAGTTGACCAGGTGGATGAGAGAAACTTCACTGAAGATAAGGAAGGAGGGGATGAGGAAGACATGGATGGGCTGCAGAGGAAGAGTGTGAATTCAGTCTTAGAAAAGTGAGTAGGAGGCACCTTTGACGTACCCAGACGGAGATGTCTAACAGGTTTTTGTACATAAAATCTGAGTTTCAAGAGAGGTCAAGACCAGAAATACAGAGATTTGGGAATTATCAGCACTTTTTTTTTCAGCCATGACTCCAAAAATGGTAATGCTTTCATATTTGGAGAGCAGTATCTAGGTGATAGAATAAATCAACTAAAAAGCATTTATAAAACATGTATTAAATGCTTAGTATTAAAAAATTAACACTTTCAACAACAAAAAAATTTACATGCTAAAAATAAATCAAAAGTACGTAAGAACTTGAAAGTACTACCCCTCATACCTTTCCATCTCCATTTCCAATCCTCAATATTAATAATGTGGAGGTAATCAGTTTGAATACTTTTCTATAGATCACTCCAGAAATGATTTATACACAGAAAAAATCAGGCCTACCAAATTGCATAATTCCTGGGATCTGCTTTTTTTTGAGAAGTTTGTATAATGCTCTGTTGAATGAATATATCATTATTTATTTAGCCAATCCTTACAGAGGAATATTTAGGTTGTTTCTATATAGTTTGCTATTACTGACAATGTTTCCACTATCATTTACATATACCAGAGTAAGAAATTCTTGAATATTAAAATTATGACTTAGTAGTTATTTTTTTAAGGTTTTATTTATTTATTTGAGAGAGCGAGTGTGAAAGAGTGGGGGAGGGGCAAAGGGAGAGGGAATCTGAAGCCGACTTTGCACTCAGCGCAGAGCCAGATGTGGGGCTCCATAACACCACCTCAGGATCACAACCTGAGTCGAAACCAAGAGTTCGATGCCCAACCAACTGAGCCACCCAGGAGCTCCATGCCTTCGAAGTTCTTAATATAATAGCAAATTAGGGGTTCTAGGAAACATCGGTTTTAATCTAGTGTTTTCATGCTTATATACTTTTTAAAAATAATCATTTTTAAAAAGATTTTATCTATTTATTTGAGAGAGAGTGAGAGCGAGAGAGATCAGAGGGAGAGGCAGAGGGAGAAGCACACTCATCACTGAGCAGAGAGCCCAACGGCGGGGCTCGATCCCAGGACCCTGAGATCATGACCTGAGCCGGAGGTGGACGTTTAACCGACTGAGCCACCCAGGCACCCCAAGAATTAATTAGTTTTGTCCTATAAATAGGTGTAAGTCTTTTTCAAACCAATGTTCATTTGACATTATGTGCTAAAACTAAGGCATTAGAACTCATTTCATTGGTCTTGGAAAGCAGAGGGCCTGAGGTTCTATCTTCTTACCAGCTATTTTACTTAGGACTCCATTATTAAAAGCAGTCCAACTTTTACTTGCATTTTTTGTTGTTGTTCGTTCTCATGGCTCATCATGTTCTAGTTTCATATAAACAGCCTCTTAACATTACCTAAAATGATGACCAAAGTACAGCCAATGGCATTAATTTTCTCCTGATTTTACGAAATCAATTTTTTTTTTTTTTTTTTTTTTTGCCTTACAACATATATTACCATTGTCACTGTGCCTGGTTTTCCTCTTTACTACTTTAATGGATTAAAAAAAAAAACAAAACAATACTTTAAAAAAAGGTACTATCATGAGAGTCCTCCTTCATCTGCTACTTGTTTATTAAAAATAACCAAAAAGAGGTAGTTAAAAAACACACCGTACTGAGTGGCTTAAAGCCAAGTGACCCACGGCAGAGCAGTTCTAAGTTCAGACTGAGCCTGGGACTGGCAATGAAAGGAGAAAAATCTAATTCAGAACATACCTGGCAGCAGATGGAGTGAGCGCCTGCAGGCTCTTTTCCGCACTACCCCCTTGCTATAGACATCAACCCCGAAGAGCAAACACAGATTATCAGACAGGCAGAAAGTAACTGCCACTATCAACAAATCATAAAATGTCTGGGTTCATCAGATTACCAAAGCTGATGATCACCACTATTACAAGAGCATACAAAATCTTGGGAATCTGTGACTCTCAAGACAAAATCTATTTCCAGATGCTCTATAACACAGGTAGAAAACAAGAAAAGAACCCAGCAGTAATTTTAAGAGTTCTAACTTCCTGTATATAATTGCTTCTGTATCTAGTTGACGATGAGAGGCAAATGCTTGTAGGTTTTATTTCTCACCCAAATAGGTTACCAAATAATTTTTTTAGGTGTTATAAAATAATTACTGAGTCAAAGCAGGGATCATTATAGTATGAACAATTCTGTATTTCACATAGTGATAAATAATACTTTCACCCAGTACATACCAACCATAGCTCAAATTGGATTTAACAAATAGGATCATGGACCTGTTTTACATATACGTACAGACAATTTATATAATCATATAAACATCATTCTTTATACAATGCTTTCCAAATACCAGTATAACGTATATAAAGTAAAATGTCAGAGCACGTGCATGCAGACAATTCAGCCAGCATTAACTCACTATGGAGATCCAGCGCTCTATTTACTTAGCTGCTTAAAGTCCCAAGACCTTGTAATTAATGATAAATCATGTCAAAATAACATCATTCCAAAGAGGCTGGTGAATTTATAATTTATGAAAAGTAGGGCTGGAGAAATAATGTAGATTTGGTTTTTAAATCAAGTATGTAAATGTATCGAAAGGGTTGAAAAGAGGGGGTGGGAAGAATCTATTAGAAGGTCCTAGAAATGCACTTATGCTTGGCTTTAACTCGCTAAGACTCTGATTAATAAATATTCATATATTTTAATCCTACCCTTCATCTGGGTTAAACTTGTAAGCGGCAAATACGAGATAAATAAACAGATTCTGCCTGTCATGGTGACTAAGTATACAGTACTCCACTGTGCACTGAGTACTCCCTGGGTCTCTCTGAGGCCTAGGATTTACCCACAGAATAAGATACGGTCACAATGCCACGGATCAGGTGCTCGAGGGCTGTTATGGGCTGAACTGTGTCCCCTCAAAGTTCACATGTTAAAGTCCTAACCCCCTGTACCTCAGAAAGAGATGGTATTTGGATACAGGGTCTTTGAAGAAGTAATTAAGGTAAAATAAGTCCTTGGGGTGGGCCTTAATCCAATCTACCTGATTTCCTTACAGGAAGAGGAGATTAGGACACACACACAGATGGAAGAAGGACTGAGTAAATACACGAGGAGACGACTGCCATCGACAAGCCAACGAGAGACGCCTCAGAAGAAACCAAGCCTGCCAACACTTTGCTCTTGGACTTCTAGCCTCCAGAGCTGTGAGAAGATAAATTTCTGTCATCTAAGCCACCTAGTTTATAGCACTTTGTTACGTCAGCCCTGGAGAATGAATACAGCTGCTGACTGACAAGGATCGTCACATACTACTCTTCATCGGGTCAGACACAACCACTGTTCAGCCTTCTTCATATCGCTACAAAAGTTCTATAAAGCAAATACAGAAGTCAAACAAAATTTACAAACTAAAGACACTATAAATTCAAGACTGACACTATATTCTGAAATTAGTTCGCAAAGGAAGTCTACTGATAATAATCACTCATCCATCATAGTTAACATTTTAATCATCAAAAAGCAAAAATTAAAAAAAAAAACCTTCATGTCTTACTACTATGTTTAATTCACATTTGAACAGTTGGCAGCTCTTTAAATTCATTCTTTCCCCCTCTTCTTTCTCTTTCTTAATAAATTGTACAAATTGTGTCTGCCACTGAGTTTCTTTATGAAATGGTCTAGGAATTTTTTTTTCAAACAATGCAGTATAGTATTTTGAGAAAACGATTTCTGACAAAATGACCCAGTGTTCCCATGTCATAATCACTGCTGGCAAGAGTATATGCATTTCTCTTATTTGATGCATGAAGAAGTATTTGCATTTACTTGATTTTACTTCATCAATATGCATTGCCAGATATGTAAAAAATGACACGTATTTTGGTATTTTTTCTTTATCAAATCAGAAAGTGTCCAGAATTAAACTCAAGACTTTTTAGTACAATAAGCATAACTAAAAGACAGATGGTTATCAAAATGCTGAAAGGAAGTTAAAGCTAAAATTTTAAAAATAAATTTAGTCAGATTTCCATTTTGTCTATTTTTATGACTTCAAGAAAATGATTATTGACTTCCACATTACTTTATATCCAATGACAATTCTGCATAATCTCTTTTGTGAAATAACGAAAAATCCAAATAATAATTCAAATTAACTTGTTGGCTTTACTTATTTCAATATATTTCTTTGGTATTTCTAAAATTAACGTTAAAAACAAACCTCGGTGTTTCATCATTTGGTTTCATAGTTACTCTGCAAGGATTAGTTAGAATTTATATTTATTATTAAATCCATTGAAAAAAGGACTGCAGAATGTGGTACAATAAATAGAGATCACAATTTTCAAGCACAGCACAATTTGTAGCTGTGATACCACGTCCTTTAACTTGGCATGTGTACATTATTTAAAGCATTTTCAAAAAGCATCCCTCAATGCTAAAGGTCCTCCAAAACAAGTATAAATAAGAGTTGGAAATTACACAAAGCTTGAGGCCAGATTTTCTCCCTTACGTATTCAACTAAATGTGTTTACATCCAGGTTTGCTATTTGACCCGTTTTTCGGTGAGGAGCACTCTCCTCTAGATAATAAAAACTGATAGGACAGCTATTAACACTCGTAAAATGCCATTACAGGGGTCCCATAAATGTAAAACTGCCGGTCGAGTTTGGGGGATTTACACCTAGTGTTTGTCCCTTCACAGAGGCAAACATGCACAAAGCCATTGTAATAACCCCTCAAAATCAGATAATATTCTGACAGCTCAGTTTCACTGACAAAAGAGTCCTGGGCAGAAGCCAGGAGGCCCAGGTGCGCTGTGTCATGCCAGTATTTAATGTAGTCTAATATCAGATAGATGTGAGTGAGAGAAAATACTCTGAATAAAGTACAGATAATAGCATGGACAGCCACTCATTGCAAAATTACTTGTGCTCATCCTGCTGTGAGCTTTGTATTAAATTTTTCCGTCAAGTGGCAGGAATCACAGGGAGAAGTGCCTCAGAAAACCCTCCTTGTAACCTTGGATAAGGATCTATAATATGAGGCTTTCATATGATAATGGCAAATGATGCCCTTTTTGAAAAATTGCTGACTGGTAATGAAAGTCCTAATCAGATTGTGGTTGGAGAGGACCAGGAGGTGGGGGACAGTGTCTGTGACACCCTTCTTCCCCCACCCTGTTAGCAAATTTAGCAAACCTGACAAGATGGGTGAGTCTGAGAGAATTTATCTTACGTGAATTTCCAACAAAGCCCTTGGGGTTGTTTATAAAACGAGAAGGTGGCGGTTTAATAAATGCTGGGCCACCTGAGGCACTTTCATTAAAGGCTTTCTCTAGACAACATCACAATGTTTGCATTATTCTCCTGGGATCCCTTGAGAATACAAGCGCTACCTCTTCAGTGAGAGTAGATATTGTATGTGAAGGCTGAGGGAAGACGATTCGATTTGCCTTTTGGTGCACAAAATAACTGTAACATCACCATAGTTAGAATTAATATTCAGACAAGTTTATCGTCTTCTATTTGAATGCAAAATTCCAAAAGGAAACAAAAAGGACGCTCTGGAAGACTTCTCAGGGAATGCGATGAAGGTTACTTCTCTGTCATTACTCCAACTACAGTGATGTCTGTTTGCAACAACAAAATAACCTTTTAAAAATGGTAAACATATCTACTGTTCTTATCTTCTTAAATAACCCTCTTTTTAGAAGTACTGAAGATGCTTCGCAAGGTATGAAAGTCAATCATTATTATTAAGTAATAGGAGGCTTACTGTTAATGAATTTTTAATGTAATTTCTAACACCAGTGGACGCATTTTCTAGCCCTGGAAAGCCAGGGTAACTAGGCGAGATTCATAGATGTTTTCATGTGTTTCAATGGACCTACCATCTGTGTAGGCTTCTCTGCGCAGATGTCCTGGCTGGTGTTTCTGCTTCTTGGCTGGTCTGGCCTTCTGTATTACAGCAGCACTCATGTTGCTGTCTGTAGAAACAGGACTTGTGGGTCTAGGGCACTGGGACGCATGAAAATGTCGGCGGCCTGGGTAAAAAAAAAAAAAAAAAAAAAATCAGAGCCAAACTCTTCAATGAATTTTAATTATAACATTAAGTAAGAAAAAGAAAACATTAGAACTAGAAGCATCCCTAATTTCCTAAAAATAGCTTTAAATAAACTATTCTAGCAAATACTAGGATTTTTGTCATTCTGCCTGACCCAACCACTGGGAAAAAAAATACACTGAAAGTTTTTTCTAGCTCTTTTTTTTTTTTTTTAAACCCATAGTACTTTTATTCTGTTAAAGTTCTTGACACCACTTATTAAAGAAAAACAACCCAATTACTTTTTTAAAAAAGATTTTATTTTATTTATTTAACAGAGAGAGTGTGCGTGCACACACAAGCAGGGGGAGCAGCAGGCAGAGGGAGAAGCAGGCTCCCCGCTGAGCAGGGAGCCCAATGCGGGACTCCGCCCCAGGACCCTGAGATCATGACCCAATCCGAAGGCAGACGCTTAACCAACTGAGCCACCCAGGTGCCCAAACATCCCAATTACTTTTGCAACTAACTTCACTAAAGTGTTATTAGTAAACAAAAAATATTAATTAGATTTTTGCCCAGCATATTCAATGTATGTTGTTTTCTCAAGGGAATTGCCAGAGTCCTTAAGAAATTCATGTTCTAAGAATGAACAGTACTAAATATGTCCCTTATTTTAATTAAATATATATTTTATGCTGCTCATTGAAGGCAGACACCTAATATCAATACATTCTGAGGTACATCCTCAGGAGGCCTGAAATTAAAGCTAGCCCACGTATTTAGAGCTGTCCAAAATTACTTATACCCCTTTTCTTTCACTAGATGTTTACTTGCTGATTTTGGATAAAGCGATCTCTCCAGAAACTTCTACATTTTTTGGTGGTAGCAGAGGCGGTTTTGGTTTTCTCGTTTTCTCGTTTTTCTCAACAGTATTTGCAAGTACCAGTAATAACTGAATGTGCTAATTAGACACAGTATATCTCAGAGCTCCCCAGTTTTCGGGCTGTCTTACACAGATGTTGTATCGCAATGGCACAACATATTTAATCCATAAAGGCAAGGGAAATCTTGACCCTATACCTGACTTTCATTACTCTGGTTTCTAGAAATTCCAGACACACAAAGCTGAAACTTTTTGTTGTCCCGTAAGAAGCTTCAAACATATCTACACAACATGTCTTTGGCTAGAGACAGGAGAAGCCACATGTAGTGGAATCAACATATTTGAAAATGCTAATTGACACATATTAAATAATATTCATTAAGGCGGCCAAGTGAGAAGCAATTGGATTGGGTTATTCATTCGTATTAACTTCAAGTCATACAATCAGCACCACCGTTTCTTGAGGAGAACATTTTAATAGGCAGAGGCCAGTGCATGTTTAGTTCATGATAATTATGAGTCAAATGAAAATCAGAGGTGCCACTAAATTACAATACAATCAAATAGTAAACCAAACTCTCCTTAGCTATGATGGAGACTGTTACAATTAAAGTTACATATCCATGAAAGGAGAGAATTAGGGCTGAGACTGAGCACGGTATCCATTCTACTGTGTAAAGCCATCTACTGTTCACGGACCCTGAGGCACCGGGTCGTTTACAGATGAAATTTCAATGTTATTTCTATGTTTTGTTGGTTTAATGAACTGCAGCGCACCTTTACTGAAATTAGAAAGCAGTGGTTTAATATGCTTAATTTCACTTTCTTATTTTTTTAACAGAAAATTAAAAAATAAAGAGAAATAAAAGCTATGTACACAGTTAGATGTTATTTATTAAGAAAGGTAGTTTGGATAGTTATTTTATTACATTCAGTAGCGACTGAGGGGAAAAAAAGGAATTTGGTTGAATTTCATAAAATATCGGGGTGGCCGAAATAAATATATGTTTTACAATAAAAGGTCGAGGGGGTACTAGACTTCTTTTTTCCTATAACATGCTCTTGATAAATAACATATAGAAATAGCTTTATTTTCTCTGAATACATTCTACAAATGATAAAAAATAATGACCAATCCAGTATCTGAAGAGAACAGGGAAAAGTACCAATACGGTAGTTACTAAACTAAGAAAAGCAAAACAACAAAAACAAGATAGCAATTACTGCTGTGTTGTGATAGTCTTTTATTTCTCAGAAATGTATCTTTTGCTGGCCACATTATTTTACTCTACTATTTGTATTTTTCATATATACAATGTGTATATGAATGTATACTATGTATATATCCCATCCTGCGGGAATAAATGTCATGTGATAAATGTATGACTTAAATTTAAATTCTTTCCTTTTTCATACTCTTTACTCTCTAAAAACAAGGTTGGGAATAGGTGATAAATAAAAATGGGTCCAAACATGAGAAGAGATAAATGATCATTAATAAACAGGGTACTGGCAATGATAAGGGAAAACAGAAAAATATATAAACATTTGGATTAACTTGCTCTCCAAATTACTAGATTAAAAATGTTTACTTTAAACACAAAATGTCTATGCTTGAAAATGTATGCATATCACAGACATCTATCTTCCAAATTAAATTAATATTCTCATGGAGAAGGCATGAAGAGAATGGGGGTTAAGGTGAAATAGTCCATTTTCCAATGGTTGAGTGTCCCCTCCCCCCAGATATTTATTTATTTCTCCTAGAGAATTTCTAATTAAATAGAATAAGAGAACTATCACAGTGAATTTTACTTTGATGACTTTCTACACCTCAAAAAAATCACGTAACGCAAACCTCACCTGACTGTAGGCATACCTAAAGAAACTGTACATATATCTGTTATGACTTTTGTAAAAACAAGGACCTCCCAGGAGGCTTCACTCACATTATGTAGGATTTATTATATTAAAAAAAAAAAACTAGAAGATTTAAAAAGCCTTGTCCAGAAAAAGGGAATAACCAAGCTATGTCATATGCTTGGATCTTGGTTTCCTCAGGCAGCAAATAAAAGACAGTAATAATAGCTGCATTTCACATTGGACACGAGGTCCCAGGTGATAATCATCAACTGACACGCAGGCATCGAGTCTTCTTTTCCAGCTTGGTGACAAGGCACAACTTACCAGAAGCATCCTGCATTTGACGGCGTGCCACCTTCAGACCAGCATACTCCGCGGCTGCTGCGACTGCCTGGGCAAAATCGGCGTCGGTGAAGAAGGAGCCATCAGAAGAACTCACGCTGGAGCGTCCACTGGAAATGTTGTCCTCCTCTGAGGCTGAGCCCCAGCCATTGATCATGGACCCAGTGACAGAGCTCTCCAGGTCCCCCACACTGGAGGCGGGGGTCTGCTCAAGGCCACGTAGCAAAAGCCGTCTGGTCTGCATCTTGGCAACTTCCATGTCTGCTTCATCTTCTTCCTCTTCTGGTGCATCCGTATCCATGTCTGAGACAAGAGGTCCTGAAATGTAGCCATAGGTGTGTGGTGGGGAAATCGGTCTTGGTGGTGGAGGGGGGCTCACCGGCTGCCGTCTGCAGGAAGACGGATAAACAGGTTTGGCTCAGCTCATCATTAGGACCCACACAGAATACATTAACCAAGAAACTCACAAGTACACTGATTTGATCATTGCTTCTGTGGGGCTAATTTAACCAAGTGAAGCTTCCTTTTGATTCAAGTTTGACAGAAATATACTCAGTTGCCTGTAAGTCTCCTTAGGTTTCATCATTTGGATTATATTCGGCTAAGAAAGGAGAAGTAACATACTTTGGAAACATATGCCTATGTACTTGTCTTAAAGCTTATTAAATATTAATGATAGATTATTATTGCCAAAGACAACAGACATCAGTTCTGGAACACATGCTCCATAAATGTTTCTTTCCCTTTATTTCATTTTCACACCTACCATTCCAAGCAAATGGACTCATGTGTGGTGACTATAGAGAGTAGAATTTCATAGGATGGAACAATTATATATTCAGCATATGATAAAATTTCCTTTAGATTTTATTTTATTAAGATAAAAGGCTATGGGAGCCAAGAGCATTTTTTTCTCTGAATTATTCACCAAAGGTTATTAGCTATTTTCAAACCTATCACTTTTACCATTATTCCACCTATCTGTTAAATAAAATGCTTAAAGGTATTTTTCCTCATATCTTGAAATTAATTAAGGACCAAGGCTGAGGACAATGTGAGTGGTATTCTACAATGTAAGTTCAAAGAGTTACTAATAACTACTTTCAGCCATCTCTTCACAGATCCAGAGGACAATATCAGCTAGGAGCAGTCCTTCTACTACCATCCAACACCATCACCCACAGTGAAGATAAGATGACTGAGAAGATAGTGTTTTGACCTCAGTGTAAAGAGACGTTGGTGGAAAGAAGTTATTCCCAACAGGGGAGAATGAGAAGAGATTAACTCCTAATTTAGGAAAGTGCCTGACGAAAAGGAAGAGATACAGTGATTTCTAGTTGAGGGACTGCTTAGTCAGTCAGTGACCTGCTCAACAGTCCCAATGCTCTCTAAGCAAGATGCTCTCTAAGCAAGATTAAAGAGATGATATAAGGGGAAGGCCATTTGGAAGACTGATAACATCAGCTCTTCAAATTCTGTGCCTTCGAGAAGTAAGGAGGATGGATACCACATAAGCATGCCAACCTGAGCACAAGCACCAGACGGTAGTGAGATCAGGTTCTAGACTCATCCAGCCCCTTCCATGGTTTAGGAGGCTAGGAAAGATACAGCATGAATGCCACTGACTGGTAATCCACCTGAAGATGTGGCTAAATTTTTCAAGGACTACAAAAGCCTAGAGACGCTGCCCAGAATTGAGTCCTTCATCAGTGAGTAAGTCGGTTCCAGCCCATCTCCCTCACCATCCTTATCAGACTCACAGAGCAAGATGAGATAGAATAGTCATGGGGGCTAACCAAGGAGAAGACTGGACCCTCATCTAGTTTGCCATGCCTTAGCACTTAGGACAAGAGGGAGGAGGACAAAGTGGTTAAAGCAGAGAATGCCCTCTTACTCCATGCCATCATAGCCACAGACAGGTACAATCTGCAAAGGGTATCTCCAAGTGCATGATTATAGTTTTACAATGAGCAGAATTGCATTTTAAGAACAAATCAAACAATTAAAGGAAAAAAAAGATTCAAACCAAAAAACAGACTCTTAACTACAGAGAACAAATGGATGGTTATCAGCAGGGAGGTGGGGGAGGATGGGTGTTGGGGATTCAGGAGGGCACTTGTTGTGACGAGCACTGGAAGTATTGTATGGAAGTGTCAAGTCACTATATTGTACACCTGAAACTAATATAACATGGTATGTTAACTATATTGGAATTAGAATAAAAAATTAATAGAACTGAGCCTCAAATTAAAAGCATACAAACAAAACCATGGAGGATCTGGTCAAAATCTAACACAGGGACTTACTACAGAGAAGAATAGGGAAGTTTAATACAGCAATATAGCTTTGAGGGTGAGATGCCAGTGGCTCAAAGATGGAAGTTTTGTGCTGTTTAATTCAACGAATTGAGACACGTCAATAAACACATTTTGTTAACACAAATGGATAGCATTAAAAATAAATGATTATTAAAATACTACATTTAACTAATTTATTGAGCATCTATTTTGTAACTAAGTATATTTTACAATATGAACTCGTTTGATTCTTTTAACAGCTTTCCAAGGTACTGCTTTTATTATCATTCTATAGATGAAGATACTAAAATTCAGAGAAATTAAGGACCTTGCCAAAGTTCCCACAATTAGTAGGTATCAGATGTAGACTTTAATCTCACATTTCATTTCCCAGGTCACGACCTTTCTTCTAGGAATGGTGTTATTATGCACACATATATACACATACACACATATATTATACATATGCATATATGTACTGGAATAATTTATACATATATGTACATATGTATATACACATGGACAGTTCTTTAATATAATGTACTATTTTTATTTCTGGGTGTTTTCTAATGCATCTGTGTGTGGCAATAGAAGAAACATGAAGAATATGCCAAAGCTGAAGTTATTTAAGAGATTAAAATGGATAATTGTCTCAATATGGAGTGTGTTATACACATAGGAGGAAAACCTTTGTTTAATTTGGGTTGCAATAAAATACCGTACTTAGAAGTCAATTTACAGTCTTTGTCAGCGTGCACATCCAAAATACCACAAGAAGTTTCTTTTTTTAAAGACATGCAAGACTTTCTAGCACAAAGGGGACTATTCTGACCATCAATAAAGGATGCAGAACAGCCAACTTCTCTATGAAAGGAAGCCAGCGTTGTTGTATTTGGATAATTCCCATTCTGTAGAGCAAAAACATCTTCATGTTTTTGAAGGGCTGACTTTTAACTACTATCACCCTGTGCAAATGCTGGGGAAAGAGGGAAAAATTTATTCAAACCATCTGTAAATAAGGCAAGCCCAGGGAATGTGTGATAAACACGTACAGTTTGAAATATGTAATATATTCTATTTGAAAACAAAAAGCTATTTCAAGATGCTGCACTCAAGTGGGACTTGCCACAAATGAACCTCAGCCCTCTAGATTTTTCTCCCTGAGGGGTTTCAACATCTTCTGAAATAATGTACAAGGATACGACTACAAATCACAACACTGCAGGCTCCAGCAAAAATGATGTCTTCATAAACATGTTCAAGAGAAGACAGGAACAATGCCATTAATTTATGAAAGCAGATATTTATATAGTTCACCACATACCATTTACCAGACAAAAGACAAAGGGGGAAAATGTATACCTTGGAGATTTTTTTCTGATACTGGTATAGCTTCAATACTTTGTACTGTTAACCATTACCTGGTTTGTAAATAGACAAGATATTTAATTTTCCTTTGCCTTTTTATAGTCTTTTCTTTCCAAATGGACCATATTCAGTTTGTCTATATTAATAAGACATCAGTTAATTTCCTATCCCATAAATGAAATCTACTTTTATTTTTCAAGAAATTTTTGCTAAATATTAACTATGGGAAACTCAATAGCACCAGACACTTTTTGAAACAATATATGCAAATAAGTTTAACATATTATTTTCATAGTTATTGTTTGAAAAGAGAGAAGAAAAATTCCTATTATGTTGGTCACCTAGTTTATCTGGTTTAAGACAAAGAGAGAATATCTAGAAGCTCATTAGAATGCCAAAATTGCAATATCCATATTAAAGCAGTCTAAAATGTTTAATTAAATATTGCAGATATATAATGGTTTTAGTTCAGTAATTTCTTATTAATATAAACAACACTGTTTATTTATGCCTTTGATCAATAGACACAACAGTAAAAAAATGTATATAGTAAAAAAATGTATTCATTCTTTAAACATTTACACTGTCCCTATTATGGTGAGACTGCTAGGTTCTGAGACCAAAGGAATCACAAGCAAAAAGAGCTTGGGGAATACTTTATACTTTAAGTCATAAAAGGATTTGATTTTAACGCGCACATACTTAATAAAGCTCACTATATATCAGGACACAGCAGAGTATATTTTGCAAAAATGTCCACGACAATATCTCCCATCCCAACGCTCTCCTGGGATGAGAACTTGCCACTCTCCCATCAAGAGAGGGAGTTTAGTTCTATACTCAGGAATCTCAGTGGACCCTGGGACTGCTCTGACCAACAGAATCTGGCAAAAGGGGACCATGTCAGTTCTGAGTGGAGCTCTTAACTGGCCTGGAAACTTCCTCTTCCTGCCTTCTTGGAAGTCTCCTGCCATGTAAGAAGTGCCACTACCCTGAGATCCCCATGTCATGAGAAGTCTGGGCTATATTGAAGAGACCCCAGAGGATGAGACTCGATACGATGGCACAGAGAAGCCACAGAGTATTGAGACACCAAATACATGAGTAAAGAAACTAACCTGACAGTAAATCTTCCAGCCCCAACAGACCGAATGAAGCCATGTGGATTAGAGATGAATTGCCCAGGTGAATCCTTCCTGAATTCCCAATTCATGGAATTGTGAGTAAAAGAAAATGGTTGTTTTAGGTAACTAAGTTTTAAAGTAGTTTGTTAGGCAGCAATAGAAAGAGAAACTCAAGCACCGTGTTAGAAATTCAGCTAAATAAAATAGATTTGTTCCTTGCCTGAAGGGACTTAGAATCCAGTAAAGGAGACAAACAATGAATCAAGTGTGCAATGATAACGTGGTATCCACAAACAGAGGATGTCTACGTGTTATGGGAACACATATAATTGGCTCCTATCTCAATACTGGGACAGCAGAAAAAGATTCTATAGAGAGTATCTACCATTTCACCTTGGTTTTCAAAGATACATAAGTGTTCCAAAAAAGAGAGGGGTAATGGTGTTCCAGGAAAACAGGATGGCATGGGGGAAAGACCTTAAGGTGGATGACCACGTATTCATTCCAGGAACTGGAAGAATCGTAGAGTGAAAGCACCATGAGCAGAGAAGAGGTGAGTGGCAATGAATACGGATGGGAAGGCACGCAGGGGTCAGATCACAAAGGGCCTTGATTGCTACATTAAGGAATCTTGCCTTTATTCTAAGGGAAATGGGAAGCCATTGAGAGATTTTAAGCAATGGAGCGACTTGATCAGTGTTGCGTTTTAGGAAAATGCCTCTGCACAGGCTGCAGCAGAAAGATTAGATTGAAGAAGGGGCAAGGCTAAAGGCAACCAGACCACTTATGGACCATTACAGTAATACAGGCAAGAGAAAATGGCTGTCGGAAGTAGGAAAGTGCCTTTATGGCTGGAGATATGTGTATTGTTCTGAGTGATATTTAAGCAGCTGAAATCTACAGAAAAGAGTACTTGGATATAAGGGTCTGATGCTCAGAACGAAATCTGCAGAGAAATGGCTATCTATCTTTAATGAGTGCATCATTAGGGGCACGGCAGGATGATGAGAAACAGAAGCCATCTGCTGATGGGCCAGGCATCTGACTAGGTCAAGGGTTTGAGAACAGGCTTTGCTCAAAGACTTAACTAGAGATGAGAATTACAATATTGTATATAGTATCAAAAACGTAGACATAACGTAAATGTCCAACATTAAGGAATTGTTCAAGTAAATCAAGTATACTTTTGTTTAACATGAATATCTAAATAAAAAGTTACTGACATGGAAAAATACACCATTCAGTGAAAAAAGCAATTATCACATATCGCATATCACAAATTCAAAGCAATGTGAGTATATGCAGAGATGAAAGACTGAAAAGACCTTCACTGAGATCTTAACAATGACTCTCTGATTACACAGATCATTCGTACTTTTGTATTTTCATTTTATCTGTATTTTCAAATATTTCTACCGTAAACATGTACAATATACCTTCATCATAAAAGAGCAATAATAGTATTTTATTGTTGTTGTTGTTTAATGGACTTCATTTACTTATTAGAGGCCAGTGTTATTTCCAGCAACAATCCTGGAACTAAAATTCTTAATACCTTCACAGACAGAAAATCATCATTTCAAAAGGGCTGTATATAATTGAACAGGATTTTAAGTTCAGGTAACCAAAGCATTTGAGTTCATTTTGAGTTCATATGAGTATTCATTCCCCTAAGACAGCAAGGGTGTTTTAATTCTGTGGTATCCAATTCCTTTCATCAAATACTTACAGAGGTTAGCTTTGTGCCACCTCAATGACATGAGTAAGATGTGAGCTCTGCCCTCAAAGGGCTTTTGCTTTAAAGAGGGAAACAGACATACCAAGAGCAAACACTAATGCAACATGAAAACTGATTAGCAGGGTAGCAGAGCTGTGAACAGACTGTTGTGAAGAGAAAAGAAAAGAATTGGTTGAATTTTGTCAGGTAATCAAATGAAAGTTCCACAGATGGGTTGCATTTTATCAGGGCCTGGAAGGATGAGACACGCCTGCCCCTGCAATCAAAGAAACAGCACGTGCTAACACACGGGTGCCCAGTGAGGACACTAAAAATGTGGGGGATGGCCGCGAGACACAAGAGTGGCCTGCCCTTCCTGCCAGCTCCAGAGAAGTCCTCTCTGGGCCAGGAAGTGGCAGTGCTGACCAGATATTGGTGAATTTAAGGCAAAGTCAGGGAATTTCAAACCAAGTAGCTAGAGAAGAAGGTGTATGGAGAGACTGGGAAGGAAGCGGTTCGTAAAGGGGGGAGGACTGTGAAAGGCTTCGACCACTGAGCTGAAGAGCAGGACCTGACTCTGCGTGAGGGGGAACATTCCCAGGCTTGTTGTGTGTCAAGAAAGGTAATGCAGAGGCTGGACAGGAAAGGGGAAACAAGAAAAGTGGAGATCAGATCAAGGATATGGCAGAATTTCAAGAGCTAGGGATGGAGGGCCTGCCTTAGCAGCTATAGGAATGGAAACAAAGGAACAAAAACCAAAGATATTTTGAAGTCAGAAATGAAGGGACTGTGAATAATTTAATTTGGGGAATGGTAGGAAGACAGCAGAAGAAATTAAGCAACAGGATAATTAAGCTGATGGCAAAATGACAAAGAGTTTTTTATAATTTTTGGCTATTTTATTTTACTATATATATTAAGATTTAATTTATTCATTTAGAGAGAGAGAGGGGGAGAGAGAAAGAGAGAGAGAGAGAGACCACAAGCATAGAGAGAAGCAGAGGGAGAGGGAGAAGCAGGTTCCCCGCTGAGTGGGGATCCTGACTAGGGACTTGATCCCAGGACCATGAGATCATGCTCTGAGCTGAAGTCAGATGCTTAACCAACAGGGTCACACAGGTGCCCTGGTTATTTTCTATTTAATATGTTATTCAAATAAATAAGGATTAATGATTCTAAACATGATAGCCAACAAAGAAGGGAATGAAACAAGTTTGAAAGGTCAAGTGCAAAGACAAAGAATTTGGTTTTGGACAAGTAGAGTGTGAGATGGCCAAGTGCAAATATCATGGTGGTGCTCAGGAAGAAGGGTGGGCAGGCTAAGTAAATTTGAAAGCCATCAGAATGTAAGTAATTGTCAAACCAAGCAATGGGGTGATGGCATAAGGGTGAGGACAATAGGCAACTCATATTTTTTGAATATTTACCCTACTTCAGATACTTTACACACATTATCTCATTTGATTCCCACAATAAGTTATAAAATTGCCAACACTGCAGAAAGCTTACATATGATAAAGACGGACACGTCTTTACATCGACCATTAGGAGGTTACCTTCAGTAGACTAATGCAAGCAAAATGGTCGGAGTCAGAATGCAGTGGGCTGAGGTGTGATTGGGAATTAGTAAGACAGAGTTGATTAAACAGCCCCAAGGAGTAGGAGAGAAGGAGAGCATGGTAACTAGAATGAAAGGCTAAGAAAGGAGAACATTTAACAGCAGTAGTATTAACGGTGAAGAAAAAGAACCACGAAGGAAGAGGAAGAGGCTGGAAAGTCAGGATAGATAAAGGTGAACTGATCTGGATTGATCTGAAGGAGGTGGAAAGGATGACACGAGGAACACAGTAGGGGTTTCCCAGGAAGAAAATACTGTGTGCCACTTACAACACAGAGGGGAATGGTGGGAAAATAGGTAATGTGAGAGAGTGAAAGGAGAATGCTGACACATTTCAGAGGTAAGAGCCTCTATTAGTCCCTCATTTGCTTCAAATAAGAGCAACGGAGATGGTCTGTGAACCTTAACAGGGAAAAAACATAGATGTCTTATTTGTTCTCAATCTCCGTGAAGTTTCATGGGTCAACGCTATTAAAGATAAATGTATGGAATCCAAATTGCCCCTTGTCCCACAGAGGAAGGTTTAACTACCTCCTTCATTTTAGAGAGTACATAATTTGGATTTGGTAAGAACCTCTTACTGATAGAATAATTAATAAACATTGCAAGTTCTATTTTAATCGACAGAATTCAAGCAGTATAAATGAGAATATGTTATTCATTCAAGAAAATTGAAGGACGATCTTCCGATGCAAATAACATACTCAGTTTCAAATGATATTACGAACATAGAAAGTTTTGTATATGTGTAAATTTATATGGTGAAATATAATATGTCAAGGGTAATGAAATAGTGCAAACAAAATCATCAAAAAAGAGAGAGGAGCTAACTTGATGCAATAATAGCTTTTACGTGGTAGAAATGACAAGTGAAGTACTTATTTGTGTCTAACAGAAACGTATTGGTTGGCAATGCTGAATTTTTGGTTACACACACATTATTTAGTAAATTGGACAAAAGGACTCCGATCTAATATCTCAACCAAAATAAAGGTAGCTGAGGTCAAAGCAAAATAAATATGCCAAGCTCATTCTTTTGCAACACTGCAGCTACAAGGCGAGAAATCATTCTGCACACTTCATTTCAAAAGACAGGAGAAAATCTACTTTCCACAGACCAAAACAGTGACTTACCCACACATAAGGAAAACTAAGATGCAAAAACAGGCATCATCAATAAACTGCTACAAGAGTAGCAACCCATATATTTACTACATGATCTCCATGTGTTTATGAATGCAATTATCATAAGTGGGTGAGTATTAATGCAGATTATTTTATGGTTGCAAGTTCACTGGGATCAATTAATCTCATGTTCTGGTCAACAATATTACTTGATATGTTAATTACTGAGGCTTACTGCATGATGATCCCGGAAAAAAGGCAATGTGACATGAAAATTAGCTCATATACTAGCATTCTACAAATGCCACTTAAGAGTGGAGATTATCTGATTTGTCAGCAAAAGGCTACGGACAGTGTACCTCCGATCGGGTTGGTGCTGCATGTGGCCAATCTCCTCCGGGCCGTCCTGTAACATGGGCTGGAGTTCTTCTTGTGGGGAAGGGGTCAGAGTGGCAGTGGACTGATGGCTGTAAGACACAGCAGCTGGAGAAGAAGCGGCTCCCCGCACAGGGGGAGTGGGGCCTCGTTCATCTTCCTCCTCTTCTAGTTCATCCTGTTGCAAATACATTCTTGCTGGTGGCACGGGACATGGCATTTCTTGGTCATAGCTGAAACAAATGATAAGCACACTTAGATTTGCTACAGGTTATGCAAAGAAACTATTCGTATAGTTAGCGGAATATCAGCTTTGAGCTGCTTTTTTAACCTGAATGTTCTGAGACACGTTTAGGGAGTACTGTTAAAAAAAAACAAAAAACAAAAAACAAAAAAACATTCACCGGGTGCCTGGGTGGCTCATTCGGTTAAGGCTGACTTTAGCTCAGGTCATGATCTCTGGTCCTGGGATAGAGCCCCGCCTTGGGCTCCCTGCTCAGCAGGGAGTCTGCTTCTCCCTCTCCCTCTCCCTCTAACCCTCCCTGCTGCTTGTACTCTCTCTCTCTCTCAAATAAATAATCTTTAGGAAAAATAGTTCACTATCCCCAAGGTTGTTGAGTGCTATGTATAATATTTTTTCTCTGAGTGATTACAGTTTACATTAGTATATTGTTGGCTCTGAGAAGTCATTCAATAAAGACATCTATTTAATGGGGTTTATTTATTTATTTATTTATTTTTTAAGATTTTATTTATTTATTTATTTGACAGAGATAGAGACAGCCAGCGAAAGAGGGAACACAAGCAGGGGGAGTGGGAGAGGAAGAAGCAGGCTCATAGCAGAGGAGCCTGATGTGGGGCTCGATCCCACAACGCCGGGATCACGCCCTGAGCCGAAGGCAGACGCTTAACCGCTGTGCCACCCAGGCGCCCCTATTTAATGGGGTTTAAATTACTACTTCCTAAATGTGTTGCATAGTGTGTAACCTTCCTCTTCAACATGATGTCTAAAAGATGACTCAGGGGTGGTCCTACAGATGACTCAGAGATGATATGCTAACCTCTGAGAAAAATTACTCTTGAAAATCCTTTCTTAAAAATCCACCTTTTCTCTGAAATTATAATAGATCACTATTTCTTCGATTGAGCACAAAATGAAGTCGTTGGCTTGCGTTTGGAATGTTGAATAAAACACACAGTAAATAAAACAGTCAATAAGCAATAAAATGCCCCACTACTCCTCTGCTAGAGCTGTGTGGAAACTCTAGATGGATCTGGGAAACACTCATGCCTTTCTCTTTTCTCCCACCCCAGGGCAGATGGTTATTGATTCGAATGGCAGTAATTTACTGCATTATATAAACTGTGTTCATGTTACCCCTCTCTCTCATTCATTCTTCACCCCCTGCCTTGTTCACCTGAACTCGGGAAACGTGATGCTCATATAACGTGATTTCTTTGTGTCTCCCTTTACTTTACCAATCCCACTACCTCCCTTTGACACTTTTTCTGTCTCCTGTCTCAACAAAATAACAGCAATTTGTGCACTCCTCTAAACTAGAAATCTTGAGTCATCTTGACTTACTCCTCTCTCTTCTACCCTGAACTGTTCTCTGGCTGATCTCTGTTTCCTCTCTAAAAAATCTCCAAAATCTATTACCTTTCTAAAATGTGTGGTGCGTGCTACTGCAATAACCTTTTAATTGAGCTCTTTGCCCCCAGTCACTCTACCCTTCTGAATCCTCACATTGCTTCCAAAATCACTTTATTATAAAACGCATTGCTCTCCGATCATTCATTCACTGCAAAGTAATACATGGCTCTCTAATTGACTAGAGGGAAATATACAAATACCTAAATAAGACCTTCAAGGACATAACCTGGCTTACACCTGCCTTCCCAGCTTCCTCTCCCTCCCTCCCATTGATCCCTTTTAGTCCTCCAGGAGGTCACATCTCTGCGTGGTCACGATGTCCATAAAAGCCCTCTTCCTCTTGATGGTGAACTGTATCATTTGTCAAAGTTAAGAACAAAAGCCAATGGATCAGGAAACCTTCCTTCTCCCCACTTAGAATCCGTCTCTCCCTTCGGGGCACAGTTGCATCTCCTATAGGCTTTTAAAAAACAATATCCACTTATTTCATTTTAGTCCCTTTTCTGGCAGACTAAAATAGCAATAAATGTTAATAGTGCCTAGAAAATGAATTTTTAAAAAATACAGTCAATCCTCAATTTGTGCGGATTCTCTCCCTACAAATTCACCCACTTGCTAACATTTATTTGTAACCCAAGGTTAATACTCACGGTAAAGAATTTGAGTCACTCCCCCTTCTTGTGTCAGCTTTCATACGGTCAACAAGTGTCCTTTTCTAAGCCTACATAGTGCCACATTGTTCTCAATTGTTTTCTTTCTATTGATAATTTCCCTGTTTAAAGTAGCCCCCTGAGGATAGAGCTTTCGTGCAATCTAGTGTTTCCACGTGCAAAAAGGCTAGGATGTGCCGTAACACAGAAAATACGTACCTTAGATAAGCTTTGCTCAGGAATGACCTACGGCACTACTGGCTGTAAACGTAAATGAATCAACAATGCATATTGCATAAGGTGTCTTTAAACAAAAACACACATAGAACAAGATTATGCATGGATCAGATAACAAAAATGTGTGACCAGAGACTTGCAGGAACCTACCCCTGTGTTTCCCCTGGGAGTAACGGCTCAGTATTCCCTAATTAAATGACTGGAAGAACAAAGGTAGAGAGCTTTGTTTCCTGCCATACTTGGATCTGTAAAACTATTTTTTGTGTGTGGAGAATGAAAGAACATTGTCTTTATTTTTACAATAGTCACTAAAAAGACCGTGTTTTCAGGTAGATTTTATGTATTTTTTGTTAATTCTCTATAGCAAATGAGTTCGCCTCCATTGATCATACCAGTGAAACATCTGTTTCGCTTTGTTGGTTCAGTTCTATAGAATCTGGGGTGAGAGCGAAACACATTAACTTTCTTATTGCTGTCCTATGGTATGATTATTTACACTATTTTAATCCTTGTGAGAGACAATTCAGGGAGTTTAAAGTCCCACAGTTTTCAGCATAATGTGATAATATCTAAGAACAAACAAAAGTTTTCAGGATACCCTAGCTGTGGTATAAATTCACACATTTACTTTATGGAAATTCAAGAATATAAAATAGAAATTCTGATTTGAAAATCATAAATCATATATATGTATGATTATATATATCATGATACATCTATGATCTTGTATATATTTTTATATATGGTTATATATGTAAATTACATGTATAGAACATAAAAAGTTATGTAAATTGTGTGTGTATATTCGGATTCATAATTCTTCACTCCAAAAGAAGCTTCCAAGGCACAAATTCCTTTTTTGGGGGCAACACTGAGGATGTTTTTCAAGTCTTTCTGACATAGCAATACTTTTTTTTTTCAGAGACAAATGTTTGTGGACCTTAGGAATGTCTCCCCTTGGTGATCTAGTTTAGTAATTGCTTCATGTGGGTTTAAGGCATAATACTATTCCACTTACATCAGTTCATTCTTCTTACCTTTCATCTACAGAAATACTGTACTCTTCACTATTGCTGTGAGGAGGAGGGTGTGCCGGGGGAGGAGGAAGCAGGTCTGCCCAGTTCATGCCACCCTGTTTTGGTACTTTGGGTGTCCGTGCCCCTTTCTTGTGCCCTTGGCTCCCTTAAAAAGAAATAAAATCCAAGTCTTTTATTTCTGGCCTTCAAGGTTTTTCTATTATCCACAGGTGAATTATTTCCTTTAAATATAATCGTATAATTCATATATGCAGAAGCAGATAAATACGCTTTTCTTCATTAATCTTAACAGAACTTTGTACAATAGAAGATGCAACGTATTGCCAAGTTTAACTGCAAAATAAATAGCGAAAACGCAATTAAACCGCAAATGAATTTTACAAGTCATATCATTAATAGTGATCCTTTTACAGCAATTAATTGCATTATGGATTATCACCTAAAACAAATGAGCTGTAGACATATTTTCTGAAGTGCCTTTCTATTATTTAATTGCTGGAACCTAAAATACAATATGATACAGATACGATCTATTAGAGTTCCACTGTTGCATTAAATCACCGAATATACATAATTTGTACTTGTCCATTGAAATGTTTTAGGCACAATGAAATTACTAGTTTTCGTCAGAAAGGCAGGTGCAGATGAAAATTATTGCTGGAAGAACTAATATAACTAACAAAAAAAGAAGCAGAGAAATGATTTTTAAAAAGGGATAGAAGTGTTTTTATCCCCAGTTTCTACAAAATTATGGCTTATAGTAAAATGATGTTGCTTGAGCATTTTTAGTAGTTTGAAATAGCCCAATTATTCAAGCGCCCCAGTGTTCTGATTTTAGATTTGGAATATTCTTTAAATGCAGGTAACTGCACATTTTAGAGTATTCATTTTAAAATAATTTGGGGTCAAAAGATATTTGGGGATAAAATCATCTTTATTTTCTTCCTCCAATATGATACATTTCAGATTCTTATGGAAATTATAGGCGATGAGCCTATAATTGTTTTTCTCATATGATCCCCTAAAAGCAGTGAATTTTCTTGGTCTTTTCATTTTTAACCTCTCTGAAACAGCTCCAAGTTACATGGTGCATGAAACAGGTTTTGGTATATTCAATGACCCTTATTTATTTTTTTTTTTAGTTGCTTGGGAATTTTTGGCCCAGTCACAGTGTTTGTTAAGCCAGACGTTCTTGAACTAGTATGTCACTGCACCAAGTATGGGCCAAAGGCATGGCTGTTAGTAATAAATTATGATTTTCAGGCCTCTACCTGTATGTCTGCATTCTCTCTTCCTTCACTCAGTTGTCCGGTATGGAAAGCCTAGGCAAGAGTCACGGACTTGACCATACCCAGCGCCTTCCTCTTGACCTCTTGGCATGCATCTACCCTAACTCCATCTGTCCTAAGAGGCCTATCATTATAAATCTCTCTTACACATCACTTGCTTGCTTCATTCGTTCCCCTAATTACCACCAGACTATACATTTGTCTTTTTACCAAATCTTCACAGACTACCAAACAATAAATAGCAGCAGAACACCAAGATCTAGGTCTCTAAGTTGAGGAATGGAGAAAGTCAATTCAAAATTAACAACACAGAATCATTTTCCTCACGAAGACACGATTTTTCTAAGTGCTTAAGAATACAAAGAGGAAATGGCATGGGATATCAAATACTAAAATATTTTCCGCGGTTTTCCCAGGAGTAGATCCTTTAAAAAATTCCTGTTAACTCAGAATTTCCTTACTTCAAACCAAAGTCCTTAGTAAGATTTTAGTTGTTTAAAAAAAAAAAAAATCAACATACAGTAGAATAAGAGATCTAAAAGGCAAAGAGGTATTTTTAAGCTCCTTTAATTCCGATAAGAATAGTTTTAATCAGTGACCAAATGTAGGCTTAAAAATGCCAAATCAGCAGCCTTCGTCAAGGGGAGATGATAAAATGCAAATGCCATCTTCATTACAGAAAAGGGGTAGAGACCCTGGCTAAACGCACCTAGCAGCACCTTCAAACCAGCTATTGAGATGTGATATTTCTACCCTCTCCTGGAGAAACATACTAGAGGCAAGATCAATTGGTTCTGTTCTCCATCGTGGTGTGACTCGCCACATGTTAGTTCCAATAATGAACTGCCTTTAATTAGAAAAACAGGACTTAAGTACCAGCAAAGTCCCATCTGCAGCTCCTATCAGGAAAACAGGTGGCAAACAGCTGCGACAGCATGAAGGGAAGAGGCCTCACTGTGGCTTCGAAGGCTCTTACAAACCCAATTTGGGAGGTTGCTTTCTGAGGTTTTAGGGCAAGAACTGAGGGAGAGTAGAAAGCTTATCAATGGAGGCAGGTTCCTATTGTCTCTAGATCTCATGTTATCATCTCCTAGGCCTGTGGTTCTGCTCAAGAGTACTCAGATTTTATGTGCTTTATAGCCTGTTTCAAATGGTAACAAATTTAGCAGATTAAGTATATGCCCAACATTTTTAGTTTTATTTTGGTCAAGGGCAAAAAAGAAGTTTCAACTGCCTTTAAAGTCTAGTCCATGCTTCTGGCTTTATAAAAGCTCATTAACAAGGAGGAGAATAAGATCTTTAATCTTTGTTACTAAGTAGAACAGAAAATGGTTTAGTGAGTGGACTGTCTCTCAAATTGCAGAGAGAAGACCCATGTCTAGAAAAATTCAAATTATATCAAATGCGTAGATATGCTGTATGTGTATCTCAGTTCATTAGCATTCAATCTGTAATTGTGGACTATACCGTCTTTTTAAAGGAGAGATTGACTTTCTCTTTGGTTCCCCATACTTACCAGATGTACTACTGCCCCGGTCCGAACTGTTGTAGGATCCTCCTGTGTTCTGGTCGTATGATTGGTTGTATGGGATAGTTGGAGGAACTGTGTCATTTGCTCGATAATCTAGACATTTCAGATGGAAAAAAAACCAAACTTTTATTTTCTCCTCGATGCCTTAATCATTTACCAGCAATCAGGCTTTTAATTTACCGTGTTGATCACTTGCTAAGACGTACGGAAGTGTAAAGGAGGAAAAGTCAAGAAAAGATAGGCACGTCTCCTTTAAGATTTATAAAATACAAATTCTTTGCATCATCTCCTTTATATGATCAGACTAAGCATTGATATGTACAAATCATATGAGGGACTATTTCTTCTCTTTAAATATTTATAAATCAGCTAAGACAGAAATCGGAATTGCTTGAATTCTTAACTTGAAAAATGTAACAGCAAAATAATTTTAACCATAAGAAATCAGGAAAATATGTCTGCAAATCATTTTAAGAAATTAAAATAAAAAGCCCTGAAACTTGTCAACAAGATGATCTCTAACAAAAACATATCCATGATAAGAAAACAAAGGCTCTCAATCTGCCATGGAAATGCTGCTGCTTACTTATTAAGCAAAGGTAAAAATCCAAATGAAAAACTTGCCCCTGGAATGTACTGGGTAATAATCCATCAGTTTAGTTGCATTCCAGGCCTTTCTTACAGCTGACATACTGACTCTGTTACAAGCAATATAAACAATAAATAAGAGCTCTGAAATATTTCTTAGAGGCCTGTCAGAGGTTTCCAAAGTCTGCACTAAAGCCATACATACTGAAGAGGAAAGATGTAACAGCAGTTGGAATTCCCACTGCAAACTACAGGGCTGCAGAAACTGTCCTCTCTTCATCATGGTCAGCCTCTGTCATGAGCTTGCGCAAGAGTCTTAACAAACATTGACTGAACTGGGTTTTATGCCAATCAAGGGTTTTCTCAAACTTCGAAAAAAGCTGGATGACTGTATTGTTAAATTAACATATGTCACACTAACTTAATCAAATGGGATGTTTGTCATCTCCAACTGTAATACATTTTATTTTTGAAGAAAATGGTCACAACTCAAGCCTAAAGAAAATAATCTAGGTCTCTAATTATCTACGATAAGATGTGCCATTTATCTGGACACTTGTGCCAAATTGCCCTGATCTATTCATATTAGAGGATGCTTTTCTTTTTTTTATCTCCATAGGTGCAACTTTGCAAATCATGTTAGTAAAGCAGTAGCCTAAAGGACTACAAAGAAATCAAATACTTACCTTGTCCAACTCACACATATTATAATAGAGAAACATTCTCCTCAGGCTATAAAATACCATTCCACTGCTACCAGTTAACAATTTACTTGAGGTTCTATCCTGACAGATTTCAATGAAGTCAACCAAAAAAATTTAGGTTCTAAAATCATAACATTGCAGCAGTCTTAGGGACCACATGAGGTAGGAGAAATACAACAAATTGAACCACTTCTCCAGTTCAAGCTTAATTTAATTATTTTTCCTCAGTTTGATACAAAAATGCCATTCGTTTATATGACCACGTCGAAGCAATTATCTTCCATTATCGAGTGGAAAGAATGGGATAGTCTATTTATTTAAAATGTGAGGTATTGTGACGGTGGTACATCTGCCTTATGAATAAAAGATTGCGCTAAGCAATCCCTCACCTACGATTAAATTTAAATTAATCTCAAAACCATTTGAAGATAGTTATATATTATTATAAAATCAATTTTCCGGGTTATTGTTGTGCTAATTAACTCCTTGACACTGGAAATTTCGAAAACAAAGACATAAGGAAACGTGAGTAACAAAAGAAAGATTTCATTTGCTCATCCCAGAGAAGTCTGAAGGGTTAAGGGTACCAAGACAGAAAAGACTGGGAATAAAGGCAAAGCTCTTCACCTTTGTTCAGTTTGTTTTGCTCCATGATGTTATACTGAATTGGGGCCACTTCCTGTTTCTGCTGTGCCGGCGGTTTCCAGTGCTTCTCGCTGGAGTCCCCACTGCCATTGTTCATGTTGTTGCTGAGGCTTGACTGGATGAGCTGGGTGGTGGCGTAAGGAGTGGGCTGCCCTGATGGATTGACAAAACGCCCGTCCTTCAGATTTGGGCTATGGAAGGTTTTCATCTCATTGATTTTGTTACTAAGGTCCACATCACCATAAACAGTTGACTCAGGGAGCATCAGATTTGTTTGTTTGTTATCCAGTTGGTTGTTATAATTGGCTATACAATCAGCTATGTGCAACGGAGAGGAAAAGGAAAAAGTCATTCTGCATGGTTATTCGTCTTAAATTTCTCTGTAAGTAGCTTCGTGAGTCACAATAAAAGGGTTATGTAAAGTAAAAATGGGCTTAAATGCGATCAATAAAAAGGGTTAGGTATTCATATGTACTTCCTGAAGAAGGTAATTTGAAATTGAGGAAATGAGAGAGGACATAGAGAAATTATATAGAGATGAATTTTGAATTTGAATTTAAGATGATTTTCCTTTAAGAACCCCATTAAAAGGAATTGCACTTAAATAATATACACACGAATATCTTTATGTGCCAAACTTATATTTTCTAGTCTGGAGTTACTGACCTCTCTGAAGCTACTAGTTAGTTGTTGAAGCAACGGAACAAAGCATGTATGTTGAGAATCCAAACCAAAGGAAAAGAAAAAAACCAAAACTCTGCCTACACATCAAAGAACTTGAGATTCTAATATTTTATAAAGTAACTCTATTCAAAAGATATGAGGAACAGAGGTAAAGGGATAGTAAATAGTGTTTAAGGTAATTTTATTGGTTCTTCCCTTGGTCATGTAGGATAATCATTATCAGGAAAGGATGCTATATAATCTTTTTTTCATGGTTTCATAAAGACACCCCAAGAAGTATAAAATGACAATAATGATGATAAAATGAATCATAAGTAGCCTGAGTAATTTAATCAAAGAAAGCCTGAAATAGTATCTAATTTGTCTACTATTTCAATTTCCCTCTAATTTGCTCCTCATTGAAGTATTAGGGAATGAAGTAACTGATAGAATATTTAAAATTAAATAAATAGAAATATTTAAAGCCTGCAGTTGAAAATATTAAAACAGCAGGAAGAGCTAAAATCATAATTTAAAATGAAAACATTTTTCAAATAAAATAATTTTCCAAGTTACAGTGGTTAAAAATACCATTATTTTATTCACGTAGTTCATAGTGACACTCACATTAACAGCTCACCTTGATGATTGGTTTTCAGCTGGGTATGTTGATGAAAAATTAACTGAAGATGTAAATGTGAATATAATCTTAAGAGAAATATGCAACTTCTCTGTAATACTGAACTCGACTACTCTGCATCTTAACACTAAGTGATCAGGGAACAGGAATATTTGACTCACCTGGCCTTTAGTAATTCTGATTTCTAATTTCTAGGTATCAAGTTTTGTTTAACAGTGGTGAAGAAATATTGTTGAAGGCCATATGGTTTTGCCAATTTCATTTTTCTTCACCGGTCTTTCTGAACGATTGTGATTCCATAGAATTTTCTGAGATGATGGACATGTTCTATTCTGTATTGTCCAATTTGGAAGCCACCAGACTATGTGGCTACACTTGAAATGCGGCTAGTGAAAATGAGGAGCTGAACTTTAAATTGTATTTTGTTTTGTTTAACCATAAATAGCCACCTGTAGCCAGAGGCTACCATATTGCACAACACAGCTCTACATATTAGTTTAAATGGGTATTGCCATCTTTTGTCTTCTGCAGGGCTCAACAGTCTTTTTTAGTTTTTTTTTTTTTTTGTAATCATGTGAGCACCTATCTGTACAACTAGAATATGGATCTCTGGAGAACAGGGATGTAGTCACATGGAGATGTCCTATCTATATCCATATCCAGTGGAGACCCTGGACTTGTTTTAAGGCTAGACATACAGACTGCTCTATGATTTGTTATGATGCATAACATCTTCACTTAAATGCTCTCTTCATTTCCCTGTTTCTTAGTTCCATGGATTATTTTACTTCTCTACTCATATCTTTTGATTCTTTTAATATTTCCCAATTGGGAATGTTGAAGGTTTTCATTTTGTTGTGCTTTTTGCAAGAAATCATGAATAATTTTGTTTATTCCTTTCAATATTTCATACTCTACATCCATTACTTTCATGTCATGCTTTAACACGAAATCTTAATGAAGTAATTCACTCACACATATTTCTGAACCAAAAAACACAATATAAAACAAATACATGTATACACACCTGCAAAAGATATATATGTCATGTCTTATTATCCTCGGGATTTACTTCTACACAATAAAAATCTGATTTGGAATTTCAGTTAATTTTCTTTACAATTTTTTATTACTGTTGTACAGTTGCTATTATTTTTGCTACTGCTATTAAAGAATTTGGTTCACTCCAACTAGAGATTTAAAAACTTTTTGATCTGTTCTATTCCCCAAATCCTGAAAATAATTAATTACAAACATAAATTATAAATACATACATCCTCATAAAGAGGAATGCTTTTTTTTGCAATTTCATTTTTCCTTGTTTGCTATCTATTCTAGAGTTCATACTCTCCCTTCTCCCATTGCATTCTGGGAAACTCTGGTGGAAGGCCAAGTGTGGAGGTAGACGGATAAAAAAAATACAGAATCAGGGTAATCTGCCAGGCAATAGTCAACATTTTATGAGAACGTTGACCACATTTTCCTTTCCAAGGTTGGGAGACTAGAAGAAATGTATCCTCCTGTGGCCACTCCTGGTGCTTAGACTTAGGGAGCTGTCTCAGCATCTCTAACCTGGGCGACTGTAGGTGGTCAGGTTGCTATCACTGTTACCATTGCCTGCCGTGCAGCAATTGATGGAGCAGTCATTGTGGTTGTTGCCAGTATTGGGCCACGTGTCTGCCAGCCACGGCTGTGTGGCAGGTTCGCTGATGTTCAGAAGGCCTGGCCTAAAGAAAAAAAAAAAAAAAGAAAAAAATATATATATATAAGCACATGTTTTATAAGTAGCAAATATTTCCCATTCAGACTTCCAACAAATTCTTCATCTCATTGTTCTCACAAACGACTTGGTCAGCTATGCTGAATGATATTATTATTCCTGTTATTTTACAATAACTTTTTGGCAAGATAACTGTAATGCAGCATAATGTCTTGGGGACGTCCCTCCATGCATAGGGCCATAACTTTGTAAACGGGCACAGTCGAGCTTCAGACTTAAAACGCTGTACTGTTTGCAATGCTTTACTTTAGTCCCAGTGACTAAAACTCAAACATGGAATCTAAACATATGGATACCTATATTTTGTAGTATTTTAGTTGTTGAAAATATACCACAGTGGAGACAGTTGGCATTCCTTCATTTTTGACCCATTTAAAAAAAAAAATGTCTTCTTCTTACAACTTCATTAAAAAAAAAGGGAACTCGCTCCTCTACTCAGACAACAGACCCTTCACAGTAAGCATATTTGCGCCATTTTCTTCAAAGCCATGTTTCAGAAACTGTGAGTTGGGGGCTCTGAGCCGCATCAATGTTTCTGTGCACAGCTCTGCAAGCTTGTCAGGACTTTCTGACGGTGACAATGTAAACGCCATAAATCCCGACATAAACAAAGGAAAGCTACTGAATTAAATCTGGTAGAACAAAACATGTCCACTATAAGAAATACGAGTGTTCCTGTCTTTTCTGGCACAGCACGTGCTCGTGCCCTTTCACTGGGTGTTGGGAACGCACAGCGCCTCGTGGCTCTTAGCGGGAACCCTGAACCTCTAGCACCAGAGACGCAGACTAGAGTCCAAGCACGGCGCTCCTCGTGTCCTTCTCCAACAGGGGCTCCATTTGATAATTTAGCAAAAGAGCTGATGATGCATGGTGTGCTGTCAGATTCACAGCAAACAGACGGGGGCGGCAGATTCGGCAAAGATTTTCTTCACAGTGTCATTTTCTTTGTTGAAGTGCGATAACCATTCTCCTTTCCCCGGGAAGCAAGAACCTGACACTTCACCTCCAGGGTTCCGCGACGCCCACAGGAAACCCACTCATGCAAATGATGGTTATTCGAAGAATCGTGCACTCTTCAAAGGAAGAATATGGATTTATAATTTTTATGTCTGTACATAGGTAGATGTACATATGTGTATATGTATCTGTAATAAAAATGAATATTTACTTTTACTTACAACATGTGAGGCATTGTTCTGAGTTCTTTATATGTATCAACTCATTTAATTCTTAGAACAATTCCACCAAGTAGTTACTACTATTATCCAGACTTCACAGATAAGGAAACGGACTCCTCAGACAGAAGGTTAAGAAACGTGTGCATGGTTATGCAAAGCCAGTGAGAGGCAGAGGGTGGGATTCAAGACCACGTTCTCTAGCTCTGGAATCCACACTCGAATCCAGGGTGTTATAAACGTACATATTGGGGAGTGCTGACATTTCCTAAAGTCATTCAACATTTGTATAAAAGAAAGAGTGGCGGGGGGGGG
>NW_024426552.1:30348805-30549227 GCF_017311325.1 Ursus maritimus
GGGGGGGGGATGTCTACAGTCTCAAAATTCAGAATAATGCTGTTAAAACTGAGCAAATTTATTATTAACATTGTTGATAAAAATGTGCTTTGAAGAGCAATTCTGCTGAACCGTTGAAATTTAAAACATTTAAATGCAAGCTGTATCACAGATATCTGGAGCCTTTGAATAGATGTTGGTTCGAGAAATTCTGCATCTAGTTGTCTTTAGCTTTCCTCATTTTATTTTCTCTTGAACGTAAACCAAGTGTGTTATCACTGTAGAAGTTATTAAAAATAAATTTCCATATTTGACGTGTAGAGATATTATGGGTCTAAAGTATGGGTCAAGTGGAAAATTTTCAGTCTGACTTACATGTTTCAAAAGGAATAGACAATATTTTTCTGCTACCATGATTCTCTCAGAAAAGCACTTTGAAAGTGAATGTTTTGATATCATAAACTGAAAGAACTTTCCATATGTATGGGTGATTTCCAACAGGAAGTACGATTAACAATTCACATCCTGGCTTTGGTTTAGACTTATATTTGGAATACTAATTATTTGGGGAAGAAGGTGCACCATACATTATTGACCCATAATGAATCTTAAAATGTCATGCGTGTATTTTAGAGGTCTCTGAGGAAGTCAAGGTCGTATGCAGCTAGCCTGATAAGGGTGTTAGGGGCTTTTTGAAACTACCAATCACGTAGGCTATTTTTCTACATTTAAGATGATCTAGTGTATATGAAACAGATTGAGCTGCCCAACAATAAGAAATTAAGCAGAAGTAAAGCTCAGTGTGGGTTATAGTAATTAACATGTGTCTAAAATATATTTTTACCATATAATATTAGAGGTGGTATTTTCATACTAATATATGAGTTTTGCTTATTTCTTCTTTGTCTTTTAAAAGACAATATTATTAGGGAAAAGAAGACAGTAGGGCTCATAAAACCCAAACTTCTCTTCCAGTTCCTACTAAGGGGATAAATTTGTATCACAAAGGAAAAGAGGACACTGCATTTAAATAATTATGTAGCAATTACTTCCATTTCCTCTGCTCCTCTTACTCCAGATACTCCAATCACTCACTCAAACAAAATAAAGCAAAACAAAACAAAGAGACCTAGCTGAAATCCTAAACCACAAAATAAAATATTAGAGGTTTCCAGGGCTGGAGAAAATGGTAAGGGGACCTGGCAGTAAGGGTTTCCCATAGACTGTCTCCTCCTATCTTTAATGAGAGCCTGAAAGAGTTCTGAAGTCCAGGAAGGAGCAAGGGATAGGTGTGAAGAGAGACCAGTATTTTAGAGAGAAGCAAGGCCTGAGCTCTGCTTCTCTGTCACCTCCCACTGCGAGGAAATGATTTATTGGCATTTTTTCTGGCCTGATTTTCTTACTCCCTTCTTCAGGACTTCTCTGCTGTTCCCAGGTTTATCCTGTGGTTTGGATTGTAAGTAGGGTTTTTGGAAGAGGTGACTGGAATGTTTGAGGTAAGGAAAACAAATGGATAGGAACAGCTACTTCCTGCTTCTTCCATGATCTTCCCCTGGATTGTATCACAAGCCCTTTGCCCTTTCCAAGTGGGAAAGAGGTCTCTTTGCTTACCACAATCCTCACGTCCCCCTTTCTGGGAATAGTTAAATTCACAATTTTGTGGACTAGAAATGATTTCCAGCTCAGCCTTCTCCTTTATTGTATTTTTGGTTGCACCGACTCACCTCGGCCATTGTGGTGGGAAAGCAGCCATGGGCAATACATTAACAAATAAGTCTGGGTTCTATTCTTATAAAACTTTATTTACAAAACAGGTGGCAGACTGGACTTGGCCCAGGAGCCATAATTTCCTGACACCTGATATAAACAGGAGATAATTGCATTACCTTACGCTAGGTGCTTAACTGTGGTATTCACACAGCATGGAAAGTTCATGGAGGACACAGTGGGAGAAGCTCAGCAAACTGATAGGGGAGGAGGAGCACATTCCTGGCTGATGGAATAAGGACCTATAAGCAAATCCAGTATTGGCGAGTGGCAGGTGGGCTGACGCAGTGGATTGTAGGTGTGGCACTTAGAGGTGGGGGACGGACCCACAACACCCTGCAGGCTGCTGGCTTCACAGGCTATGCTGAATTTGGACTTAATATTTTAAACAGGGGGGGTTCTATTAGAAATGGGATCTAGAGCAACTGAGAGACGTGATCGATATGCATTTCAGAATACCATTCTGGCTCCAGTGGCCAAAGGGAATTAACAGGAAGGAGTGCTGATGAACATAGATAAAGGTAGGACTGCTGGGAGCTTATGTGAGAGATGAGGTGGGAGAGGGCTTGACATGAAACAGTGCGGGATGGTGAAGGGGCTAAAAAGGAGGATCAACAAAGGCAGTGATGGATGCGGAAGAAAGGAAGACTTGAAATTCTGACTTAGGTATCATCAACCAAATGAGGCGGGGGAGCCAGAGCAGGCTCACCGTGTCTGAGATCTCTGAGGGACACCAGTGTTTCAGGGATGGACGTGAGAGGAGAGAGTGCAGGAGATTGGGTGACTGCCCCTTCTCTTACCACATGGAATTGTAGAACACAGATGCACACGTGCACACACACACACACACACACACCCAGACCCCCTCCCCCCCCCCAGCCCAAATGCATTCTCTGGCTAGTAAGTGAGACCTGTTCCTGATACACTCCTGATCCCTCTTATCCTGCTTTATTTACTCTAAAGCACTCATCGACTGCTGATGCTAGAGTTGACTTTTTTAATGCTTATTATTTATCTTATATCTCCCACACTTTATGTAAGGTATACAAGGACGGGAGTTTTTATTGACTTGCTCACTGATGCATCCCAAGCAACTAGAATGGTGCCTGTCCCATGGTAGACATTCGATAAATATGCCTGACAAATAAATAAATTGAAAGTTGCGTATATAACTGTCCTTTTGAGCATGGACTCTAAGATCTTTATTTAACTGTTGCCTCTGTAACATGCCAGCATCTTTCATATTTCAAAGATCTTTCCTATTTGGTATTCAAAACACAGAAGTTTCACTGTTAGTGTCTTCTTGAATTTAGAAGGTTAACTCTGTGTGGCAGTGCAGCAAGCTTTCCAAAAAATAGTGCCGTTTATAATTTTCAGATTGTCGTTTGTAATTTTTCGGTCCTGCTCTAGAAACTTGCACTGGGTACCCATGCACTCCTCCCATTAGGTTCTATACAATCACTTGCTCTACGTAGGTTGTAAGTCCATTTAGAGCAAGAACTGGAGATGTTTTATGTGTGTGCATACGTACGTGCGTGTGAGAGAGAGAGAGTGTGTACACGGGCCCACCCACAGAGGCTAGCACAGGACACATAGAAGATGCTCAACCAGCTTTGATTCAAGTGAAAGCAGAGGCTACAGTCATGAACCTATACATGGAGAGAGGTGGTTATACAGTCAGGCATTCCAGATTTATCCACGCGAGAACGTTGTTACGCCAGAGGCTGTTTCATGAATACCTGGGCTATAATTTAGATGGAATTCCCCTGGATGTAAAAACAGGCTCTGGTTTAATTTCTGAATCAAGTGAATTTATTCCTTATGAAGACCTCCCTCGCTTTTGGGTCTTTCAGCGGCTGGCTTTGTTACACAGGTATGAAAACCGTAAACTAGCACCGGTGTGCAGGAAGAAAAGATTAGTGCTTGTTGCCAAATGTATACAGCCTTGGTTGAAGGCGGTCAACAGTTTCTTAAAATCACTGTTGTATGCCGAATTCAGTCATTGTGTCACCACACGGTATGCTCCTTGGATTCAGAAATAACACCTTACTCATTTTTGTCTTTTCCAGTTACAAACATACTACCCAGCTGTGCAAAGCAGACCACTCAATAAGTTAATCGAATATGAATTATCAAATGGTTTTAATTGGAAGTTTTTTTGTTTTTCCACCTTAAGCTAGATGTTGCTGGTTTGAGGGGGAAAAATTATCTTATTATAGAAAATCCAGAAGCTTGGTTCACATAACCTATACCTTTTTTCAGCTCTTTTAAGCTGCCTGCCACATCAATTTGTGATTTCTCTGTGAATATATTAAAGTTCACTGAATCATAATTACAAAAAAAAAAAATACATATAGGAATGAGGTTCATTTTAATTAGAGAGAAAAGAAAAGCTACCTAGGCTTCTTGCATTTCAACATATTCCCTTGCAAATGGAGACCTGAACTGTGTTGAATTCACAAGAACAAACAAACCTAACGTACGACAACTTATGAGCAAATGCTGTGTTCAGCAGGTTTTCAAATGAACACTTTTTCTTTGATAGTATCTGTTAACTAGCTATATTTCTTAATCTTCATAAATGCCATTGCTTAATTACTTTAACTCCTTTTAATCATCCACTAAATCAGCAGGTTTGCCTTTCCCGGTTAAAGTGCGCCCTCTGGTGTTCATTCCCTAAGATGCAACAGCTTCCATCAACAGCATTTGTGTACAAACAAGCTTGGCTCTACCGCACGGCAGAATGGAGTATTTCTAAAAGATTGGAACAAATTTCATCCTTAAACCTTTTATGCAAAGAAAGTGATGTCATTGAGGAAGACAAGATGAGATACCTGGAATTCCCTTTAGGATCTACAAAACAAGCAGGATAATTACCTCCCTCCACTGCTCACAGCTTCACCTCCTCTCTGATAAGTTACTAGAATGTTACAAGAAAAAAAAAAAAAAGAAGAAAAAGAAACAATTAATAGACATGTTTACATTTATAAATCAAAAGCTATTACATCCATTACATCCATGAGCATCTTTCTAAAATGGAATGTTTTCTCACTTTCTACTTAGCATTGCAAAACCATCACAGAAAGTGGCAGATTTCTGATTCAACTAGAATTTTTTTAAGATTCTATAGAATTAAATATGTAACTCTTATTTTCTCAATGTGCCAATAAGGTTGAGAACTAAGTAAAAGCAAACTTGCGTACACTCTTATTAAATATATATTATGCATTGTTACATTTGCATACCCATAGTTTTCTCTTTTGACTTTATTATTAGATCCTATAATTGCATGATTATATATATATATATATATATATAACTGGAATCTTAAATTTGGGGGAAAAATGGCAAGACTATTTTCCAGAAGAATAAGTACCACTAAGACAAAGATAAATGTTAAAATAAACCTTCTCTCTCTCCACGCACAAAGATGTATGTCAAGTTGTGGCTATTAATTAATACGACCTATTTTTTTATTGTGGCTTACTGAACCCCTTCCCATTATATTTTCATCAGACATGTGTATATACAGTGACAATATATTTTAATGCTCTTGAAAGCATTCTCAGCCTAATGAATTATGGGTGTAAACATTTAGCAATAACAAATAAAGATTTGCACACAGTGAGGCAAGGGGTTAAGAAGATTAGCTTTTCTGTAAATACAGGCGCATTTTCTCAGAAGAAATATGTTTCTAAAAGCTGCCAAATTCTGCTACTTAGAAGAACTCCAAACGGGGAGTGTGTTGCGGAGAGATAACTGCTTCCAGTGATTACAGTAACTGGATTAAAACCGAGGAGGCAAGATTACAGGTACATCTTCTAGTAAAGGTGATGTGAAAGAAGAGGACCCACTTTGAAAGAAACCGAATAGAACAAAATATTAGGATTCTGACTTCAGGAAAATAAAGTTTTTCTTCTTTCACATGTGCTGGATATTTTGGTTCCCTTTAAAAATGTTGATTCTATGGACAGAGAATTGCAAGGGAGAGAAATTTTCATTGGAAAACGTGAAAGCTTAAGTGAAGGGGGAAAATGCACTGCCAAGTATGAAATAATCAATAGGGTCATTAGCATGTTAAATCATGCCGAGGGTGGAAACCGCGGCTATCTAACGAAGCACGTGCGCGCAAGGCCGGGATGCAGCGTGGAGTCATGAATAAATAACTGCGTTAAATGGATGAAAAGCAACACCAACCATTTCTACTTCAAACACATGCCTGACATGAGTGAATGAAGTATTGTATTCCATCTCAAGTCCTTTCCCCCAACTAACTGCAGAAAATGAAATACAAACAGAAACACAATAGTACAACACGTGCCAACTAACAAAGGAGAGGAGGAGGGTAAGTGCAAATATGTACCTGTTGGTGTGAAGGTAAAAGACGGGACTGAAAAATCAAAACAAAATATAAACCAGTTATTAAGCTGAAGAGAGAAAGGGAACATATCACATTAGTATAAATCAAGCAGACAGCTGAACATAAAACAAATGTAAATAACTAAGCCAGTAGTTCTGACACCCTGAGATATGAATAAAACCAAATCTAAGGTGAAAAGAAGAGGCTTGTCTCTGCAGGCACCGTTCTGAAGTGTCTGGCATGGGAGTCGGGCTGGGTTAGCCTGGGAATGACCCTGCATTTAGTCACCTAGATTTGGCTCCCGGCTTGAGGACAAACAGGATTCGGCTACTATTAATCATCTCCAAACACTGGTTGATGGATCCTGAAACAAGTGTTATCAGGGGCTCGCTTGAACCTTATCTAGAAATCTGAAAGTAAATGCTTATTAAAGTGGACTAATAGGTAACTTCAGTATTCGTCATTCAGAGAAAGAGAGAGACAGAGACAGGAAGGACAGAGGGAGGGAAGGAAAAGAGGAAGGAAGGGAGGAAGAAGGCAAGGAAAGAAAGAAGGAGGGAAGTGAGCAAGGAAGGGAGGGATGGAGGATGGAGGGAGGGAAGAAAGAAGGAAAGAAACAACTAGAACAAAGGGAACCATAAAACTGAACTGTTTCACTGACGAGAAGTGCCTGACACCTTATCATATAAACAGTGTAATGCTATGTTTTTATTGTGACAGAAATTTGTGAATGGACAGGAAAAAATGGGGAGTTTTAAACTTTAATTTCTCTATTATAGTTTACGTTGAGAAGCTTTCTCTGAGTAGGCTGAGCAGTTTTTAAATGTCACACTGGAAGCTAAACAATAGAACAATAACACCCTACTGAAAACCCTCCCTCTCTCTGCAGTTATAAATCTTAATCTAATCAATAATGCCTGAAATTGAACTGCAGACCTCAAAAGTAGCAGCCTCGCCTCCCCCACTTTTTCCTATCTCCTCCCATTCCTCCCACTGAATAATGCCACAGACTATTTCCACGTCCTTTCTTGGTGGGAGGAGGCTGACTGACTTCGCAAGCTCTTCGCATTCATTTAAAGTAAACAGCTCCCTGGTCAAGAAAGCCAGGGAACCTTCGCTGCTCCCTTGAAGACTCAAGTTGGCGTTTAAGAAATCCTTAATACACACAAACTAGGATACTGATTACGTATCGTGGATCGACAAGCTCCCAAAACTGTGTTTTCCACGTCACACTTGAATGTCTCCAAGAAATTTCCTTTAGGATCAGAGCCCAGTGCTGGAGCCTTGGGTACAATGGTCACTTCGTACCAAACCGTTTTATCACAGAACACACTAGAAGGAACGAAAACAAAAACCTCAGCGCGTGTATGCCCAACTGATACGCTGGCATCACAGCAGGCCCTCCCTGTCTTAAGAATTCCATTGTGTTTTCCTTCAGTTAGGTCTTTTCAGAGTCAATGTCATTTAGCCACGATCGAAAATTCCGAGTCAGGGTAACAAGTCTTCATAAATAAATAAATGAAAAGGTACATGTGAAAATAAAGCTATTCGAGCAAGAACAGAGCGCCTGAACGTTCATTTGCAATCACAAGGACGTAAGGAAAAAAATAGGAAAGGTCCTTGTCAGTCCTCCTAGCTAACTGCTAGCTAACCCAGTTAAAGGTATTGAAGAAGACATGAAAAGAAGTTCATCTAAATGAAATTTTTACAGCTTGTACACAAAGAACAACTTAATTTTCAAAGCTTCCAATAATATCATCACCTCTTTTTACCCAGTGATGCTGGTGCTTTGTGTGGACGTTATGTGGAAAAGGATCCTGAATGTTCTAAGCAGAAGTTTATCTACAGTATATCTACAGAAATACGTGGGGGGGGAAGGTTAAAAATGCTCACTTATTACCCAAAGTCACACTCTGGTTTGTTGGTTTATAGGTCAAGAGGCTCTTTTATATCTATTTCTTTAAAATCTTTCACTTCATTCTTTCTTGTAATTACTGGCATTGTTTCTGGCATAGACAATTAAAGGTTTCGGGATGCACTTTTTTCTTTTAATTGCATGGAAACAGAATTATGAAAAAGTGCCAACGAGGCAAAGTGAGGAAAGCAGAATCGAATGCTCACCAATTACATTTGTAATTATGTTCTATGATTTCTGCTTAAACACAAGCTAGTTAAAAGGACAATGATATTAGTTTCATAGGTTTTGCACAAAGAGCTCATAGGCATATGCCAGCATGCTGAAAGTACATTAGTGAAAGAAAAGACATTTCAGAAAGGAAGGGGGTTTCATGTCACACATTCAGATTTCAAGACACTATAGAGCATTAAATTGTTACAACTACGTAGCTGCAGGGCTTCACGGCACCAAGAAATACAAGATTCCTGGAGCATTCAAGACACTGGACATCTATACGTTAATTAGTTGCTTTTCCTCTTCAAAGTCACTTTCAAAACACAGCTCCCAACGCCCTGCCCCTCCCCCGCTCCACGACTCGGGGACGCCCACAGACCCCTTCCCTGCACGGGATTTTAAGTCAAAGGTTTTAGATGGTCACACATGTGCCCAGCATTGTTCTACTCTGTAGACATAACGAGCACCAGCTCTCTTGGCAGTCACCTCCAAGCCCTCGTTTTCCATTTCACAGGCAGGGACACTGACATTTTGCTTCATCTCTAGACAGAACACATATCTGCAAAAAACATTTTTAAGGATGATAATGCCACGGCAAATGTATGCATGTACATGAAGGGACGGCTGCATGCCCACAGCGGGGAGGCACATTAATTTATTTTTACTGTATGGGTGATGAATTTGCATTGACTCTTTCTTGCCAAGACCCCTTGTGACTGACAGCACAAATATTTTAGACTGCTGTCCCAGACTGTTTTATAAGCATATAGGGACAGTCAAGAGAACTTCACATTTAGAAAAGTTCTAGCTAGCACTACAAATTCTGACTTTGCCTATAAACTGATTAGAGAAAGGGCTTGGCCAAGGCATGTAGGAAATGTTCGCTTAGAAAATATGTAAACTTGGGGGGAAAAAAAGGAAATATGTAGACTTGGGGTGCTTGAGTGGCTCAGTCAGTTAAGTGAGTGACTCTTGATTTCAGCTCAGGTCATAATCTCAGGGTCATGGGATCGAGCCCCACATCCGGCTTCCTGTGCTGAGTGGAGTCTGCTTGGGATTCTCTCTCCCTCTACCCTTTTCCCTGCTAGCACACACTCACTTGCATGCTCTCTCTTTAAAATAAATAAAATCTTTAGAGAATATCTAGATTTTTTTTTTATATTTTATTTATTTATTTGACAGAGAGAGACAGCCAGCGAGAGAGGGAACACAAGCAGCGAGAGTGGGAGAGGAAGAAGCAGGCTCATAGCGGAGGAGCCTGATGTGGGGCTCGATCCCATAACGCCGGGATCACGCCCTGAGCCGAAGGCAGACACTTAACCACTGTGCCACCCAGGTGCCCCTAGATTTTTTTTTTTAAGGGTGGTGGTGGTGCAGGAGGAGATGTGTTCATTGCTAATTCTCTTTAAATTTGTTTTCCAGCCAAGCAAAAGTGAGAACTAGGGTGAATGTATAACTTCCCATCTAAACCAGAGCAATTTGAGAGAAAAAGGAGTACTCTAGGAAACTTGCTGGATGAAAGACATAAATTGGGGCTCTCCCCTGAAAACCAGGACTTTTAGTTACCTTACCTGTAGTTCACAGCAGAGGCCCAGAATTGATTAAGATTTTTGTTGGGAGTTGGAGGCAGGGAGGATTATCTGTCTGACAGTGTTAACAAATCTCCTCAAAGAGTAAAAAATACAAATAACCAATCTATAGACTTCAAGGATCTGTGGCAAAAGTGTCTATGAACCTTGGCATGCTTGGTTCATCCATAAAATTGTAAATAATAGCAGCCAAGCAAACTTTCTCTTCTAACACTACAAACACATTTGTTAAGGGAACCCCCATCACTAATTAACAGCATATGCATAGTCAAATCTGCAACTTTAAAAACAATAAAAAAGTACTAAACCTCCTCTCTGCAAATGGAGGCACATCATTGAGTTGGGCATTCCATATTTGCTAAGAAATGACTATTTTATAACTAATCAGAATACTTATAAAATAGGTATTTTATAAGTAATCTCTTTAGCATCACAAAGACTACAGCACTCCCTCTAAAGGTATGTGACTCAGGGCAAAGCTTGTATTTATAATTCCTGTGACAAGGAGATGTAAAAAATTTTTTGCGCATATAAAGCAATGAAGTAATTCCCTAAGAGCACACGAGATATAACAACCAAGTGTAGACCTGCCTTGGCGAAATATATTTTAAAGGAATTGAGCCTGAAACAGATAAGCCCTGTTTGAAGTACTGCGACTCAAGAGAAGTCAATATATAGAGATCAGCATAAAATAAAAGCACTTTTGGAAATCTTTATATGTTAAGATGATTTAATATGTGAGATATATAACCATGAATATTTTGGAGTCATAGAGGAAAATCAGGAGAAACTCAGGAAGGGTAATACCTTTTCTGATACCCGCGTAAGTACTAGTCAGTCCATTTCTCTTCTTCCGGTGTCGATAGAGCCAGATGCTGAAGACCATGAGGATGATCCAACAGGCCGCGCCGATCCCAGCGATGAAGGCTGGCTGCTTGACCACGTCTGAGATCTGCTGAGCGAGGCTGACCTGGTCTTCAGGCGACACAGGGTTTCCGTGAGAATCTGAAAAGCCATCTTTGGATCAATGTGGGTTTAAAACTCAACGAGATCATGAATGCAGACTTGTGTCCTATAAGACGGCTATCATTACTTTGTTAATTTTTAGACAATCATTTCTGTCTTTTATTCTGTGACAGCCACCTTTGTTAATTAAAATAGTCCATGAGGTTTTCAGCAAAATTATATTCACTCTGTTTTAATGCAAAACAAATATGACACAATAATTTTATGGAATATATTTAAAAACAAAGATGATGGCACACAAGTTCTATTTTTTACTCCACAAAATTCTCATTGCTTAGATTAAATTTCACAGGACATCGTTAAGCGTCTGCCTTCCGCTCAGGGCATGATCCCGGCGTTCTGGGATCGAGCCCCACATCAGGCTCCTCTGCTGGGAGCCTGCTTCTTCCTCTCCCACTCCCCCTGCTTGTGTTCCCTCTCTCGCTGGCCGTCTTTATCTCTGTCAAATAAATAAAAACTCTTTAAAAAAAATGTTTTTTCACAGGACAGTTCTGAGATAAATACAAACCTATAATTCTAAAAAATGAAATACTTAAACAGGAGTATACAAATAAGGGGTACCAAATAAGTTGTATAGAGAAGACATAAACTTTCTCAGACTTCTACGGAAACCCTCAATTATATGTTCTAAAATGATAATAAATAAAACTTTATTTTCTCTGTTTAAGGTAGATACTGGGGGGGGGAGTGTGTGTTTTCCTTCTCCCCAAACCCACCAACTATATGACTATATTCTAAGACTCTAAAATGCCGTAGAAATGCATCATTTGAGCCTTTGTTCACAGGGTCTATACAATTCAGTATAACGTAAAACCAAAGAAAAATTAAGATAAGGTTACCACTGAAATAACTATGAATAATCTTTCTTTTTTTCTTTTCTTTTTTTTTTTTTTTTAAGTAATCTCCACACCCAAGGTGGGGCTTGAACTCATGACCCCGAGATCAAGAGTCAGATCCTATACCAACTGAGGCAGCCAGGCACCCCAAAGTTTATCTGTTTGTTTTTTTAAGTAATCTCTTTCTTCTAAAATAATAGCCATGACCAGCAATAGAGAGAAGGACATTAAATATGGATAAGAACTATTGAGTGTTATGAATAGTCTAAAAGGCTTATGTTTTCTGTTCTTTTGATTCACTAATTTAAAATTGATGGAATTTCTGGCAATGAAAATCTGTTTTGTTGAAACCTACTAAGGGGCTCCTTTTTCAAGCCCACCATTTCATCAAGTCATACAGAACAGTCAGCAACGTCTGCAGAAAACTGCAAACCCTTGTTCTATGATCAAAGCAATATCCTACTTTGTTGGCACTGAGTGATGCCAACACTGAGGTTGCCCAGTGGGCACAATTCCCATTAGCGCCTGCAGTTTGAATGTTCTTCCCCCACAACATCTGGTGAAACAAGAAGGTGTTTGCCCATTTCATTAGGAATGGTGCTTTCTTACAGTTGTCTAATTTTATTTGACTCTGAAAATGTTCTGCTAATCAACCTGTTTTAAAATAGAAACATTTGTTCTAGTCAAAAATTCCCCTTTTTTCAGAAAATAAAAAACAAAACAAAACTGGTATAGCTCATTATATATGAAGAACATTTCTCAAACAGAAAAAAATTCTGCAGATTATTTTTTTCTTATTAAATGATAAATAGTGCCTCAATAAGACATTGGTAGGAAAAATAAGTGTTCAATGGCTAAGGAAATAACCTTGGGAAAATAGGACCTCTTCCTATGTAAAATGGTAGCTACATTGCTACTCGTGTGTGTGTGTGTGGGGGGGTGTGGGTGTGGGTGTGTGGGTGTGGGTGTTTTATTTGCTTTTTTTTCTTGAACAGAATTCCAGACTTTATTATATGGAGGGTCAAGCCTGAAAAACCTATTTTTATAAACTGTCTCGGTCACCTGCCTTCAACTGTTTGTTGACTGAAAGTTTTATTTCATGTTCCAGGCTCTTTTATCTATGGTTTTCCTAAAAGCACTTCATCCTCTGAGACTTTACCAAGCAGACCTATTCTTTTTTTTTTTTTTTCCCCTGATATACTCTTTGTATCTCCTAAGTTTATAGATTTCATGGCTATTTGTGCAAAGTTAAGTTGGGTAGCTTCAGATTTTATGGAGACAGCCAAGCGAGGTTCCATGCAAGCGACCAGATGGGCTTAACAGAATCAAGTGTGGTGTGACTAATGAATTAAAACGGCCACTCTCTATCTCAGTCTTTGTCTCCCTGCAGCTGAGGCTATATTAAGATATGGAAAACTGGAGCACATTTATAATTTCAAGAAAACCAATTGGACCCTTAAATCCCCTGATTTAAATCTTAAATAAATAAAATTACACACGGTCCTTTTCCAATTCATCTTTGAAAAAGGACTAAAATAAAATAGGTAAATGACATCAACAGTGTATAGATCATCACAGTGTAACTTATAATATCAATTTTAATAAGTTAGTACTGATGTTTCACAAGACAGGGCAACTAGTTGAGTAAAATCTTTACTATCTTTAGACTATTTTTCCCCATACCTAACCTAACGCTGTAACATACATCAAGCAATTCTTGTAAATAGTTCCCTATTTTATAATGTTGTAATAAATGAACCTGAAATAAACCATGAAACTCTTTTTGCTTAAAAGTTGCATATGTGATTACTGTTTAAAAAGATAATCCCCAAATCAAATTCTGGACCATGGCTGTGGCAGACGGTGCAAGCTCCCCTCTAAAGGTTTGAACGTTACTGTCATACGAGAGAGTTTTCAGGAGGTAACTCCCTAGCCAGTGAGTTCATCTGGCGGTGTTCCCATTCATCTATTTGGAATCCCTGACTGAGTTCCGCGCAGGAGTGATGCGCGCTATTTCTAGACCTGCACCATTAAATCCTCCCCCACCCTGGGGGTTTCTTTTCTTTCTTTCTGCTGGCCTTGGGTCAGCCTTGGAAACTCCATGTTAAAAAAGGTAAGCCTCATCAGCCCGTGACCCTCCGTGTCTACATGGAACAGAGTCCCACCCCACCGTTATGACACTTCTGGTGAACTTTAGCGAGTTACACCACAGAAGTTCGGCAAAGACATCTGTTAGAGCAGATAGCACTGTCTTAACAATGCAACAAGGATAAGAGTTTCCAAACTGAATGTAAAGTTTATATAGCAATAAAGTTTATTTAAAGCCAAATGTTTCTTAATTTTGTTTTGAACTAATTTCTTTTTTTCTTTTTTTTTTTTTAAGGTTTTATTTATTTATTCGACAGAGATAGAGACAGTCAGCGAGAGAAGGAACACAAGCAGGGGGAGTGGGAGAGTTAGAAGCAGGCTCATAGCGGAGGAGCTTGATGTGGGGCTCGATCCCGTAACGCCCTGAAGGATCACGCCCTGAGGGATCACGCCCTGAGTCAAAGGCAGACGCTTAACCGCTGTGCCACCCAGGTGCCCCTGTTTTGAACTAATTTCTAGGATGTCATCAATTATCATCCAAATGCAAAAATACTATGTACTTGTCTGTGAAGTATAAAAATGCATTTGTCTGATCCTTTTCCATATTTAGCAACTGACATAAAGTCTTACTAATGCTTAACTTCTGATCCAAAAGGAATAAACCAAAGTTGACTATATTTCAGCATTTTTCATAATTTAAATGTAGCCTCTTAATAGCGACGCTTTTCTCTCCCCTTTCCATTTATAATTGTTTTTGTTGTTGTTTGCTTTAGATTTTACTAGTAACCACTTACTAATTTGTATTTCATATTCATGCCACATTCCATAGGAAACCTGTAGTAACAAGGCTTCTCCTTTAGGTTTTTTTTTTTTTTTTTAAATGTTTTTCCTTTTTTAATTCCTCTAACCACTTCCGAAGCACACATCGTATTTACCTTTCTAAGTAATTAGCATAGAACTATATTCCAATTCTCCCTGACACTGGAATCTACCTTTTTAAATAAAAAGTAATTACAGTTTTAAATAGACATCAAAATGGTAAATATAAATTGCATATTGCTTAAACTTCTAATACCTAGTTTAAGTCTTTCATGGAAGTTTTTTTTTTTTTTTTAAATCCAAATAACTGTAAATTCCATGAAGGTTCAGACTGTGTCTTTCTTGTTCACTGAGGTATCCTTGATATTCAATTAATAGTATTTTCTGAATAGACAAAAAAAAAAAAAAAAGAAAGAAAATTCAATAGGATGGAATTAGGATGACAATGAATGCTGACAACCTTTGCTTGAAATATAATTTAAAATGTGTGCTTGGCTAAGTTTAAGTTTAGTTGTAATATATATTATGTATTTATATAATCATATTATATATTTACATATTTATTTATTATATATTTTATACAATAAATTATACATATAGTTTAAATAAAGCTAACATCATTTTTGTCACTCTCTTTCCAAAAAACAACAAAGGCAGGACCATGGGTGCAGTGACAGACTCAGCCCAGATCCGCGCACTCACCTAACTGGATAAACTGTGGCTCGCTCTTCACCCCAGCCCCGGCCCCAGTGCTGGCCGCCACCTCCACTCTGTATCGGATCCCAGGAACCAGAGAAGGAATGACCACAGAAAAGGTGGAACCATCCACCGTCTTGTTTATATGATAGCGAGTTTCATTGCCCAGACACCAAACCTGTAAGGAGAGCACAAGGAATTTCAAGCTGGTAAATTATTTAAGTTAATGCAAAGATCAACATAGTATTTCGGTTTTAGACCTAAACCGAGTGCAGACTTATCATGGACCTGATATAGGATGCTGCAAAAGTCATTTTTCCCCAGGATCTAGTTCTGAGAGGACTCGTCCAGTCAAACCTAAGGTTGGCAGTACGTTCAAGACCTTTTGGGATTTTCTCATATACTTCTCAAGGATTCTATCAGGAAAGTACAAATCTGTGCTTAGAGACACAGGCTCCTATCAGCCCAAATCATCAGGGTTTGTTTGTTTTTTTCAAACACCTAGAAATTATTTGCCCGAAAAAAAAGGGCTTTGCAAAACACTGTGTATATCCAGAGAAAGAACTTAATCTAAAGTACTTTTGTAAAAATATGGTTATTAAAAATAAAACTGGACAGGGGTGACCAGCTGGCTCAGTCGGTGGAACATACAGCTCTTGATCTCCAGGTCCTGAGTTCGAGCTCCATGTTGCGTGTAGAGTTTACTTAAAAATAAATAAATAAAACTGGACACAAGGAGTTAGGATCTTCCTAGGAGTCTCCTCAGCCTGTGGCATGTTGCACTACTATCAATAAGAGAAAATTAGCACTCTGATCTTGTATTTAAATGGGAATATTAGTTTGTGTTTGATAACATAGATGAGATCATAAAGGATAACAATACATATTTGACTTGAAAGAAAAATGTTCATCTAATAAGAAAATTAGTGTATATAGCTCATTAACTTTGATAAGGATATTTGGGACAGGAAATGATCTTTGGGAAATTAGGATTTCTGAACTCCACTGCAATCCTTAATTTAAATTTCACTAAAGGATTATTTAATCATGGAGTGATCTTCTGTGATGTTTAAGAAGTTGGATATGGCGCATGACAGTATCTGGACTCAGTTACTATAAGAAAATGAGCCAGGGAGTAGTAAAACATGCCCTATATTCTTTATGATGTCCTCAAGCAAAATGCAGGATTAGCCTCAAGTAGCCTATTGTCTAAACTGTAATAGGAAATGAGATTTAAAATAAATCTAGGAGTATCAGTGTCCCCTATCACGTGAGCAATAACCTTTCATTTTTTTCCTTTGGAAGTTAATATTATTTTAATATAGTTTCAATGCATAACACCAGCAAATGGTCAGACTCTATACCAGGTCCTGACCATTTGGAAATAAAGAGTCCTTTGTGATTTTTTTTCCCCCAATTACATTACGCAGCTGAACCAAAGCCACAAACTGATTTTGTACCAGTCAATCAGGTCCTGAAAGGCATTTTATTATTTTAAATTGACCATGAAGTTAAGTGAAATCCACCCTTTTGCATTTCTTCTGGAGAGAAATGAGTTTTGACTCTTAGGGGAAAATGCCTACATTACACAATTTTGCTTGAGAGCTGAGACATCACCTCATTTTAAATCCTTAAAAATCTCTACAACAGTTCATTTCTCTGGACTGAACCATAGCATCCTGTCACTCCCCAGTCCTGAGACAACCTTGAAATTCATAAGAAAACGCTTAAATGGTAGACACTCTTACCTTTTAATGACTCAGTGACACAGAAGATCGCGTTTGAAATACCTTAGAACATTCACAGGGCATTCACGGCACTATTTTAAATACTTTAAAATGTCACCCTTTTAAAATTCTGGCAAATTTCATAAAGAGGCTTTCAATTTGTTTTTAAAAATCATTTAAAGAAAATATTAGGCCTAAAATCAAGCTCAGTATATCTGGTTATTGTCCAAATCAATTTGCTACTCAAAAGAACACTGATGGTCTTTATTTGGCAAGCTTGCCAAGGGAGCACATCAGAATCACCTTGGAAAGATCTGCCTCAACACGTATGCAAACCCCCCGACACACCGACTGAGTCAGAATCTCTAAAAACTGTGGTCAAGTACCTACGTTTGGAAAATGAGTCCACAGGTGATTTTGATGTTAGTATGTACTTACCTGTAGAAGATAAATGTGGTTACCTTTTTAATATCAGTTTCGTATCAATAGACACAGTCTAAAATATTCACATATATGAGATAAACTACTAAGTATCACTAGCTAGTAACTAGAAAAATACTCAGGTATCATGGAAATATAGAGCAGTATCTAGAAAAAAAATGTTTTACAGTCAAAATTCTTCTAGTATGCAGTGTGTTTACACACATGTTGAAAAAAAGGACATGTAAAATCTATTTTCTATTGAGATTTCCCTGATTCATTTATCAATTATTCATTTATCATAGATCATTAAGAATTTCCTATAATAAAGAGTCATTGATAGGCTACATCTCCTGAGTCTAACTTTGTTTTTAACTGTATCTTGGCATGACTGAAAGTATTTGCTCAAAACAAATCTATGTAAGACTCTAAATTTAATCACTAGAGCTGATGACTTCACAGGTCAAAATAATTATCAGAATTATCAGATTGATTCACTTGACATCTTATGTTTATAAAATTCATTTAAACATTCATAAATTTATAATTGAATCTTCACTGAGACATGAAATTTTGTTTAGACACTAAAACAAAGTTAATGGGAAAAAAAACAATTTGTGCACATTAAAATAAGTTTTCCAACTTAGCTCCAAAGTTCCAAAACTTCGAACATGTCAAAAAAAAAAAAAGAAAGAAAGAAAAAAGAAAAGAAAGAAAGAAAGAAAACAAGCAAGCAAGCAAACCCTATTTGATAGTATTTTGACTCGTAGCCAATTCCATGGCACAACCCAACCCTGCAAAATAGATTCAAACTATTTTTTTAAGGTAAGAAAAAACAAAAACCTTTTTTATTAGCATTCATATTTGTTGTTTGTATGAAATTATATGGACCTATAGATTTTGCTACCATATCGATTACTACTTGTAAATTAATTGTTTTTTCAAATGGTTTCAGAAAGAATTACTCCACAATTACTGAATAATCGGGCAAGTATTTTTGAAGTGATTTTACATGTTGCTACATGGACCAGCAGATGGCGCCAAATACCCACAATTTAGACAAGCTTTTTCTTTGTAAGGGGGAGAAGGGTGTGATCAGTAATTACTATAAATGTATTACCTTATACTCTTGGACCATTCCATTTTGAGTGTCTTCGGGAGGAGGCTGCCAAGTAACAAGAATTGCTGTTCCATTTCCATCATTCTTTGATACAGTTACACTTTGGGGTGGGGCACTGGGTGCTATTAAATTGTTTTAAAAAGTAGACACATTATGAGTCTATTAGAGAACACTGAAAGCAGACACAACATTTAAAGCCAAGTAATAACTATGTAAAATCGATGTCAATATACCCATATGTTTTAAAGATGTATCTCATTCAAGTCTGAATAGTCCCAAACGATTTAAGTTTCTCCTCAAAATTGCTAAACCTTTTGTTATTGCAAATATTCCATAACCAAAGTTACACCGATTATCTCCATAAAACATCCCAGAAAAATTCTTATTCCTCCTACCCTGTAACCTCAGTGCCATGTTCTCCCTACGAGTGTTCCAAAGAATAAAGATATATATTAATCATCCACGACATTAACTATATCCTATCATTTCTGTCATCAAAATAATCATCAGATTTTAGGAAAAATTCTGGTTATTTTTACAGAGTATACTTGTGACATGTAACCTTTTTTACTTTTATGTAAATACTAAGATTGGAATTCCAGCTATAGGATGGCCAATCATACTGGTTTTTCTGGAGCTGAGGGGTTTCCACAGACATGAGGAATAAGCATAAAATGCTAACCCCAGGAAGTCCTGGGCAAACCAAAACATTACTCACTTTATTTATAAATCATTACTCAAGGTAACATTCAATAAGTGAATGGAAAATAATTAATGGAAAGTCAAGCAAATTGAGAACAAATTCATCTTTAAATGCGAATTTTAGTTCTCAACAATTGGATATATCTGACATATGCCATTAAGTAATACATGGTTCACATTTGCACATTTTTATATAGGCTATTAAAGCAAGTCGAGTATTACAGAATTTTGATTTTTAGCAGTTCTAATTGAACAAATCCTTTTAGCAAAATACAATGTTCAATATCAAGACAGTTAATAATATCACAATTAATTAATTTTTTTCAATTAAGCTAATAAAAACCTAACAAATGTACTACAATGCACAGTAATCACACATTCCATTATACTTGCCTTCTTCTAAGGTTTTGGCAAATTTAATTTCACTATCTGCTCCTTGAAATTCATTAAAAAAAGGACGAGCTTTAATTTCATAGTTGACTCCCTTTCTGAGATCAGGGATAACCACGCTGTTTTTGGTTGGGGTCCTCACTTCAAAAACTAACCACTCCGATTCACCGTGGTTGGCTCCAGATGGCCGATAAAGAATTTTATATCCTTGAATATACTGAGACTGTTGGTCCACCTATTGAAATGACAGATAAAAAATGCAACCATTTATATCTTTTTATTATTTTAAAATTATGAAAATTAAATGTGACAAAATGCAAAAAATTCTATCTAGCTTCACTCTATAGTTTTCTAGTTTATATAAAATAGAATACAAAACACGAATCACTATCCTTTGTAATGCAGTCACTTTTTCAGCTTAATATATAATATTAGATACTAATTTCTATGGTTCATGCAGAAACGTTCGGCATCATGGCAATTCTGTGACAGACATCCAGGATCAAAAGGATCAGAAAACTTTCTAATTTTAAATGCCAATTTAATACTACTCAAATATTTCTAAAGTCTAAAAAAACTTATGTGATAATGATCCTGTCACAAGTTATATATTTATAGTTAAAGCTATGTGTTTGTTTCCTTTGGTAATGGTAAAGTTTACTATTGCAGTATAATAGAAAATACACACAACATAAAACTTTTCTTGTTGAAAGCCAGTGCACAGCTATCATAATAAACAATGCTTACACTATAAAGTTGTCATTGGTGGACAAGTGGGCAACACATATACATAAACTATCTGTTCCATGAATTTTTTTTCATATAATGATCTCCCAGAAGTCATCGGCTTATTGAAACTGAAATCAAATATTGCAACAATAATGACTCACTGTCCAGTGCACTTCGATCGAAGAGGAAGAAAGGATGGTAGGGTTGTGGAGGTGCAGTACAACATTTCCCAGTTCTCTCTGGACCTGCTTGTGATCTACGCCCTGACTCGTTGGGGGGACATCTGCAACAATCCAAGAAGACCATGTTAACCATCCTACGCAATGTAACTGACTTGAATGAAAGTATGGTGAAACAATCCTCGCATTCATGGCAACTCTCAGAAAAGAAGAATCATTCCAACGGGGAAGCCAACCTGTGATACAGAATGAAATGGGAACAACTTAACCTTTTTATTAGCATAGGGAAGGTGGCGACATACAGAGAGAGAGAGAGAGAGAGAGAGAGAGAACAAGCAGAGGGCATGTAGAAAGCAGAAAAGAGCAGGAAGCAAAGGTAACAATGGCCAAAAAGCAGCATCTGAGGGTGCCTCCTACCATGTAATGATCGCTTTCTCACCAAGGATGAGAAGCCCAGTGCATTCCCCTCCGAGTTTGTTATAAAATTTGGTAATGATCCTGACTATGCAAGAAAGAAAAGAGCCAGAAATTGCAACAGAGTGGATGAGTAATGAAAAGAAGGGAGACATATAATAGGTGAAAAGCAAGCACAAAAAGAATTTAGACACCTTGTATCTTATAAGATGAACTTGGCTATCTTCCCAAATAAGGTATACGGTAAGTTAGTAGCAGCTACCATGAGGGATACAGAAGCCACCATTAGAATGGAATGGAATGGAATGGAATGGAATGGAATGGAATAGAATAGAATAGAATAGAATAGAATAGAATAGAATAGAATAGAATAGAATAGAACAAAATAAAACTGATGAGAAAAGAGCACCTAACCATCTATTTAATGGTTTGCTTTTTAGTTCAGTTATTGCATCACTGTAAAGAAGGTTAAATAAAAAGTTCTTAATCTCAAGAACACCAAAATTTAAGAAAGGAGACCAATAACAAAGTAAGAATTAAACTATTACTAGTGTTCATTTATGTTGCACCTTTTTCTCCCCAATAAGGAGGGATTTTGTTAAAATCCTAAAGTCTGTACTCAGTAAAAATTGCCCATTTCTAGGGAGGTTTTCTAAATACAGATATTTTGCTTTGCTTACAGTAATAAGGGGGGGGGCGTGGGTGGCTCAGTCGGTTAAGAGTCCGACTCTTGATTTCAGTTCAGGTCGTGATGTCAGGGTCATGGGATTGAGCCCTGCGTCAGGCTCCGCGCTCAGCACAGAGTCTGCTTGTCCCTCTCCCTCTGCTCCTCTCTCTCTCAAATAAATAAATAAAATCTTAACAGATAAATAAATAATAAAAGGGAAGAGAGGGTGAAGTAGGGAAGAAAATACAGAGATTTTTGTGGCCAGAATTCTCTATCTCAGAGATTTATATGTCGGCATACATACTCTAGAGTATTTGCCATCCCAGGAACAGCAGAAATGAGAATTTTAGTTTCTGAATGACTAAATATCTTTAAAGATATTCTGAACAAGAAGCAAAAAAATATGTTTATTAAAAATGAGGTCGTCCAATGTTATATGTTAACTAACTAGAATTTAAATTAAAAACTTGAAACAAACAAACAAAAATGAGGTTGTTAAGCTTTGAGGGACTCCACGGAAGGCAGGCAAAGAGAAGATGGATCAAGAGTGCTATCTAACACTCCGATATAATACCCCTGACTGCACATATACTGCACCCATCAATTAAGCCTATAAATAAGCAAAATGTCAAAAACAACAGATAATTTTGGTTTCTCACACTTTAGCATCCCTCACAAATATCCTTGGCTGACACTGGCCCTCAGGCAACCTATTACCACAGCCTAGAGGTGGAAAGCACTTGCCTGTCATCCTCCCATCTCAGATGTTCTTCCTTCCCTATTGGTTTCTATGCTCCTACGACTCCAGCTACCATCTATCTCTGGGGTAAGAATGAAGTCCTTGCAACAAGACAGACTTGGGTTTGCACCCCAACTCAGCAACTTATCAGCCATGAAACATGGGGAAGATTTCCTAACCTCACTATTTTTCTGTTTTCTCATCTGGCAAACGGCAGTACAAATGGCAGATATTTCTGAGGGCTGCTGTGAGAACTGCATTTTGGAAGTCATAGGAAGTCCTTGTCTTGAAGACAAGGATTGGGTTAATCTTTGTGAACCCAGAACATCCAGGCTTGTGCCAGGCATTTAGAATGTGCTTAACAAACACTGGTTGACTGAAAGGGAATTACTGTATGAAAAACACAGGTCCTCTCATATGTAAGCTCCTATCCTCAGGCAACCTTCTGCCTTTTAGCAAGTATCCTTGAACATGTAAATAACCATTGTAAATGGTAACTACTATGATTTTCACCACAATCTCTAATTTCTTTGGTTTGAGATAAACTTGTCAGTCAATCCCTTCATGAAAACTAAAAATTAAAAATAATCCCTGGCCTGGTGTAACTATTTTGGCAACGGCAGCCTAGAATATTCAGAAAATGGCCCATCGGGGAGAAAAATGAAAAGTAATATCTACTAGCATTGAAAAGTTTATGAACTGGTTCTTTAATATCGTTCTTGTCCTTTTCCTCCTCTTGAAAAAAAAATGTATTATAATGTAAAAGGTCCTTCCGGACATTCAGAATTAACCTAGAGGAAATTTCAGATTGTAATTCTACCCAGCTGCTTGCCCAGTGTTGGAATTCCCTATTCACAGTCTCTGAAGAGAGAGTATCCAGGCTGCACTTCATTATTTACAATGACCGAGTTCCTATTATTCATACCATACATAGGCTATGCATTCTGTGCTGTGTACATATTCTTCAAGGATAGGGCTCAGAATGCTACGCAAGTAGGATGCATGGAGGAAACCCAGCAGTTACACTGGCAACAACCCCACCATCCCAGAAATGGCCAACACGCCCCCCACTTGCCCGCGACTCACTTCATCTTCCTTGCATTATCGAATCTTGTTTTGGGGAAAAACATCTGGATTACCCTGCGACGGGGCTCTAACTCCAACTGTGACATGGGTCTACCTGCATTGTGAAGTGGAAACTGTGCCTTGTACCTTTATCTCTGACCCAACTCCTTCATAGGAATCTCTACTTGGGGAAGACTTTTTTTGCAGTCATGTTACAGAAATGGCTATAGAAATTATGGCTGCTCTCTTATGAATTCATTTCCAACAAGTCTCTCCTGAATGCCCTCCACCCCTGGCTCTTCTCCTTATCCTTACTACACAAACGTTTTCTACTTTCTTCCAGGTCTTTCCCCAAGTTCCTGCTACAACTGGTATTAGCCTAACCTTCAGTTGAGCTTCATAGCATCTCAAAAGCAGTCCAAGAACTAGACAATGAAATCTTCCTCAATGTTACTTCTACTCCTTGGTCCTATTTTTGTTGCCTGGACTTAAAATACACATACCCTTTTCACATGATGGTTTCTTAAAATCTTAAGGAAAAAACAAATGTCATGTCTACTCTATTATTTGGGGGGGGGCATGCCAAGATCCCTGAATTTCTTTTCTAATGATGTGATTTTCAGCCTTCAGTGCAGCCCCACCAACTAACCTCATTGTCCTCTTCTTAAAAGTCTACCTGAAAAGGCAGTGCTCAGAAAAGAACACATTACTCCATTCATAACCTGACCAGTTCAGAGTAAAGGGAGGGGCTTACTTGATTCAGACATAATTCTGCTAATGCCAGCTAAGACTACATTTGTTCTTTTGGCAATGACATCACTCAGTTGGCTCAAACTGGTGTTTTAATTGACTTCAAATACTGAGATCAGTCTGCCCCCAGCACCCTGACACATGCATATGCTCCCCCTTCAAGCCTGGTATCCTTAGTCTGTCCTTCCACAGGGAAGTTTTAAACCTTCAGTTTAAGTGCACACATTTGAATTTGCTCCATTAATTTAATCTTATTAGTGCTGACCCATCCTTTCAGTCTACTGAGATAGATTTAGTTCTGATGCTCTCATCCCTCAGCCTGTCTTTCTCAGTTTCATGGTATCTGCAAAGTTTATCAACTCCCTTTATTTTTAGTCTAGACAGTGAAAGAAACATGAATCCAATAACAAATTCTTATGGCAGAAAACAGAAAAGAAATCTGAGTCTCATAAATTAATTAATCCTTGTCCAAACCTGCAGAGTGCCTATTTTTAGCCCCATTTTATAAGTGAAGAAGCTGAAGCTCAGGACAAACTAACTTGCTCAGGGTGACATAGCTCGTAGATTCGGGAGGTGAGATTAAAAATCCTTTGATTTCAAAATGGCAGCCCTCGTTCACCATATTTCCAGTCTTCCAAATGACATGGATTTATTTCACTTAGGTTGTTCCGCTAGCTATTCATGTATAAAATTAAGTCAGTTAAAAGGTAAAAAGACGTAAATTAATCTTCACAGTAAGTGTGAACTACCTCCTTATTTACAAATGAGGATGTAGGCTACAAAATCATTCATAGGAGTATTTAACAGAAGAGCAGTCACTCAAAACTGAGGAGTCTCCTAGCTAGAGACCACCGTACTCGGGACAAAAAGTCAAATTCACATTACAGCTGTCATTGTGTCTGCATTCTTTACAACTGTGTATCTAATATTGAAAACCTCAAACTGTGTTAAGGCAGGCTCCAAGAATATTAGCGTTCCTGATGAGGTGACTCATGATAGCAAATATAGGCGCCTGGGTGTGTTGAACTCACACAGCAGGAGACAAACACGAACATGTTCTATAACTCAGTTTGCTTTCTGTGTGAATTCTGAAGCAAAAGGTCCTTCCAGCAAGATTCTTTGTATACTCATCAGAGAAGACAAAACAAGAAAAATGGCTGTCAGACCCTCTCTAAAACATAGCTTAAGTCTTTCAATCCTTGTATGCACAACTTGTTTCTGTCACTGTAAGTTACGTCCCCCCACTTTGGAAAGGCAAACTCGAGATTGAGATACTGTGATTCTTCTGAATGTTGAGGAAATAATGGTATATTTCTATCACTACCATCTAGAATTTTCTTTCTTTATTAATATAAGAACAAGCATATTTTAATGGCAATGATAGTATGTTAAAAAAGGGTAAGGATTGATTCAAATCACCTTTTTATTCAATATGCGAATTTCATTCCTTATTAAAACTTTAAAATAATAAGTGGGGCATGGTGGTGGACAGGAGGTAGTCTGTCGAAAGCTAGATGTAATTTTTACTCACAAAGGACAATGAAAAGCAGTATATCCAGAATGTGGCCCAAGTGAGCAAATTTCTAATTTGTTCCACGTATTCATTAGCCTCCACATCATATTCATTTTTCCTTTTTTTTTTTTTTTGAAAAGATTTTATTTATTTATTTGACAGAGACAGCCAGCGAGAGAGGGAACACAAGCAGGGGGAGTGGGAGAGGAAGAAGCAGGCTCATAGCGGAGGAGCCTGATGTGGGGCTCGATCCCAGAACGCCGGGATCACGCCCTGAGCCGAAGGCAGACGCTTAACGACTGCGCCACCCAGGCGCCCCTCATTTTTCCTTTTTATCTGTTTCTTTAACCCAGCTTTGACCAAAATATACATGACTTTCATGTAAAAGTTTAATATATCATGGCTCATATAACTGACAATGAAAGACAGACCAAACAACATACCGATCCTAAAGTATTTTTCCCCATGCTTTGTAGGGGGAGAAATCAAATACAATACAAAAATACACAATATTTTTGCCTGATTGGATTGTGATTTTATAAAATGAGAGATACTGCTCTTTGTTATTAATCTTATCTTGGAGTACTTAGTCCAGAAAACAATAAAGTTTGCAGACATTGTGTTTGTGTATTAAAAATTAATGGAGCAACTGGAAGAACAGATCTGTATTACATATACAATCGTAGCATGTATGCAGTACAAATTACTGACTTGTAAAATTATAACATCTAAGAATAAGTAGGTGTCACAAGGTTGAGTAAATCCGTATTTACCTTGTGTTTTCACTGGATCTGATATCTGGCTTGGATCACTAATTCCATATGCATTTGCTGCCCTCACAAGGAAAAGGTAAATTGCATTAGGTTTGAGTCCTTTAATGGCAAATGTTTCTGTTTTCACATTCTCTGCTACGGTCTGCCAGCTGCTACCAGATGCATGGCTAAGGACAGATACACAAGTTAGAACATGCATATTTAATGGTTTAAAAAAAAAAAAGACCAACTAGGAAATATCGTCTTTACTCTACCTGAAGGCTTCTATAATATAAGATGTTGGAGTTGCACCTGAATTCAAATTTGGTTGCCATGACAATGTAACTGTATTTCTGCTGACATCTGTAACTTCGGGTTTTGAGGGGGCACTAGGGATTAAATTTGGGTCGGTGGGTCTTGGAGGCTGAACTGGAACTCCAAATTCTAATAAACGGGATAAAAAGGAAAGATGTTTACATATATACAGTTAAGCACATAAAGGTAGATTACACATTTATATACCTACTCAGGCATCAGGATATCTACTTCATTCATTCACCAGCAAGTAAATGACCACACGTTAAGCTTTAAGTTAAAATGCTAGCTAATTTACCTTGGACTTCAATGTAAGCACTCCATGTTGCTTCACCACTGGGGGTCGATGCAATGCAGGTGTACCGACCTGTGTCACCCAGCTGAGAAGACAGACAGAAAATAAGTATTTGGAACAATCGAGAGCTCAATGGCCTGGAAAAGCAATTATAATTTTGTATATGTCCCATGAATATGGATAACTGCATTAAAATTCAATAACCAGAAACGTCCTCTTAATTGAATATATTTTTATTGACTATGAAGGAAAATACTGCAGGAATAGAGAAAAAATGATTTTATATGGTTATTTTAATTGTATAATAAAATATATTTAATTTGTTACCATACCACTATTTTTTAGTGTCAGGGAAAATAAACAATGAGGTATTCAAATTCAAAGGGATAATCTTTATTACTAACTTATATCTTCCCATTTAATGGCACACAGTAAGGCTGATAACATTTAGCCAATGACTATTCTTGCTATTTCCTATTTCGTCAGAATTACATGCATATGGATAGCTGAGATAAACAGATTTACAGAATACAAAGGATAAACACAAAATGATCTCTTCTCAAAGTACTCACTCTTTTTCTCCCATTTTTTTCGAACCTGTTTAATAAGTCAAACCTCAGCTGGAATGAAGGCTCTCTTTCCCTTCTAAAGACTAAATGCCAGAAAACCAACAGCTTTAATATCATCACGAGCACAATGAACCCATACACCTCTGCCTAAGGTAACAACTCGATCTTCAAGTAATGTTTGATAAAGCAAGAATGTTGCCATCTCTCTCTGGCAACTGTAATAACAAAATTGCAATCGTTGTCACAAAGAAGTACAACATATTAACTTTCATGGCATGTACAATGAACTGTTATGCTGATCCAAAACTCCCAAGAAGCCACCCACAATAGGCAATAAAGCGATTGAAATTTATGTTTATTGCTGTCAAAGCTATTCTTTCATATGCCTTGTGAGCCTGTCTGATCTTGACCTAAAAGAAAAGGAAAAATCCAAACAAAACAACACAGTCCTGAAAGAACAGGTATGGGATGTGATGCCCTGGGAAGGTAAATCCCTAAATTGTTCTCACAAACTTGCGGGCTTTTCATCATTTAACATGCTGATTTGCAATGTACACTCGGCGCGTACATTGCTATCTGGGTTTTGTTTGCACGTACAGTATTCTGTAATTACAAAATGTTGAACCAAATATTCACAACAGAAGACCTGTCCAAGGGCATTGTAGATAACACGGTACTGGAAAAATCTCTTTGAAAAATGCTTTTATGGAATGAGTGCATCATACCGCTACCTGGAAGGTATTTTTTTTCTCCCACAAATCCTCATTGACTTCCCTCAGTAGGTCTCAAAAATCTTTTTTTCTCCTCCATCTAAGACCTTAAATTACTTGCTATGAGCTAAGTTATGAGTCAAATCATCTTAAATATACACAGTGGAATGTCTGAAAGAATAAAGCGTCAATTAAAAATATATCAATACCGTTATTTAGCGTTTCATTGATTCTAAAACTTGAGACGTCAGCCCTGGTTGCTGGAGGCAAACACAAAATGGAGCAAAATGGGAAAGCCAGGGTGTCAATTCAAGTTACCTTAGCGTATCGGATCTGCAGGACTCCCGTCTCCAGCTGCTTGATTCGAGAATCTTGGGTTGAAACAAGGACTCCATCCTTTCTCCACAGAATCGTGGGCACCGGACTGCCTGTGGCCACACAGCTGAGCACTAAAGTACCATCCACTGCTACCGTCTGATTCACAGGACCTTGTCGAATGACGGGGGGAGGCCGGTCCGCAATCACTGCCAAAAGAAACAACAGGAAATAGATTTCTACAACTGGAAGCAATTTTCTAATCATCCAAGCAACAGCAGTTGCTCTAGGCTTTGAAACAAACTAATTAAACAAGTAATTAAAGTAGGAGACATGCATTATTCAGAATGCATTTATGCGATGCTCTGATTCAGGATGTTAAAATGAGATACCATGTACTCCTTTCAAATGACCAAGCCCTGACTGAGCTTGCTGTCCTGCCGAGGGACCTATTTAACTTAAGAGTCCGAGGAGGAAATAAGAATTGTGGATGGTGGGGTGCCTGGGTTGCTCAGTCGGTTAAGCATCTGCCTTGGGCTGGGGTCATGATCCCAGGGTCCTAGGATCGAGAGCCCTGCATCGGGCTCTCTGCTCAGTGGGGAGCCTGCTGCTCCCCCACTGTCCTCACTCTCTCTCTCTCTGTCAAATAAATAAATCTTAAAAAAAAAAAAAAAAAGAATTGTGGATGGTGAAGTCGCTGTCTAGTGGTGAGAAGTGGAATGTGTACTTTTTAAACTTTAAAGTATGTAAAAATCAAACACAATGACAACAAAAAACCACCTACCCCAAGGAAACTTAGGAGACACATTTCCACAAATGAACTAAAGCCAATTTGATATCTGATAACGGTTTTGTGTCCAACAGAAAAAAATATGGTATCTTACCAACACGTCTGACAATTTTGGATTCAAAAAGGGGCTTTGAACTTTCAGAAATTACAAGTCAATATGATTGAGCTCTTTCTATCTTGGAATTCTATTAACAGAATTACACGGGGAAAATTTTTCCCAGTCTCGGTGAATTTAGGAAAAACTGGAAAACCGCTCAAATACATTTGCTAGAATAACTAAATTTTGGATGCAACAATTTGCAAAGCGAGATGTGTCATGTTCAAGGTTTTATGCACCAAAGATTTTCACAAACTGGACTCACACTTCAATTTGTTCCTCACTTACCATGCAATAGTTATTAGTTTTGTGCATTCAGCTTAAGCAAAAATAAGAAAGCAAGAGAGTGAAATCAGCAACTGCATTTTCACCCACCTTTTTGATTCCCTACCATGCTTGATTACTGGTATGAAATTTGCAAATACCAGGGAGGCATGGTAGAAGGCTGGAGTTTGTAACCTGGCAGGAGTGTTTCACATACTGCATGGATGACAAATGTAAGCCAATGATTCCTTTGTTTAGGATTGTTTAATCTTTTGTACATTTTCTGTTGAGATTGGCTAAAATCTAATTAGAGGCCCCACCCGATAAGTGTGAAAAAAAGAATGAAAACGTTTTATTGCTTTGGGGTTTTAGAACATTCTACCACCTGTGTTCCCTTGATCATAAGAATGAATGAATATTTATTTCTAGACATTAATTAAATTAGTAACAGTGTTTCTTTATAAAGGATTATAATTAAATCCAGGAACAGAGTGGCTTACATTTTGTAGTCTTGTTACATTGAGAAACAATCCAGTATCTGGGGACTTCTCCAGTTTTCTGCATCTTTACAGTGCTTTGATGTTTGCATCATATTTAGCGTCATTCACACCTCCCCATCCTATCCTGACCCAGTTTAATGCTGTTGTTGCTCTCTCATTGATTTCTCCCTGGTTTACACTGGGTAGTTTACAAAAATAAGGCAAGAGAAGAGGAGTAGGGTTGATTATCAACTCCATCTGTCATGTGTCTTTGGGCTGCTTCTTAAATTCTCTAAGCCTTAGTTTTGTTTTGTTTTTTTATTTTTTTTAATCTCTAATTGGAATATAATAATGTTCTAGCCAGCTCAAGGGATTGCTATGAAGATTTAAATGGTATAATACATATGAAGGTGCTTTGCTAGCTGCAAAAAGCTAGACATGTGTATGAATTGTGATCTTGCCACTTACCCTTTTCTGTAAAAAACTGATAGGTAAACCAGAGCTGAAGGAGTTCATTAAAGCAATTTCACATTTTTAGGTAGAAAAACATGAAACACTTTGTTGTTATCACAGGATAGAATAAAATACTGATACACTATTTACGTTCTCACAAACTAAAAAGTGTAGTACATTTCTGAGTCAAACCTAAATTTAGGATTTTAAGAAGAACCTCAAATTTGGGTCTCATATTTTACACTGGTACCGTTAGAATGAATTATCATAATTAGAATGAATTTTAACAAAGTGAGTAAGCGCATCTTGGGGAAAGATGTGGCCCTAAAATGAAAACGTTCCGTAGCTGTGCTACCGACACAGAAGCCAAGAGCGTCGCGTGGACGCCGAGCATCTGAATCTGGCTGGTGTGACAGAGAAACTGGATGTGTAATTTTAATAAGCTGTAAGTAATTGAAATTCTAATTAAAATAATCTCACGGGGCAGCTGGCTACCATCCTGGACAGCACAAACTTTTGTTGTAAATCTCAGTTCTGTTACTTATGATCTGTATGATTTGGGCATACTTTCTCACCAGTCTGTGCCTCCATTTCCTTATCTGTAAATGAGATGTTGTCAAATTTAAAACTGTCGATATGAACAGTTCTTAGCAATAGTGCCTGGCACAAGGGAAGCCCTGAGTCACTGTAACTTAGTATGAACGGGTACCAGTACAGTGGTGTTAGCAGTGGTATGGGGCTGGTGTGGGCAGTCCACAGGTGGTATAATCCATTACAGCAGAGTTTATGAAAGTTTCCTATCTTTGTCTCACATTCATGAAATATATGAAGATCCTAAAAAAAATGAGAGTATATCATCAGAAGTCATCTTTTGTTACCTCAAAAACAATGATCATGAAGACTATGTTAATACATATAAATACATTCATGAAATAATTTTAAGTGAAAAAAAATATAGGAGACTCTTAATCTCAGGAAACTAACTGAGGGTTGCTGAAGGGGTGTGTGTGTGTGTGTGTGTGTGTGTGTGTGTGTGTGTGTGGAGGGATGGGATGGCTGGGTGATGGACACCGGGGAGGGTATGTGTTGTGAGCACTGGGTGTTGTGTAAGACTGATGAATCACAGACCTGTACTCCTGAAACAAATAATACATTATATGTTAATAATAAAAAAATTAAAAAATAAAATAAAATTTCAATATATATATTTAAAAAAGAAAGAAAATAACATGTACACAATTGACCAGTTTATGTATGAAAAGCTCATATTTATATACCAACAAATATCAGAATTACGTACCATACTTGCTATCAGTTCGCAAATGTATCTTACAAACTTATGAGTTAGTTAGGGAAGTACAAGTCACCTGTCCAAATTAACTAGTTGATAATTGTCAGGTCTCTGTTTTCTGAATAAAAGTTAACACTCATTTCGTTGTATGTCAATAACTTTCGAAAGACGAATGCAAGTGATTTTACATTTTATACTAATTTTATTACATTCCAGTAATAAAAGAAACATTTCCAATTAAATAGGTGATACGAATTTCTATGTTCCTGGGTCAAATGCTATTTGGGGTAGGCCACAGCGACAAAAAACAACATTTCAAAGACAGCTCCTACTCCACTATCATCGGTGCCTCGTGTTTTATTCTTTGCCTTTGTTCTGTTTGCAAACAATAAAGAAAGGTTGAGAAACTGACGTCAAATAGCAGTAGTATTCTGCCTACTAGCTATCGTCTCGACTTGACCTGATAATGTGCAAAAGCTGATGTTGTCAGCACTCACAGTAATAACAGTTTACCTGTGAAGAATGAGTACGTACTTGTTAAGTTGTGTGTACAATATCAATGAATTCCAAAAGAAAGAAAACAAAACTAAAAATACAGTACCAGGACAGCAAACACAAAACCATCTTAAATCACCCCAGAGACTGTAAAATGAATTAGGACATTTAATGTTAGGTTTTTTATCTTGTGTTAGTTTAGCAAAAATTACTACCCTTGATCTATTCTCACAAATATAGCAATTTATGACAATGCAGTATCAGATGGCATGTAGGAAGCTTTGCTTTCAATTATTAATTAGAATAATACGAAATACTTGAAAATATTTTACCATAGTTTTCTTTGGCCATTTTTCATGTACACCTGCATATATAAGTTGCTTGTATATATAAAGTTTTCTTATAACGTTGCCATTATAAATTGTTGTGCAATTCTGTGTTCCATTTCTACCTATTGATTATATTGATCATTATCAAATTCATACATGGTCTTCATAGCCATCACTTAATAGCTTTAATATATGGAAGAAATTGTAAAAACATTTTAGGTCATTTTAACTAATTGGAGCCAGTAATATATAATATGTATCATAGACAGAGGTAAGAGTTGGGGCTTTTGAATGAGACGGTCATAATTTTGAATTCTGACCTAACTAACAGTGGTTCATTTCATCCATTCATTCAAAAATTATCTATTGCATGTGTACCATGTGTCAGACTTTGGTATAGTATGATACTGAGTATGTATTTATTGGATAGACATGGGCCCTACAATCACGGAACTTCATGTCTAATGAAGAATACAAGAAAATAAATAGAGAACACAGAAAAGTATAGGATGTTATCTTTCTACAGATGGCAGGGTGGAGAATGCTGATATTTGAGGAACGGGGGAATGCTTCTTAAAGTAAATGAAATTTCAAGCCAGTAGAAACAGCATGTGCAGAAGTCTTCAGATAAAAGAAAAGGAGAGCAAACACAATGAAATGAGGGCATGTAAGCAAACAAAGTATTCAGAGCTGAGCCTGTAGAGGTCAGATCATAAATTGTAAAGCATATTAAGGAATATAAACTTTATCCTGAGAGCACTAAGAAACAAAATAATCAGATTAATGTGTTAAAAATTTCCTCCAGAATTCTTTTTTTTTATTTCAAAATTCTATCTTTAAAATCTTTGCTAACATTACACTTACTTTTTCCCCTGAGGTTAGGATCAGGAAAAATATTTCCACTATCATCAATTCTATTCATTACATTAGAGATCACAGTGCAGGACAAGTAAGAGATATAAAATGTATAAATATTGGAAAGAAGAAGTAAAACTGATTTTATTTGCAGTTAACACATTTTGTTCATAAAAATGTCAAAATAATATACCTACAAACTCTTATATAAGAGTATATTTAGCGAGTTGCTGGATACAGGGTTAATATACAAAGAATTAATTGTACATCTGGCCTCAATACAATAATGAAATATATATATTTATATTATATGAATGTAGTCATATCAAAAATCATAAAATATCATAGGTATAGGTTTTTCAAAATATATGGAAGGTATCTACCCTGAAAACTACAAAACATTGTTGGGACAATTAAAGATCTAAATAAATTGAGAGATGTATAGGAATATATATCATTCCCCTAAACTGGAAGACTAAGACTGTTAAGATGTTATTTCTTCCTAAACTTTTCAATAATTTCTGTGAAATCAAAATTAAAACCTCAGATTTTTTGTTGTTATTGTTTAGGGTTGTGTGGTGTGTGTGTGTGTGTGTGTCTGTAAATTAACAAGGTCATTTTAAAATTTATAAGAAAATGCAGAGGACCTCTAATAGCCAACTCAAAACAAGAAAAACAAAGTTGGAGACTTACATTACCTGTTTATAAGACTTACCATAAAGCTACAATAACTAAGAACATACATACTGGCATAAATATATAAATGGACTAGAATAGAATAGAAGCAGACTCTCACATTTATGTTTATCTGAATTATGATTAAGATGCCACTGTAATTCAGTATGGAAAATACTGTTTTTGCCATAAATGATGCTGGAACCATTAGTATCCATATAGAGGGGAAAAGGAATTTTGATCCTTGTTTTATACCATACACAAAAAATAATTTAAAATGGATTACAAACTTATATCTTAGAAGTATAGACTATGAAACTTCTAAAAAAAGACATAGGAGAACATCTACATGGCCTTAAGGTAGGACAGAAAATTAAAAGCACCAACTACAAAAGAAAAATAATAAATACATTAGTCCTAATCAAAATTAGCGATTTAAGCCTTAAAATCATCATTAGGAGAATACTTATAATACATATCTGATAAAAATTTATATCTGGAATATATGAGAAAAAGAAAAAAAATGGGTACATTCTTCTGCCAAAAAGCAAAGCAAGATAATCGAGTGCACATGCCCATCTATAGATTTGTACAGGAATATTTACTTTGTTAATAAAAGCCCTAAACTGAAAGCAATCTATCAATGGAAGAGTACATAAATAAACTGTGAGCTATTTATACAATAGAATACTATATAGCAACATAAAGAATGAATATTATATGTATATATTTATTTTAGGTATATATGTATATACAGATGTGTATGTACATTTTTCAATATTTATATGTACACATTTTTTTTCTTTTCTTCTCAAATTATGACTACTCTCCATCTCATGGTTTGAAGGTTCTTTCCATCACTGTGTCTTCATAATTTATTTGGTATTAATTGATCAGGTTTAAGGGAGTTGATAAACAGGACAAAATCACATTATTAATGGAAAACTTGTTTATTATAATGAGTTTTGAGTAGGACATATCAGCAATTTATTTTATCTCCTCAACTTGGTGAGGAAAAAAAGGATTTTTTTACACTAAGAGATTTTAAATAATTTCATTTTCTAAAATGTGGGAACATTCCCATGTACACCTATTCAGTATAAACTTCTCCTTGTTTAATTTGTGCTTTTATGGATCTGACTTGATGCTAGAAATTTATAGTACAGCCAAGTTAAAATAAGAATAATTTTAGACTTATGTCATTGTATCGACATCCTTTTTAGCTGCTGCTGTCAGAAAGGATACACAGTAGAAAATAAACACGTTTACTGACACTCTCTTTAGATCCTAAGCCAAATTTGAACATTTTGAAATAAAAATGCTCTACTTTACCATCAGTAACTTCCAAATAGGCTTTTGTGATGATACTTCCGGCAACATTTAAAGTCTGGCAGATATAATAACCAACATCAGATCGTTGGACGTTAGTGATTGTGAGATCACCAGTCTGGGAGACTGAAAAGCGGCTGGTTGACTGTGGTGGCTGATATGAGAAAAGCAGATTCTAGAACGCAGTATTTGGGAGGAAAAAATAACATTAGGTTAATTGCTAGGTTCTAATATTTTTGGCATGTATACATATATATTTATAAATAGGTATATAAATGTATACAAACACATATACATACCACACACGCATACATACACAAATAAGCTAAATATTCTTTCATCACATACCCCCATGTATAGATGCACACATACACATAAACACAAAGTCTAATGATCTAGCCTTAAATAGGATCATCTTAAAATTTAAGTAAATTCTAAATATTGATCTGTACTTTTATAATTATCAATTTCAAACAATATCAGATATAGAAAAATATTTGGTATCAACAGAGTTAAAAGTTTTACATACTAATCGACACAAAGTCAAAAGCTTTGCTTTACATATGTATGACTATTAGGATTATAAACACTAAATCTTTTCATATATAAACAAAGGCAAAATTTAGACACATTCTAACAAATGAAGTTCAAAAATATCATTTTGGCACCATAACAAGTGTCTCTGTTATCTGTCTGCTATGAAAGTTCAGAAGCTTCTATCAAACTGTAAACAGTTTCTTATTTCTCCTGTTAGATGGTGAACATATCCGTTGTGGATTATTTTGAAAATCAAATATTAAATTTAAGCATTCATAATGGAGTTTTATTTATCTTTCTATATAAGTTAACCTGTATACAAAGTCAACACAAGATATGATTTGTTTTCAGGTACAAATTTCTCACTATGAGTCAAAATTTGTTCCCTTGTTAGAGAGAGTGTATATTTCATGGGAAATAACACTTCGTTCATTGTTTTTCATGAAATAAAGTCAAGATTTCTTCTAACCAAATTAAGTTGTTCCTTTTTAAAAGTTTAATTGCTTTTTAACATATATAATTTTATAAAGGCTTATCTACTATTCCATGAATACGTGTCCAATGACAAAATTGTAGGAAAAAGTAAGTTGTATCATTAAACCAAGCCAAACCAAGTCAAAATTATTTCAAGACTTAACATAGTTCAAATAATTTAATGAATAATTTATTTAATAACTAAGTAAAACATTTAAATATTACTCTTCTAAGAACTTTAGTGGATTTACTATTACCACTATGTAGGTTTTCTTATATAATACACTTCTAATTCTTTCTGTTGTACTAAAATATTTCATTTTTTCTTGTCTATAGTTTGCTATCAGCAAATTAAGTCTTTGAGGCCAAATGGAATGTGTTAGAATCAACGAAGGTTCTATATCTCAAATGAGGGTCTACATACCATAATCAAGTTATATTTGCCTACCAAAGTGAAAACAAATGTGAACTTGATGCATTGCCTACAAAAGGTTAGTGAGTGCAGTCAGTAACCTACTTATATATTACCTATTGTAACACATTAGAAGCAAGACCATGAAACAACTCGCCCAAGACTGATTTAAGCAAAAAATAAAAAAGGTTAGGAATAACTGTATTAAAAATGAATGAGAGTCTTTTTTACACATATCAAAAACAAGTAAAGGGAAACGCTTCTCTTGTTGAAGAAGGCAAGTTAATAAAAGATGAGAAAAAAGGGCATATAAAAACGATTTTAAAGTTTCTTATTATCTTCAAAGTGAAATTATTTCAAAATTTCCTTTTTATTAAGCTGAACCCCAATAGTGAACTTAGAGTCTGTAAGAGCATAGAGCTTTATATTGTAGCTCAATGTATATAGAAAAATCTGGTTTATAAAATGTTTAGTTATTTGATAGCAAATGGCAATCACATATGATAGTTTTCAAAGAATTAGAATATACTGAACTATATTTAACATGACATCTGTACTAAATAGACTACCACATAGTTTGATGAATCTTTTATTGACATATATAAATTGATATATATATGTATATATATATATAATTGATATCTATTTATCTATACACACACAGACATAGACATACAGACATACATAAAGAAGTGAAGAAGACATTTGAGATTCCTGGTGTTTTCAGAGAAATTGCACTGAGTAATTATCATCTCTTTTAAATATGTGTAAATCTCTTTTAACATATAATTACAGGGGCGCCTGGGTGGCACTGTTAAGCGTGGGACTCTTGCTTTCAGCTCAGGTCATGATCTCACGGTTCTGAGATTAAGTCCCAAATCAGCTCTGCACTCAGCACAAGGTCTGCTTAAGACCCTCTCCTCCTCTACCTCTGCCCTTCCACCCCACGTGTGTGCAAGTGCTCTCTGACTAAAATAAATACATACATCTTCAAAAAAACCCACAATTACAGATATCTGAATAATATAAATAATTAAATTATGTTGAGAAAAAGTGTATTTTTTTTAATGTGGCTGAATTGGAAATAAAGGTAAATTTAATGTGATAATTACTATGCAATACACCACCCCATGTACAAAAGCTAGGAAGGGAAATTTGCTTTTAGATTTATAAGAATGAAGGAAATTTTGTCTTCTCTCTCATAGTTGAAATTTTCTAGGGCATTCAGAGATTTTTTTTTCAATTCTCTTCAAGTATCAGCTATACGACTAAATAATGTTTTGGTTTTTCGTATATATCTGGCACCCATCTTTCCTGACTGAAATATTAGAATAAGGTCTTACCTGACTCCCCTCTCTTCTCCAAAAAATAGCTGGTTGAGGATTTCCGGTTGCTTCACACTGGAACGTTACAGTTCGTCCCAAGGCAACAACCTGGTCACGGGGTTTCACAACGAAGTGTGGAGGTTCTAAAGGAGATGAGACAAATTATCCAAATCAAAACCAAGGTTCTAAAGGAGATGAAACAAATTATCCGAATCAAAACCATGTAGTTATTATCCTAATTGAGAAAATTTGCTGGTATCCCAGGTGCTGCCATTATTTTATACAACTCATTATGCACTGTAAGATGTAATGTACCCGTTCTCATCCTTAATTTAATTGAAACTAAATTAAGTGCGTAGTTATAGAAAGGAATAGAACTTTTTTGTGTGAAGAGGTTTTTGTTTTTCTTTAATCTGCTGACCTTTTAAGATTAACCTCCACATTAAAAAGAATTCTTGAGCTGCCATTTGTCCCTTTACTTTCAAAGTATACCTGAAATTTGTATGAATAAATATCTTTTCTCATTTAGAGCTGCTTAAAGGTGAATGGACTTTAATCATATACCCAAGGACCTCCTGATGTAAGTAGGCCCTAAAATTACTTTAATTTAACTCGAAAGCTCCTGAAATGCTACCATGAAAATTATCACCATTTAGAATCTTCAGTCCAATTACTTGAATAGAAATGAATTTAAAGCAATAGTAGAGTCAAATGCCTCCTTCATTTACATAGGCAAGGGCATGTTCGAACAGAATATATATGGAAATGAGGGCAAATTTGAAACATCTGCTCATCCTGACATTATAAATACTGCCAGCTTTGTCCAAACTGTTTGATTTATACAGACTTAAATGGCCACTTCATCCAGCAGTAAATAGAGTGTCAGAAAATTGTGTCAGTTACATTGAGAGCAATGGCAGCTGAAAACATTTGGTGTGCTGATGGAGTCACTGGGGGGGGGGGGGGAGTTTGTTTGGGGGCCATGCTTTATGCTTAGGAAAATGTGCACTGAATGTAAGTCTTTTTACCTACTGTTTACACTTTTCAAATGCATTTCTTATCAGCTGTCTGAAACACCTAATTATTCTCCTCTCTTGTCTCAGTTCACACGGAAGTGAACTTTTCAAGCCAGGCATCTAACAGTTTATACAGGACAGGGTTCTCCCAATCCACTTTTAAGACTGTTCCATTATTAAAATTACTTTTAGTTACTTATATCAGTCACTTGGGATAACGCCTTCAAGGGAACGTGAACCAAAAATTATATTCAGATTATGTCCACAAAGGCTACCACCCTGCTCACAAGAATATGATTTCTTTGTTAAGGAAGGTGAGGGTTTGAAAAGGTACTTTCCTCTTGATCAATACTGTCTAGGCAACTGCATCTAAGACAGATATACAAATATTCATAATATATATTATATATAAATTTTGTAAATCTCTCATGTGAAATATAAACCTCTTAAAAAGAGAGAGAGAGAGAGTAATAGAACTTGCTACAGATTGCATTGTGGCAAAACTGAAGAAAGCAATTAGATCTCCTAACTTCTAGATTAGTGTGATTTCTTCCATACTCCCTTTTTATTTTTAATTGAGGTTTAGTAAAAATTATACCATTTGACTAGAAAATTATAGGAGACCTGAAAAATCAGGTCAAATGCCTTCAAATGTCCTGTAACTTATAGGGAAGAAAATACGAAGTTAGGAGATATAGTTTAGGTTCAATTTGGTAACGTTGAAGTTCTAGCTTATAATTTTTTTAAACTCTGATTGTAATTGAGTGGTTTACTCATGCATTTAGCAAACACTATCATTATCCAGGTATAATAACAGACATGTATATCATCGCCTGGGGATTTTCCTCCATATACATCCATATAGGAGCATTGGATTCCTTAGTTAGGGGCTGGAATAATTGAGGTAGAAATCAGATCAAGAAATTGAAAGGATTGACTGGCTAATAAACTAAATCCAGAAGAGGGTTTGGTTTGTTTCAATAAAAGAAAAACAAATGATTAATTAAATGACTGTGAGAATATGACTTTCCAATATGCAGGGAATTTGAGTAGGAAAATGTAAATGTTCAAACCACTCAGAGAAGTATAAACTTCGGGTGGTCTCTTTCCTAAATCTCAGAAGCATGTCTAATAACGTGTGCCAGAACCCATGTTTCTTTTATAAAATGCCAGCTCTCCTCCAACCTCAAAGACTTATTTGGGAACAAGGGATACAAACCCTTATGCTAACTACATTTATCCTGCAGCAATCCTTCCACACAGGATATCTGCCTGGAAATGAATTTACTATATTTTGCAGGCATATTCTCGAGCCAACATCAACAGTGACATCAGCCACAAGATATGTCTTAGAAATATAACTGTAAAAAATCCTTTTCTACATGTATGTTAAATATTTGATATAAATATATCTCTATGAAAATGTAAATAGATTAAATGGGCCTCTATCAATTTATCACCATCATCTACCTTTTTGGATTGAGAAGGCCATTCATCACATCCATCTATTTGATGTTTATGATAGAATGTTGGGACATTTTTCAAAGGCTACATTTAAACTCGCTATAATTAAAAATATACAACCATCTCACTAATGTCATATATTAGTCACTGTTGAAAATTTAGAAAATTAGACAAACGAAGAAAAAAAGAAGAGCTACCCATAATTCAACCATGCAAATTGGAACATAGTGTTTTAAAATATTCTTCTATAATATCATTTCAATAACTGCTTAATAATCGATATACAAATTACTTAAATTACTTAACCAAAATATTGTTTTAAAATCTGGGTTTGTTTCCAATTTTCACTACTAGAAACAGTAGTGACATTAACATCTTTCCCAATTATATTCAAGATGATTTCAACTGATGCCTCCCCATAGGGCACTTTTCCTAACTTCACTAACACTGAACAGTAACATCTTTGCCGAACTGAGAATACAGCCTCCTATTAATTAGCCTTTTTATGTTTGTGAAATTAAACATTTATCTTCACATTACCCTGTCAGTGATACCCTATTTGTTGTGAATATTGTATTCCTATGCTTATCTTTTTTATTTCTAAGAACTATTGATAGGCAAAAATTTTATCCATTTCTCGTATATGTTGTAGATATATTTTTTCATTTTGTCGACAGTCTTTCTAATCTGGTTAACCATTTTTTGGTATTCATTCTATCAATAAAATGTAGATTATATAATATGTAATAAATTATGTAAACATTCACATCCATTTTCATCCTATTTTTTGTCTTTACTTCTTTATGTTTAAATATTAATCCATATATATTTTTACATATACGGTAGCATCTGGAAAGCTATTTTTTTCAAACAGTCCCTTATTGCATCCCCATTATTGAACAATCCATTCTATCTGTATTAGTATGAACACTGTTAGATTATTTGTATAGCTCTTAAACTTAAAAAATAGGGAGCTTCTCTTAGGGTCAAATTGTTTCCTGGCATACCACTTAGTACCCTCATGCAAAATTCTCCAAAAATGGTGTTCCAGCATTTTTAAAGGGTGAATGTACCTTCCCCAACGTACTGATCATGAGAGTACTTAGAAACCTAGTGACTACTTATATAAGGACAAGTGTTTATCTGAGCAAACTTCAATAAATTTTGGGAACATCATGCAATTATTTCTTACATAAAATGAAATGAACCTGACACATAGAAATGAAAATGAATGCATACAGCCCTAAGTGCAAGGTTATTTATTCATCAGTAGGACTTTGAATCACCATTACCGAAGACTAGTTACAAAAGCTCAGGTTGACAAACATGAATTCATAAACATAGTTTGGATTAAAAAAAAACCCAAATCATTCTCTGGGCACCTATTGTTGTTTATCTTGTGAAATATAAACTGAAATAGTACTTAACCATAATATAGTCCTGTCACTTATTTTATCACTCAATTAAGGAGAGAAAAAAATAAAAGGATGCAGATCACATATCATTTAATAAGACAAAGTTAGCAACCCCGTTACCTTTACTCTTTGTCACAGTTACCCATACTTCCTGCAGACTTTATTCTGTGCAGTCTGTCTTTGTGGCCAATGACAAGTGAAACATGGAGGCTGATTGGTTGAAGGACATGGAAGGGTATGGATGGAAAGGGGAAGAGAAGTTCCAGTCACAGTGACACGGTGATTAGAAGATGGCCAATAAAATGTCAACTTACCAGACCCAACTAAAACAAAAAAAAGAAAACATGAAATAAATAAAAAATAAACAGAAACGAAACAGAAAAAGTAATAAGATTTGACTTAACAATGATATTTCTTTTAAAGTAAAATAAAGAACACGTTAATATTTGGCTCATACGGTCCATGAATGAATATTTGTTAGCATTTTAAGTATAATCATGAGTAACTTAAGAAAAATAGAAATGAATCTTAAAATCTCTACTATGATTAAATGACAGAGCTACAATGGATGATAGCCATACAATTATAAAACACATTTCAATGACTACATTTTGCTATCAGATGGCAGGGTTAAATAACTACATATGTAATGGGTTTAAAAACACTATAAATCTTAACTGCTAATGCTACTTAGAATAGAAATCAAGCATCTTAATCAAAGATAAAGTAGTGTTAAATCATACAACTCCACCATCAGATTAATTTTTAAAAGGTTCGTGCTACCAATGATATTCTATTAAATCCATGTTTCTCATACTTGAATAAGCACATAAGTCACCCTAAGACCTGGTTAAAATACAAATTATAATTCCATAGGTCAGGAGTGTGGCCTGAGATTTTGCATTTCTAACAAGCACTCAGGTCCTGCTGGTCCAGGACTGTAGGCCGAGTAGCAAGGTTACTAAAAGGTGTTACACCTAAATGCTTGCAGAATTTTAATTGAGAAGACACACTGAAAAAATGTGAACCCATGAAAACAGATAAAACTTAATAAACCTATTTAATGAAGTCATAATCACATTACCTGCTTTCAAGGCTGAAACATTTTATTTTTTATTTTTATTTTAAAGATTTTATTTATTTATTTAACAGAGAGAGACAGCCAGCGAGAAAGGGAACACAAGCAGGGGGAGTGGGAGAGGAAGAAGCAGGCTCCCAGCAGAGGACCCTGATGTGGGGCTCGATCCCAGGGCGCTGGGATCATGCCCTGAGCCAAAGGCAGACACTTAATGACTGAGCCGCCCAGGCGCCCCCAAGGTTGAAACATTTTAATACAGAAAGCTCAAGTAACACATACTTTAAATACCAGAAAATGACTGTTTTGTTTTGCTCTTTTAGAAACAAAGGTGATAACTGCCGAATGCAGAAGTTTTCCATAATAGCCCCATATACAGACTCAATATATTCGACTCAATAAATCACTCCCACATCTTTAAGCAAATTAAAATTAATTTAACTTGTAGTTATTTAAACTGTAGTTTAAATAAATAAACTATGCCAAACACTGCTGCTGTGAAATGGTACAATTTTAAAATACTGAGACTACAACAAGACAGAACACAACAAAAAACTTCCATCAGACTATGAACAGCCTTCTCAAGTTATTTCCCGGGCTGAATCAGAAATTACATTTCCTTAATGCCCGCCACCAGGGAAAAATACAACACAAGGGAGTGCGGAAAGCTCAGGTGTCTGATGGGATCACAGGACATTCTGGTACAATGTATGGTCTGAAGTAATGTTTTCAAGCTCGATTTATGTCGCTTTGCTTTTGCTTTATGGGTATGCTCAGTAATCCACGCAGAAGGATAAAAATGTATGCTTTAAATAAAATACAGAATAATAAAAAAAATGAAAAGCGAAATAAAACATAGACAAACATTCTCTTGCCAATTGTTACCATGTGAGCAAAATTTAAAGGTAACGCAAAAATACATTTCAACTCACATGTTCCCTTCGTGAGTAAAAAAATTTGTCTTTCTTTTTTACTCTAAAGAAAAAAAAAACTTTAAGTGTAATATTTCGTGGGCTCAGGCAAGGAAAGTTAAAATATAAAACAAAACAAAAAAAAAAAAAAAGGAAAAAAAAAAAGCTTTTCTCAACTTAGTTAGGCATGATCTAGGCAATGCTACCTAGATTTAAAAACAGACTTTTTGAATCCTTCAAGATACTCTCTTTTAAGTAACAGGAAGAAATATTTAGAAACTATCAGAAAAAGAACCTGACAAACTGCAGCAATAGAATTTTGCTTTGAAAAAGCAAAAGGTGATAGAATTATCTTTTGGAATAACCTGTGAAAATAAATTTGATATTAGATAGATACAGTTAAGAGTAAGCCTTATTTATTTATTTATTTATTTATTTATTTATTTATTTTAAGAGTAAGCCTTATTTAAAGTCAAGAGACTACAGGAATGATTCTTAAAGATTTTCTAGTCATACATTTTTAGTAATTTAAAATTCCTGAAACATCTCAAAAAATATTCAACATGTTAGAAACAAGAAAATTACTAAGAAGCAGATCATTTAAAGTTTTAAAAGTGCTTTTCCCTGCTTCGAGGTTTATCCAGTGATCAAGCCAGAGGAGTTGAATCTTTCATTAATTAAAACCCAATGTGTTCAAGACTTCTGGCTGATGTATTTGCCTATCACATCAATGACAAACGACAAGTGGAAAATATTTCATAAAGTTATCTAAGAACAACATCTAACACAGAAGCTTCCAAAGCATCCGAGCTTTTTGAGACTACCCTATCTTGCATGATCATTTAAGCTTTTAACAACCATGATTATCAGGAAATGATGTCTCTTATCTAAATGAAAACCTGCCTGTCACAATTTAACCCCCCTTTTTATTTTTTCTAGTTTCAGGAAGCAAATACATGCCATTAATATCCTCCATATAAAATCCTTTACTCACTAAATGATAGAAATTTCTTTAAGTTTTTCTCAGATTTCCCTTTTTACCATACATCTCTCAGGGTCAGGTCAAATAATTTGCTTTCCATACAGACAGTAGGGACCTTCTATACAACAATCAGGGCCCATTATTGCCCAGTTAGGTATGTCCAGAAAGAAGCCAAGAAAAGCAGAGTAATTTGGATCATGTTCATTCATTATCCCCAGAAGTCTGTGGTTTATGGGTGGCCTCACTCCTACACTCCCCTAACTCTTGTCCACTCCTTTTCTTTCCACTTTAAAGGCTAAGAGCACCTCTACCACAACTCCCTTTTCTTGTTAAGAAAGAGGAAAAGCCTGTCTGTCTCTGTCTCTAATAAAACAATAAAACTATAAAATGTTAGCGCTGGAAGTGACCTTAGAACTTACCAGTCTAATCCTATCCTTTTTGCATGAGAAAATGGTAACCTAAATTGTTCAATAACTTCCTCAAGGTCACAGATGACTAACCAAAGACTGCTTTTTCAACTAAATTCAAGGCTTTTTGACTAAATTTGAGTCTCTGTATACATTTTCCTACTGGTTAGCCAGTTTGCGAGGAACTGTATGCAACAGGACATAAAAGGTATTTGGTTTTACATTTAAACTGTCATAAAATGTTTACCCTAAAACCCTTACCATTAAAATAATTACTACCTACATATAAAAACTTACTAAAATAACTGCTCATGATATTAAAAATCTTTTAAAAATAATTAGCTATAGTTTTAAAAAGACATGGAAAATTAACAGATTAGAAAACAGGAGGCTTAAAACTTCTTGAAAAGTTCACCTTTTGGAAAAAAAAGGTGATCTTTTTTAAGGGTGAACCAATTTTCATCATTTCATCACTTGAAATCATTATAAACTGAATAATACTCTTTTGAAAGGTAAGAACAAATCATATTTCCACATAATTACTTTTATAGTAAATATGTTAAGTAGGAAGTAAAATAAACTAAAAAAGTAACTATGTATTTTTAAGAGAGTAAAACTTGCTATTTTTTTAACATGTCAACATTATGCAGATTACAATCCAACTTTAGTAACATCTCTAAATTTTTTTATATCTGAGGGAGTTTAGAAAGGGGTGAGGGATCAGAAAATTTGCCACAAAACTGAGTTTGCATAAAAAACACACTGCTTTCACCTAGATTATATTATCTTGGTGGGATGGAGGGGAATTATGCGAAGTCTAAATATATATATATATACACACACACACACACACACACATTTATATAATACATATAAACTATATAATTAGTTTATATAATTATTACATTCTGGTTCCTGATTGTCAAAAAGAAAAAAGCTTTCTTTAAAATATTTGGAGATATACAAATATTACATACTTGACTAATACTTTTTTTAAAAGTTTAAAATGGAAGAATTTAGCCTTTCTCTTTCCCTTTCTCCCTCCTTTCCTCCTTTCCTTCCTTTTTCCTTCTCTCCTCCCTCCTCCCCTATCTCTCTCTCTCTCTCACACACACATACACACACTCACTCACTCTCTCACACGCACTTAGAATAAGAAACTTTCTTAATCTTTTGACTGTGACATCAAAGGACCCCCAGTTGTTTAATTACTTTAAAATCTTCTAAGAATATACATTGTTCAGACAATAATCTTTAGGTATAAATAAGAAGCTAAGAGAAGCAAAAATGGAAGGAAAGAAGGAAGGAAGGGAGGGAGGGAGGAAGGAAGGAAGGAAGGAAAGAGGGAAGCTTTCTTCTATTCGCTTGTCATATACGGAGACAAGAGTCAGAAAGATGACAAATGTCTGAAAAAATATGCAGAAGCTAGAGAAAGAGGCTTTTTTTTTTTTTTATCTGAGAAAATAAGGTAGCTGTACAGATACTTAAGTCTTCAGATTAGGTCTAATAAATACTGGGAGCAGCCAATCTTGATAACTACTTAGGCCAGAAGAGAAGAAGATAATGGGCCTAAATAATAGCATGAGTGACTTAGGAAAAGTACAGAGAAGAAGCAGTTAACAGTAAAGGTCACTGAACCATGAATTGGTTGCCAACTGTGATGTCTCCAGAGGTCTTTAAAAATGGGATTTATTTCCATTTGGGCACAACAGTTTAGCTATAACCCTGTCTGGTAAAGGAATAGAGTAGTTGACTCTTGAAGTGCTTTGTCCGCTATGATTTTAAGAGTATAGAAATTCAGAGGCAAAGCAGGATAATGGATACATCCCTCTGGGAAATATTCCCAATATTTTCCCTTCAGATTATGTATTCTTATACAAACATATACTCTACTAGAAAACGTCCTCAAAAATATTCTTTTCAGTTAATATTACCTTACGTTGATGAAGTACTTTATACACATAGCTCGTATGATAAATACAGAAGATATAAGAAAATTCCAAGAAAATATTTGCACAATTAACACAACAATGATTAAAATTTTGATATTTTTACACATAGCTCGTATGATAAATACAGAAGGTATAAGAAAATTCCAAGAAAATATTTGCACAATTAACACAACAATGATTAAAATTTTGATATTTTTACACCAAGATCTCAACTTTTGCAGAATAATGGCAAATATATTCAGTTTATCCTTATTAAATAAAGTATTAAGATTCTTCACTGTTAGCAATGGGCGATATAATTATTTTGAAATGTGACAACAGAGGACTGCCACAGTATGTGAGTCTAAAATAATTTAAGTATTCTAAACTCCTAGAATAACTCTATAAAAAATGTTGTAGTTAACTGAATTTATCTATGGCAAAATCAATCCTATTAGTAAACATCAGAGAACTATAAGTGAAATCACCATGACTATGGAATTCTGTTAATTCACAGATATTAGTATTCATTATTAGTAACTAAATTCTAATGAATCTTTAAATTGATGTGATTCTTTTTCATTCTCATATCATTTTTTTCATTGACTAGTAGGGCTCAATTAATAAATCCAACAGACTCGGACTGTAAACACCACTTTCCAGAAGAAGGTGAATGAAATAAAATAGTGAGTTACAAGACTCTTTGGAGAAGAAATACATTTTTATTAAAACAGAGGAATACTCAAATTTTCAAGTAGTGAAGCTAGCTACCTTTGAACTGACAGAACCCAGTCACTGTTAGCCAGAGAAATTATACGCATACATCCTCATGAATGATAATATCTCTAACAATTAAAAACACTTAGGATTTTTTAATACTAGGTGTGATTTCTTTTGGGGGAAAAGACTGAGTTTAACTTAAAAGCCTGTCATTATGTCTTTCAACTTTTCAGACATAAAAATAGAGTGATTAAGAGGCGCATCTTTAGAATATATTTAATAGATACATAAAATACTATGAACTTTTCCCCTCCACTCAAATGTCTCCCACTTCTTGTGGATCACTGGTTCTGAGACAAGTCTGGTTGTCACAACTGAAGGGGAGTGCCACTGGCATCTAATGGAGGGAGGCCAGGGAGGCTGATAAACATCCTACAAAGCCCAAGACAGCTGCTGGCAACAGGAATGATCCAACCCCACATGTTAATAGTGCCAGGACTTGCTACAGATTAGCTGTTCAATTGAAAGTTTAACAGAATAGTAAGGAAGAATTATTTTCCCATAAATATACACAAAATAATTTGTACAATGCCTGATGTATCAAAGACACTCAGAAAAAGTTAATATTTTCCCCTTTTCCTTCCACTTCTAACAAAGGCCCCACTTTTCTTTTTTTAAAATATTTGTTATTTATTTATGAGAGAGACAGAGGGAGAGTGTGAGCAGGGGAAGGGGTAGAGGGAAAGAACACGAGAGAAGCAGACTCCCGGCTGAGGAGGAATCCCGAAGTGGGGCTGGAACCCAGGACCCTGAGATCATGATCTGAGCCAAAGGCAGACACTGAATGAACTAAGCCACCCAGGCGCCCGTTCGGAAAGCACTTATGAAGTGGTGCAACTTAGTTATCTGCCTACTAAAGAGCCTGAAACTGAAATGCAACTACCTGGCAATCTATGACCACGTGTGTGCCACCTGACACAGGACCTCAGGATCATAATTTTGATGTTAATATTCCCTAAATCAATTTAGAAAGCCAGAAACCTGGCTCTCTTTTCTCCCTCCTCCTTGAGATGTACAATTCATTACCAAATGTCATAGTTTTTATTTCCGAACTCCTCGTGCATTTCATTTCCCTCTTTCTGGCTCTACTGCCACCACTTTGGCCCAAGGGATGCAACAGTGCTCAGCTGAACTACTGTTTTGCTTTTTTCCAATCCAATCTCACAATGTGGCCAGAACATTTAAAAACAAAACCAAAGTAAACTAACCTGACTGTAATATGTTTTTGCTTAAAATCCTTCAGTATGGTTCCACTGCTCTTCAAATAGAGAGCAAAATCCTTACCATGGCCACTGCTCTTCAGTGTCTTCTCAGATCATCTGTCCCCTTTCACCCCCCTAACTTCGCCCCAGAAGACTTCGTTGTGTCCTTGAGTTTACCACGCATCATCTTACCTCTGGTTCTGTTTATGATGTATCTAAGGGATCCCCCCAGCCCTGCCCATGCTTCACCTAGTTAATTCCTACTTACCTAAGCTCTCAGCTCAAAAAACCGATCTCCAAGGAACTCCCTCTAAATCTGATACTAAATCTTATCCGAAATGCCATATATTCTCATAGCAACCTAAATTTTTCTCCCACAGGACTCCTGATAGCTTAAAAAATTACACATTTACATAATTATTCTATAAATGTCTATCTCCCAAGCTAGCCTATAAGCTCCATGAGGGTAAGGATTTAATTATTTTCTTTGCCACTCTTTCTCCAGAATTTACCAGGTTGAGAATATTACTTACATTGTAAATATCTGTTGAAAGAGTAAACAAATGACAATCACGTTCCCATTGTGCATCTGAAAGTCCTTTCGCCCTCCCTGGAATAGCTATGTCTTTACAAATCCACTTTTCACATTCTGCTAATACTGCTACCATTTGTGTCCATCTCTCTTCTTCACTAGCTGTGATCAGCTCAGGAACGCAGGATCCAAGTCTTAGTTATCTGGGCATCCTTATAGCACCCAGCATACTGTTTTGTGTATCAAAATTGCTCATGAACTTGTTTATTTGAAAATCTGGAAGCAGACCTTCCAAAGGCATATTTTGTAAAGGGTCTAGAGTTGAGGTACATGATGGAATAAAGATACAATTACTCAACTGACCTGATCAAGATCCTCTCCAGAATTAATCAGGTCTATCCTGCATAAATCACATAAACTTTCTACAGCTCAGTTAAATACAGAGCCATCAGTGTTAGCGAACTATGTGTCAGTTCATACACTAGAAACCCTCCCAGCAACTCTGTAGGAAAGTGTTCAATATGCCAATATGAAAACGGAGGAAAGTGAAGACTAAGTAACTTTCTTTTCTTCTTCTTTTTTTTTTTTAAGATTAAGTAACTTTCTTAAGGTCATACATCAGGTAAGAAATAGAGGATTGAAATTCAGGTCTGTCCAGCCCTTAAAATCCTTCCTCTTTTTACTACATGTTATGACTTCTGTGGTAAAAGGGTTAATAAACCTTATTCCAATGTAATTTTGGTTCTGTTTTGGCCCCATGACCTAAACCAAACACCTTTTGATAGAAATTATTTACAAAGGAAATTATCAAAACATGAAAAGGCAACTACTGAAGGGGGGAGGGGAATATTTGCAAATCATATACCTGATAAGGGGTTAATTTCTAAAATATATAAGGAATTTATACAACTTAATAGAAAAAATCTGATTAAAAAATGGGCAGAAGTTTCAAAAGAAGACCTACAGATGGCAAACAGACACCTGAAAAGATACTCAACATCACTCATCATCAAGGAAATGCAAATCCAAGTCACAATGAGATATCACCTCATCCTGTTAAAATGGCTATTATCAAAAAGACAAGAAATAACAAGTGTTGGCAAGGATGTAAAGAAAAGGGAACCCTTGGGCACTGTTGGTGGGAATGTAAATTGGTGCAGCCACTGTGGAAAACAGTATGGAGGCTCCTCAAAAAATTAAAAGTAGAACTACCCACGATCCAGCAATTTCACTTCTGGGCATTTACCCAAAGAAAACAAAAACACTAATTTGAAAATATATATGAATCCCCGTGTTCATTGGCAGCATTATTTACAGTGGCCACGATATGCAAAGAACCTAAGTGACCAAGATGAATAGATAAATTGTGGTATATACACAATAGAGTATTATTCAGCCATAAAAAAAGGGAAGGATATCCTGCCATGTGAGACACCATGGATGGAACTTGAGTGCATTATGCTAAGTGAAATAAGTCAGAGAGAACAAGACAAATATTCTATGATCTTACTTATATGTGGAATTTAAAGCAAACATGCAACAAAAAATACCAAGCTCATAGACACACAGAATAGCTTGGTGTTTGCCTGAGGCAGGGGGAAGGGGTAGTAAGAAAAGGTGATGGGGGGTCAAAAGGTCTAAATTTCCATAAGATAAATAAGTCATAGGACTGTAATGTATAGCATGGCAATAATAGTTAATAATACTGCATAGGTAAAAGTTGCTAAAAGAGTAAATCTTAAAAATCAACATTAGAAGAAAAAATTATGTATTAATAATAACAATAAACATATGCCATTATGTACGGTGACAGATGTTATTTGGACTTCTCATCGTGATTGTTTTGCAGTATAGACAAATATCAAATCATCATGTTGTACACTGACACTGCTGTGTCAGATGTCAATTTCCCTTCAGTTCAAAATTATTTAAATGCACAATCCATGTATTAGTATATTAAATTAACATGGATATATAATTACTCATATGTGAGCAGGGTTCATACATATAAAAAGGTTGGAGGAGGAAACAAATCATGTTATATTTTACATTCTCATGGAAAAACAATGTTAAAGCAGCCAATACCAGCTCTGAAAAGTAATGTGATGCAGTCTTTTAGGACAACTACTATACATGTCAATGTATGTAGTCAAGCATCAAATGCACACAAAGTTTGCTATAGGATATCAAGACATCTCTGACCTCAGTCTCCTTCTCTGCAAAATGGAGCTGAAATAAATGATTTCTAATTCTCCATCCACGTCTAACATCCAAAATCTCTTCAATCTGGCACAGAAATTATATAATATATTATTATATATATTATTAATATATTATTTATATATATAACATTTATTCCCAAGAAACTTAAAATGGGGCCAAAATTACTTGCTATCAATTATATTTAGTAATTTAGTACTTTTTAGGGGAATAAAAAGCATAAGGAAAAACCTAAGAGGACAACTCATCTCTTTACTAATGACCTAACGTTACACTGAAATGGCTATTCCACCATCCACAAAGTTAACTTTAAAAGCACCTTTGTAAAATGGCCATATCTATCAGTTTTAATTGTGCAATGCTCTAAATTCTCTCCTAATAACACTGACCACACAAAATAAATGTCCTACAGCTAAAGCTCTCTTTAACAACCATTTATGGATTTTCCTACCCTCATAAATCTGTTATAAAGCAATTACTCAGCTGTATTTTGTCTTATACCTATTTTAGTATTTTCTACAGGTGTGTTTATACTGGCACATTATTTATCAAGTCCTGAGAATAATAGTTTAAAAGCAAATTAAAGTGCTCATGGTATTTTAATCAGTTTTGCAAATTCCGGGCGTGATATTATAAAGTAATAACTTCCAATTTATACAAATCCTTAAAACAATAAAACAAAAGGAAGCCTATTGTATATTCAAATTATTGAAATAAGATTTAAAGGACTCCAGCTGCCACATAATGGTAAATGTAATGATTCTAATGATGACCCTGATGTTTGGAATATGTTAAAATGATTTGTGAATCTACAAGAATGAAGATTCTTCAGCATAATTAACACTGTGTATACCTAGAAGATATTTAATGTGATAGCAAATAACAAAAAATCAGTATATACAAATGCATAAAAAGTCAAATTTTCAATTATCTCGCATATTTAATTTATCACTGGGTTCATCATGTTTAAAAAAGGTGCCCTAATGTCAAATAGTCTACAGTTCTTCTTTATATGATTATTCTCTTTTAAACAAGAATCGCAATCATTTTATGTCCTAATAGCTCTAGCTAAAACAGAATATATCAATATAAACTGACTTACAGTTAATTACTTAACATTAAATGATACACAGTATCATACACAATATCACACAATAATTCCATGTCTTAAAGTTAGGTGAGATTGTTTGCAATGAATCTAACGTTGTAAAATGAGCTACTCCTCAATGACTGAGCAAAAAACTATTTCTCTAAATTTCATTCTCAGGGTGAGCAGTTCAAATGGTATAGATTCACACAAACTCTATTACATTTTTCCAAATTGATGCCATTATGTCAGAATGTAGGTTGCTAAAGAGAGTTGCTAAGTTTTATATCTATATAACTGGGTGACGAGTCCACCTCACCAATGGATACGGAGATGAATAAATCACGGGAAAGCTCAGAAGATAATGGAAGGTCCACGATGTGCTATTTACCAGTGTGGTGCTGTGTCATTATTTGTCACAGAATCATCTTACGTATCAATTATTTCTTGAATCTGACTGCTGTACTTATTTCCTCAAATACTCGCTTGGCACGCACCTTAAGACAGTGTTTCAAACTCTCCGTAGGAAGGCCATGCGGTGACTGCTTTCCCTTTAGGTTAATGTTTAAGATTTTATATCACTTTGTTTGAAATAACGGAATGTAATCCAAAATCTTCGTGAGTAAATAAAAGAAATCTAAGAGGATGTCACATCTTCAACAGTCATTAGGGTTAAAATGGCTATTTCTGAAAGGCTATGAGAACACAAGAAGTTCTTTACTTTATCCTTCCTACCAAAAAAAAAAGAAAGAAAAAAAAGAAAAGGGGGGGGATCATAGGCCATAATGCTGCTAGGTCTCAATCAAATCCAACAGCATAAAAAAACCAGCAGGAGTGGAGTTCGGCATCCTATTTACGCCACTGGATCAGAACAGTTAGGAAAGGAAGCCATTCTCACAAATCACTCTCTTGTTAAATTCTGTAGTGGGACTTCATTAAACCTCTTGGCTGATGGCATTTTACTTTCAGCCTGTTCACAAAGAGCTCAGCGGGCAATACTGATTCTTTAAAAGTCTCCACTCACACATTGTCTTTCTTGGGATTGCGTTTTATAATCGCAAATCTCTCTTCCTCATCAGCCCCTCAAATCTTCGATAGTTTTTTTTTTTTTAAATCATTATTTTAACTACAAAATAAACAACAACAACAAATCACAAAAATACCATGACAAATCCTCTAAGGGAGGCATTTTGAGTAAGACTTTTGACTTAAGCAGTAAAAAGAAGATACATATATACAGGAGATGGTAAATAAATATAACATTGTAATGTGTGTGTGTTTTATATATATGTTGTATAATGATGTATGTGCTTTATATACGTGTGTGTCACACACACACACACAATGTTCCCCCAGCCTTGATGTACTATTTACTATGGTACCACTGATTTTTCTGGCCCTCCGTGGATTATTACCCTATGGCATGAAGAATCATTCCCCAAAGAACCAGGCTGCTATCCCTTGTCAGAGTCCGGCAAACACGGCACACACATATCAAGGTTCTCAAAGTCATCAAGTAAAGCTTTGGGGGTCTTATAATATGTGTTTCATCAAAATGTTGATGAACTCACAGTTCTTAACCAGGATCTTGGGTTATCGTAAACCGAACTTGAACCTGCAAAAAGCCCCCCTGACACTGTTAGCTTTGGCTTTGACTCAAATAACCACGTTAATGGTCAGAAACAATGTACTATTATGTTGCCAGGTTTTCTGAAATCAGCAATTTAAGCAAACTGTTCCAACGAATGATTTAAATGAAGTCTACTTCAAAGAAGGGAAATTCAGGACTGAAGGGCCAGTTTTTTCTCTCATTACTTCTTTTATGCCTAGATATCATAGGAGCTCTGAAGAGTCATATGACTCTTGCACAAAGATCTTGTATGCTGATAGAAAGCTAAACATAGTGAACCCTATTTAAGGAAACCACAAATTTACAAAATAGGCCTTTTCCCCCAGAGTTTGTTTTTGAATGCAAGTTTATTAAAGTTTATACCCTACTACTGGCAGTAAAATCCACAGAAAGCTATATTGCTTTACTTTTACCTACGTTTTAATTTTACATTCTGCAATAATTATCTACTGGTCCATTAAAAAAATGTCCCATACACACAGTATGTTGCATTGTGTGAGAGTAACATGTGGTTTGGTTATCTTCAAAGTTGTTATTTTGCATCTCAGAAAACGGTGAACTGCACAGGTGCCCACAAAGACGCCTTTCCTTTAATGGGTTAGGGCTTCGGATCTATTATCAAGATTATCATAGTTACAAATCATACGGAAGTTGTTAGTGGAGACCATTTATCCAATTTTTAAAATCTAGTTGATTTAATTATTCCAATATACAGATGATATTTATGGAAGGAATAGTGAAGGTTTTCAATATTATCTGTTCTATCAGGAAATTCAGCAGCATTGAACATACCAGGAGTGATAATAACTATGTTTAAAGATCTAAGGGTATCATGTTTAATTATGGAGCTGTTTAACAGAAAAAAGCCAAACTAATTATTTGGGTCTCAAATACTTATCAAGTATACATAATTACTACAAACAAAGTATTTTTAACAAAATATAGAATTTTTTTGTATTATACTTCACTGGTCCATTGCTGCCTAAAGCAACTAGAATAAAAATTAACATCTTTTAAAGATTTATTTATTTATTTTAGAGGGAGTGAGGGAGAAAGAGAGACACAGAGAGACAGTGGGAGATGGGAGAGGGGCAGAGGGAAAGAGAGAATCCCAAGCAGGCTTCCTGGTGAGCCCAGAGCCCAGTGCGATGCGGGATTCGATCTCACAACCCATGAGATCATGACCTGAGCTGAAATCATGACTCAGATGTTAACTAACTGAGCCACCCAGACATCCCCTCAAATTAACAATTTTTAACCACAATTATAGAAGCTTTGATATCATTGTTTATTGAAAAGTGTTTATTACGTGACTATGTAAAATATTTTAGGAGATGCACACATGACTCAGAGCTTAAGCCTTTCAGAGCTAGTGAGGGGCAGCTAAGAGCACTGAAGCTACGTGGATTTTTGATTCTGACACATATAAAGGTATATCACTGAAGTGAACGCCTCATCCTCCTTCTTCATATCACCTTCATTCCTTCTACTTTTATTGAGCATTTTTTTAATGCTCACACAATGTGTTCAGCATTTCATATTGATTAGCTCATTCAATACCCACGGCAATCCTGTGAGGGAGCTATTTCACCCCCATTTTACTAATAAGAAAACTGAGAATCGAAGATTTAATAGCTTAACATTCAGCATTTAAATCCAAGTGAGTCTGCCAGAAAAGAATGTGCTATTAATTCTACTCTATGGACTGTTTCCTAATAGTAGCAGGAAAACAAAAAGAAGTCTCCCTAAAAGACTTTCCAAAGAAATATTAAGGACCAATTTTTAAAGACAGATCTCAATATTAAGGAGCCATAGAAAGTTACCTTTGGAGAAAAAGGAAACACTGACCAAACTACGTTAATCAGCGACCAAAACATTCAAATCTCTATGGACAAAATAAATACCACTGAGAATCTGATGAATTTTTAATCGTTTTGGAAGGAGCTGACGAGAAAAATAATCATAATGACCAACGCTCTTGCATAGGCACTTCATAATCCTCAAACCACTTTTATGAGAATATAAATATTGAGTTAATTATCTTATTCGATTTCCTACCAGCTCACTGATGTTTACATGACACATGCATTTATTTTTCAACAGATGAGAACACTGAAACCCAGACAAGTTGAGGGACTTGCCCGGGATCCCACAGCCAGTATGTATCAGGGCAGCCCCTGATTCGTCCACACAGAAGATGTTACCTGGGCGCCAAGGATGTGCCCCAAACACGGAGAAGGCAAAGCAAACAAAGTGCTCCTCTAAGGAACTCAGAGGCAAGTGGGGCAGACATTAAAATGCAGTAAGGGCAGTAAATAGCATCCAACAAGGTACATGAATGGGGAAATCCCCAACCTGTGCTTGGGTGAGGACAGTGTGCCAAGCTTCCTTGAGGACGCTCACCTGAGCTGAGTCTCAGAAGGCATAATTAGCAAGTAGAAGATAGGGCAGGTGGGGGATGGGGCATTTTAGACCAAGGGACCAACATTAAGAAAAGCCCAGAGGTAAGCAACATGGTGGGATGTGCATGAAGAAAATATATATAAACAATACAGTGGTACTGCACTGAAGGGAGTAGTGAGAGGGGACCGAGTGGCCAGGAGGAGCACTGTTGAGTATTCTAGATCTTACCCTGGAGAGATGGGGTAAGATGTTCAGATTCGTGTTTTAGGGAGCTGAACCCGTTGCGTGGAGAACTGGTTCTATCGGACAAGATAGAGGCAGATTGACAGACGACAAAGGCCTGATGAAAGCAGTGAGGCAAGGGTAAGAGAGGTGGGGGAGGGTTAAGAAATATTTAAAAGGCAAAAATAAGTAGGATTTTGTGACGGTTGACCTGGGAGAAGTGCAAGAGTAAAGCATGAGCCCCACCACCCAGGCTGTGTACTGGTGTGTGTCTGTGGGTTACCCTGCTTTCCACTGATGCAGAGAATACGAGAGAACTCAGCATCTGCCTCCTACACTCCACACTCCTCCCACGTTCACTGCATCGCTATCACTTCCTGTGAATTAATATTCACACTCCGGGTCTGTAGAAACCTAAAAGCTTCGACAAGCCTCTGACAGCTGCGTCTTGTTTCACTGAAAGTTATAACTGCTCTTCAACTCCTAGTTCATTGGGACATTAAATAGGGGTGAATCACAAACTGTAGTGCCCGAGATATTTCAGCAAAGCCCCTTGTTTGAAGCATGTGGTTCTCCAGCAGCAAGGAGAGAGGCTCTAGGAAACATCCCATTAGCAGCAATTAAGTCAGCCAAAAGACAGCACCCGTCTTTTTTTTTCTGCCTTTGTGTCTCCTTGGTCTCACGTCAATCTCAGACTTTAAGGCTCAGCCTTCCAGAAGCTGTCAGTGGCTAATCAATCCTAATGAGGAAGCACTCTGCTCCTTCATTGCATAGTAGGCATAAATACTTATGGGAAGTACCAGACAAAATAACAATTCTTCAGAACAGAAGAGAATGCACATCCTTTTGATGATTCATTTGAACAATTCCTATTGTACGCCAATAATAAATTTAAAGAGATAGCAACATCATTCATGATACAATGTTTTATAATTAAAAAAATAAAACAGGTGATGAAATTGAGAAAATGGAGTAATTTGACATCAAAGGAAGAAAAATGGACAAGCATTTATCAGAAAAGAGCTGGGATTTCACAGAAATCCCACTCGTCTGGTAACAGAGCATCACCTGGTTTAGAGATGTTTGGTATCTGCCTTTTCTTTTAACAGAGCTGTTGCTAAAAGGGCAGAAAAGCAACTGTGTCTTGAGCTTCAAAGAATAACTGGTCTCTGTGAGTGGCCTGCAGAGGAGTGCAGTGAGGTATGAACTAAGATCTAAATGTCCAGCTTCCTGTGTTGGACTGGCCCAGCACTCAGGGCTGAGGGAAACGAGAGGACTAAATGTCTTTTTAGTTCCTATTGTAAGACAGACAAACAAAAGTGGGATTAGATTTTCTTAATGGTTCAACTCAGCAAAGATAAAATGTGATGGCTTGGGGAATGGCTGGGGTACGGAAGTCTGTTTTCAGTCTGGTTTCCTGTGACAGACACAGGGACGGGAACATGATCATTCTGGTGACAGAGTCACAAATTCACTTTGGAAATAAAATTGTGACAGTAATAATAGCCACTTTCTCTGTAAAGTTGCAAAGGGAGTAGAAAGATTAATAATGCCCTCAAGTTTGCCTTGTTTAAGCAATGAGGATCACTGAAGCAAAGAATCCTACCAACTCTTAGAGGCAGTGCATAGACCGGGAAATGGGAGAAATTCAGAGTTTAAACTAAACTCTCTGAGGCCTCATGCTCTATCTTTCCTTCTGGATAGCACTCCTCAAAAATGGAATGATTTAAAAAGCTGTCAACATGACTGTCATCATAAATGCATAATTACTCATTTCAAAGGGTTTGTTACTAATACTGTTAGTAAATAAAATTCTTTTTCTTCCTTTATTTTTCATTTAATTCTTTGAAGCTGCATTCACCATGCACCAAACTTCAACCAAACCAAACCAAACCAAACCAAAACAAAAACCTTCACTTTTTAAATTAACCATGAGTTGGTTCACAAATAAAAACCAGTAAAAAATTTAAGTTAGCTATCATGTGATTCCAAGAAGAACGTCAAGGTCCACCTGGCAAACATCTAATAAAGGCCTAATAGGTTGAGATTAGGATAGTAAAATACTATGAAACAAACCTGTGACCATTCTCAGAACACCGAGCAGAGGCATAAATTCTAGCACTTTCAATGGCACACTGTTTAAAAACCTGGCAGGGAGCCTCTCTGCATCTATTTTGTTTTGGTTAGATTTCATACTTTATAGGTATGTCACGACCTATAAAATGGTTATAAATACCACACTACGTATCTTGTGCCTTAAAAGATGCGGTCATTAGACAATATAAAATGCAAGTTCAGAAGAGAATTCATTCCTACCCAACACAGAACCAGCAATCCTATCACTTGCCAAATTGAGACACTAAAGTGCAAATATAACAATGTAATCAATCAAAACTGAGATGACATTAAAAAGATGCCTTATTTTTCATGTGTATTTTAGGTTCACAAAGAGAATTCTTGAGGAGGTCTGGAGATGTTACACACATGCAGAGAAAACAAGGGCAGACACCCACTATAAATATAGTAACATTGATGGTTTAAATTTATAAGTAACAAAACTTAAATTGCTCCTGAGAAGGGTGACTAGATGGCTCATTGCATTATGCATCCAATACTTGGTTTCAGCTCAGGCCATGATCTCAGGGTTGTAAGATCAAGCCCCCCACATGAGGCTCCACGCTCAGTGAAGACTCTGCTTGAGATTCTCTCCCTCCCTCTCTGCCCCTCTCTGCTCCCTCCCTCTCTCTCTGTCTGTCTCTCAAATAAATAAATAAATAAATAAATAAATAAATAAATAAAATCTTCAAAAAAATATTCCAGAGAATAATGTTAAGTTACATTAATAATGTTAATGTTAAGTTACGTTAACTGAATTTTCAGGTTAACTGGGAGTTTCAGCCGAAAGATGTTTCTGTTGTAATCATTCCAAACAACTTTATTTCACCATTTTGTATTGGTCATGTAATAGACATTGATTATTTTTCAATAGGTCAAAGAACTGCAGAGCCTTTGAGTCTCATTCAGTTTTGGTGCTACCCCAACACTGACATGCAAGTTACAGGACTATGGATAGTCTTTTTGAAGAACTGCCTAAATATTTACGGAGCCCAGGATGCACATATTTTTCATCAAAAACTTCTTAACATTGCCAAATTTTATTAAAATTTGCCTCTTTTCAGGGTTAAATAAAATCTGTGTTACAAATAATCAATATTTTGATTTGGCTCAACGGCTTTGTGTTTGGCTGCTCAAGAAGTCATCCGTCCAATGTCACGTGTGATATGTGAGTGGTATAGGTTTTAGAAGTGCAGTTACTCGCTAATAACAGGGTGTGGCCTCATATTTCATGGCTTGGACTGATTAATTGAAGCTTCCAAGTGGTCATAAAGGACAAGAAACAGTTTTTGAGAACATCTGCTCATGGATCATCTTACCAGTCTTAGAAAGAATTACGTGGAAACACCCTGTTTTGAGGAAAGATGACCTGAGGTGCTCAGAATCAAAATTATTGCAAAGCAGCCACTCTTCAAGGCAACGGAATCAGAATTAAGGTCAAATACCCTCTGCTGAGTGTTCTTCCATAACAGTAACACTCCACTGAACATAAAAGGTACTCTTTTTGATCATTTCTATTCCCAAATGGTCATTATTTTCATTAATTTATGTGGTTATTTTGCAAAATGTAAGTCTAGCCCTAGAGCTCTGAAGCACACACACACAACCCCCCCAACACATTTACTCTAAAAGCCACTAAAGCTTCTTTTGTAATGAAAATGTAAAACTTTATATTTAGGGAGAGTTTTGAATAATTTTTGGATTATAAATTATCATGACTATATTAGTAGTTCACATTTCTCATTTACAATAGCAAAGAACAAACCTCCCTGTCTAGAATTATCTGACTGGTACCATTTTTTTTTTTTTTTTACTAAGTAGCCAATAATTATTAAAATTAAGCAATAAAGCTATCAATAATAATACTAATATGAGTATAACGTTCCTTAGTTATGAAACATTTACTCTGTATCAGACAGTATGTTAAAATTTTAAATATATAAAATTTAATTTAATCCTTATAAATATAAGCTCTGAGGTTGGTATTACCATACTCATTTTACACATGGGGCTTGAACTGAGGTTCAAGAAGTTTAAATCACCTTTTCTAGGTCACGCAGTCAGTCAATGCAAGAAACAAGATTCAACTAAATTCTGACTCCAACGTCCATGCTCTTAGCTACACAATTCTCTGTAGTACATTTCTTCCAGCTCTGATTATACCTAAACTCCAAAGAAAAATTTTAAAGTCCTTTACTTTTTCTACCAGTTCAAGTAAGTCCTCACTCCAGGGATTCATGAACTTGCTTGTTAAAAATCAAAAATAAAGGGGCACTTGGTTGAATCAGTCGGTAGAGCATGTGACTATTGATCTTGGGGTTGCGAATTGAGTATGGGGCTTCTTTATTTTTTTAAAGATTTATTTATTTATTGGAGAGAGAAAGAGAGTGCACACAAGTCGGGGGGCACAGGGAGATGGAGAGAGAATCTCAAGCAGACTCCACGCTGAGGGTGGAGACAGCATGGGGCTTACTTTTTAAAAACAAAACAAACAAACAAACAAAAACAGGGTCGCCTGGGTGGCTCAGTCGGTGTCTGCCTTTGGCTCAGGTCATGATCTCAGGATTCTAGTATCGAGCTCCACATCAGGCTCCCTGCTCAGCGGGGAGTCTGCTTCTCCCTCTGCCCCCCTCTCTGCTCATGCTTTCTCTCTCTCTCTCTCTCAAATAAATAAACAAAATCTTAAAAAAAAAACAAACAAACAAAAACAAAAATAAAAACAAATTTCTGTGTTGGGGCATCCCAGATAATCGGCATATTTAATAAGTTTCAGATAAGTATAGATAATGTAAGTTCAGATACATTCAGATAACAAACTTCAGATAAGTTTAGGACACTCTGCCTAGTTCTAGGTTTGGCTCTAGTCCCTTTCAAACACAGACCACCAGGCAGCTGTCATAAGATGGCAGTCTCTTCAACTTTGATCCAACAGAACCTAATTATTGGCATTCAGAATCAAAGCCACCAGAAGTTGCTTGAATTTCTCTTAGGATGTCCCCATGATATTTTCACCAATCAAGCAGAAGGTTGGAATCCATATTCGTATTTCAAATTGTAACAAGTATTTATTAAATAATGTGCCAACTCTATGACCCGTATGATGCTGAGCACTGTGAAGACTACACAAGTATGAAAAGTAAGAAAATCCTTAGAAGGAATATCGAAAGAAAAATGTACAGGTAGAGTCTCCAACAAAGGAGAATTGGGATTTCAAAGGAAAAAAATGGAAAAAAAGATGTGATTTTCAAATCAAGTTTATTTTTTAAATATTAGAACTAATTATGTCTGTACTGGGTATGAAAATCCAATGGACACCCTCATTGAAGAGTGTTTTTTTTTCCAGTAACTTCTACCTGGAGCACAGAGTTTTGTTGCCCAACATCAACTCCCAAAACTAAGTATTTTTTGTATGAGGGGTGAAGGAAAGGAAGATTATTTGAGCCCATTCTGACTCCAATATTTTCTTTTAAAAATTGAACACGAATAAAATACAGAAATTAATACACTACTGAATTTATTATAACGGTTTCCTGCTATCAAAAGGATTCATTTCAAATTAGTTTTCCTTGTAGTAAGCAGTATTTTTCTGTATTCAATCTCAAATGAAGAAAAAAAAAATACAACTTCTCAAGTTTCCTTTGTAAACTTTCATATTTTTTTCTTAGTTATCTTCTGCAGTTGGGAATCATGCTACTTTCTTTGGCATAGTATGCATATTATCCTAAAATATTAAAGATATTTTAACAGTGATATTAAAATGCAAATCTTATTTTAATATTTGGATAAAAGAATACCTTCTCACCAATATACAGATCTTTCATAGATTTATGGAAAACCCAATGCAGTTGAAATAAAAAATTCTAAAATCTTAAGGTAGTTTCCAGATTTGATCATTTGTACCCAATTTCCATTGAAATTCAGGCTTAGGGAGTAAAAATTTCAAATGGAAAACTTAAGGCTGAATTAGCTTTGGATTCAGTTTAAAATTGCAGGAGGAGTTTAAAATTGAAGGAAAAAAATTAAAAAATAAATAAAATTGTAGGAAGAAATTCTATTTTGATTTCAATGTCCACTGTAGACACAGAGGAATGGCTGTTATTAATAAAAGCATCAGACTCGCAAAGTAAAGGACTTCAAACATAAAGTGAAACATATCTCTTTGACTAATGTGATAGACAATCAGCCTCCCTGTCACAACTGCCTAAAGACAGACACACCTTTTCATGTCTTGTCTGGGCTCCTTTTACTCCCTCTGGAGGGCTTTTGAACTGGGATTTGACATCTCTTAAATTTGCGCTTTCTCTAAACGTAAAGGGGTTTCCTTTTCTTACAGTTTTAGTCTTATATGGAGTTCAGGTCTAACTTAGATTAAAGAGAAGTAGTCTAGGCCTTAGAAATTCAATGTTTGTTCTTGATCTTCTCTTTCTTTCTTTTTTTTTTTTTTCTTTTGTTTTTATGAGGTTGAACTAAAAACCCCAAAGTGGGATGTAATGGCTTTACAGAAAGAAAGAAAATATTCTTCTTTTTCTTCTTTTTTTTTTTTTTAAACTGTAAAAAGCCCACAAGGCTCTTTTATAGAAAGCCCACAGTAGAAGCACTCCTCAAAAGCCACCTTTTTCTTCATAATAGCCTTAGAGGAGACACTGTTCAGAAAGGATGACAGTGTCAAGTGTTGCTAATGTCAGACCCAGAAACAACCTAAGTGGTTTAGGACCCAAATCCCTGTGTACTCTATATACTTGTCAAAATAGGGGAGTTTTTTTTCATGAGCAAAATGTTTTTCAAAGGTCATTGTCTCTGAAATTCCACAATAAAGAATTTGTCCCTAAAAAGCAAAAAAAAAAAAAACAAATGAGAGAGTTCTCAGATGAGCCATAGTGAGAAATAATCGGTGTGACATCATGAAGAAAGGGGAAAAGGGATTATGAAAATGAAAAACATCTGGATAATGGATACAAAGGAGGTGAAAGAACCATTTCTGCATGAGTCTGACATTCAAAAACTTGTAGCCATAGAATGAGACATCCATTTGGGTTCATATAACATCAGATAATTAATCTGTATCAGAATTAGCGAAGTGCAGAGGCAATTAACTCATTCAACGAATATTTGCTGAATGTCTGTTGTTTCACAGGACTGTACGAATAAAAAAAAAAAAGATGGAAGTCCCTACTCTGTGGATGAATTGTACATTTTAGAGGGAAATGGAATTTTCTTATTTTGGTGTTCTGAATTGTACAGACCCTTGAAAGTGCACAGTCTGAAGGGCCGGTAGATTTTTTTCCATTTAAAGACAAAGTTTTCATGGTAATAGCTGTCATTTAATTAAAAGATTAGAAGGGCTCTATGTCTGAAGGCCCAGAGATTAAAGCACACTCTCCTCCTCTACTTCACCAAGACAGAACTCTCCATAATTTTAACAACTTGATGCAATTTCCTGTAATAAACACTTACAGAGCTCCCATAGGCAAAATGATAATTTCTCTAAATTATATTGGAATGAAATATTTATAGCACTATTTGAAGTCTATATTTCATGTAAACTACTCGAATAAATCATATTTTCTTCTAATATCCACATTATACTTCATATGATAAAGCAATCACAAACCCTACCTTGGACAGTCAAAGTAGCTGATGCTTCAGCTTTTCCAACCATATTTTCTGCAACACAAGTGTATGACCCCATGTCACCAGCCATCACTTTCCGAATCTTCAAGGTATGATCATCTCTGATCTCGTATCTAGTGACATAACAAACCAATGCACAGGTAAGTGACTTTCTACTTAAAAAATCCCATCATTAGCAATATGCTAAGGCTGCAAATCAATAATGTGCAACATTCTCTTCAGAAAATGTAAAACAAAAGGTGAAATGTGGCGTCCCTCTATGGAAGCATGTAGATAGAAAGAACCTGTTTTCCCAATTATGTTAGCTAAACAATCAAACTATTTTCTAAAAGGATATTTTTGGGCAAGGTTGGCACTTCTTCATTTCTTTCCTCATACTGTCCTCATACTAAAATTAAAAGATGGGGACCATTAAATAAATTCTTATTCTATGCTGGACTTTGTTTTATAGGTTTCACCTTTTAAAATTCTTACAACTACATGAAGTATTGGGGCGCCCGGGTGGCACAGTCAGTTGAGCATCTGACTCTTGGTTTGAGCTCAGGTTGTGATCTCAGGGTCGTGAGATTAAGCCCCACATCGGGCTCTGTGCTCAGGGCAGAGTCCGCTTGAGTTTCTCTCTCCTGCTCCCTCCGCTCCTCCCGCTTGTGCGCTCTCTCTCAAGCAAACAAACAAATTAAAAACAAACAAACAATTGTACGAAGTACTGTACTCATCTCCATTTTGCAGAGAGAAATTGGAGGCATAAGAAAGTAAGGTGGCCTGGCTTTGGTTCCCACTAGTTTAGTGGCAGAGCTGCTACCTGAACCCAGGCTCTCATCCCAGAGTTTACTTGCCTTGCCTCATCTTCTCTCCCCTTCAATGTTGGGTTTCCCTCGAAGTTTCACTTTAGTCCTCTTTTTACTCTACGTAATATTCCTGAGTTATATTAGCTACTGTAGGTTATATATTGATCAGCCGCACAAACATTCCCAACCCCTATTTCACTGAAGCTCCAAATTCATAATCCCAACTGACTGATAGTCAGACAGCATATCCCACAGGTACCTAATATTTCATATGTCAAATACAACTTTCTTTTCTTTCTTTCCCCATCATAAAACGAACTTCTCCTAATACAATCTCCCAATACCTTCCTCCAGCAGCTCTCTATATCTAACAAATCATCCAATTCATCAGTTTAGTCTCAGAAATTTCTCTCTACTATGGACCCCTACCCCTATCTCCTGCCCCAGTTCAGGCAATCCACATCTCTCATCTGGACAAAAACAACAATGGAGACCTGCCATTAGCCTTGCCCTACATTAATGTAATATCCACAGTGCTAAAAATTATTTTCTCTAAAAAGTAATCCTGTTTGGGGTGTCTGGCTGGCTCAGTAGGTAGAGCATGTGACTCTTGAACTCAGGGTTGTAAGTCGGAGGCCCACATTGGCTGTAAAGGTTACTCAAAAACAGTATCTTTTTTAAAAGACTTATTTATTTTTTAGACAGAGAGAGAGTGTGTGTGCATTGGGAGGAAGGGCAGAAGGAGAGGGAAATTCTTAAAGCAGGCTCCTCATCGAGTGTGGAGCCTGACGGGAGGCTTGGTCTCATGACCTTGAGATCACGACCTGAGCTGAAACCAAGAGTCAGACGCTCAACCGACTATGCCACCCAGGTGCCCCTAAAAATAAGATCTTAAAAAAAAAAAATGAATCCTGTTCATACTAATCCCTTTCGACTGATCGGTGTGCATGCAATATGATTCAAGCTTTTTCAGTCTATTATACAAAGCCCCTGATCATTTGGCCCCAGTATCTCCAACCTGATATAACTTCTTGCCATCTGCCCTATAAGCTAGCCATGCTAAACTTTCCACCACTCAAAGCGTGTGATGTTCTTTCTCAGATTTGTGTCTATGTTGTAATGTCTTTTTTCCCAGAATACTCTTCTCTTCTTTCTTGCTTTTCAAATTTATACATATTTTTCAAGGCATTGCTTACATGTCACTTTCCTGTAAGAACCATCTCCTGATTTCCTACTCCCCCCCATCTCCATCTATGTGACAAAGGTTTGCCATGTTACTCTGTATCCAGCAACTCAAACCTTTTGGGAGCTCCTTGAGAGCAGAAACTATTGTCTAAGCCACCATAACCCCAAAACCTAGCAAGAGCTCAACACATGTTTGCCGAATGAACGGACAGACAGCTTAAAGACAACACCTGAAAGCTTCATTTCACTGTCTCATTCCCTGAGGCTGCAAGTATACCTCTGCTCTTAACCAATTTAAACACTTGACAGATATCAAGAAACTCTAACTTCTCCTGCCCTTCCCTGGTGATTTTGTAGCTAAGGAAATAGAAACCTGCTTTTTAATTGGCTCCTACCTATGTCTTTACTGCTATACCTCCCTTCCCTTTCCTATCTACCCTCATACAAGAAATGGCTATTAATTGTGCTCTGGTTGGACAGAAGAGAAACCTGTTGAAGGACTATCACATTCTACAAGAGTTCTCTGGGCAAGCCAGGGGTCATGAATCTATAGTTCTTATGTGAAACCCTGAAAGAAAGCATGACAGCCTCCTCCTGACTCTAATTATTTCTAATATTACATCTGGTCCCTGATCAAAAAGTCTAGAGTAGACTAGTCTAATGGCACATATGTAAGCGATGGTCCAATGAGAACAGTAGAAATTCCGAGTGGATGAATCATATCACCAAATTCCGATCTGTACCTGGATTTGGGCAGTTCTCCATCGTCTTTTCTCCATCGTACTGTAGGCACAGGGTCACCTCGGGCCTCACATTTAAATTCTGCACTGTCATCCACAGTTACGGCCAAGTTACTAGGTCTCTTCACAAACGATGGTCTCTCTAAAATTAGAAAAAGCCATCTCAAGAACAAATAAAAATGAACAGACTAAAAACCATTTTAGATGTTCATAAAGACATTTATAATTTCAAATATTATTTAGAAAATTATTTCACATAGCTCCTTTCTTCTAGAAGCCCCGCCCTAGTTTTTGAGTTTTCTCCTAGTTTTCTTCCCATCTCTTGGCTACTTTAGTGCCGGTTACTTGATTACTTTCTTGTCTCCTCTCCCACCCTGCGAAAATATTCGTTTACCGTCTAAAAATGTGACTTCTTTCCCCCTGCCATAAAGAAACTGAAAAATGATAAGAGATCTACTTTACAGTGAGCAGATTAGATAAAATTTCACTTACCCAAAACAGTTAGCTCGGCTACTTCACTCTCACGTTCCCCAACCATGTTGGTACCAACACAAACGTATTTGCCAGCATCACTTTTGCGGGTGTAAGTAATCATGAGCTTTCCGCCTCGTATCTTAAAAAAAAGTTTTACAGGAATACGATTAAAATTATTTTAGCCATGTTGACATGACAGAAGTCTTCATAAGTGAAGTCTACTTTCCAAACAAAGAACAAAGCATAATTATGCCAAAAAGCTGATGTGCAGTATTTGCTGTATTTATAGGTAGTAACTTTAGACAAAATTAATACCAAATATGCCATATGAAAGGGGCCAAACACTTTTACTTACCTACACCTTCTTATACAGTTATTACATTCTTTTTTTTTTTTTTAAAGATTTTATTTATTTATTCGACAGAGATAGAGACAGCCAGCGAGAGCGGGAACACAAGCAGGGGGAGTGGGAGAGGAAGAAGCAGGCTCATAGCGGAAGAGCCTGATGTGGGGCTCGATCCCATAACGCCGGGATCACGCCCTGAGCCGAAGGCAGACGCTTAACCGCTGTGCCACCCAGGCGCCCCTAGTTATTACATTCTGTACAACTAGAAATTTGTATTTCTAAACTGGCCAAGTTCTTTCATATTATTTAGTTATATGAAAACCAAACAAGTGCGTGAATAATTTGGTTAGCAAGCAGGGGAAAAAAAAGGAAATTCTTAATACCATATGAGTATAATTAATATGTAAATTCCGATTAGCTATAAGTGATTTCAAGAAAGCATATTCTAATACTAGAAGATGTGGAAACAAAAACGTCCCTAATTACTTCATTGGTCAGAGTTGCTTTAAAGGAATATATCGTTAAAGATCTCAAACAGTGCAGAAACTGACATGATCTAAAAAAACATAGGTGTTGCCTCTGCCCAAGTAGTTTCCCAGGGACTTAGGAGGCAGAGACTGAACAGATCCCAATAAATCATCTTGAAAGTCATTTGGACACACTCTTGAACATTTAATTATTTGAAGAAGAATTAATTACAAATGTGAGAAGACTTCCAGTACAATAAATAGACTGAAGTTAACCATGAATTAAGATCAGGTTGCGAAATTGAACTACCTTTACTTAATTTAATAGGCTTTTGGTGGAGAGTTGGGTTCAATTACCCAGGAATATCTATAATGCTCTGGACCCTGGAAAGGTTTTGTCAGGGATAACTTCTAGAATGTTTCTTCATGTAGGTTTGACCTCAACCTCACAGTTATTCTGTCTAGTGTACTCATGAGAGAGAGAGAAAGAGAGAGAGAGAGAGAGAGAGAGACACGGAGAGAAGAAAAAGCAAAGCAAAGGCAGGCAGGAAAGAATTATTCAAATGGATTTTTTTTCCATCATAAACTTGGAGTTTATTGAAACCACTAATTTATAAAGGCGGGGTCGTAGTGTCTTGGAGTGCCTAAATTCCTTAGTTTCAATCTAGACACCCAAACTAGATGTGTTAGGACTTTATGTGTGAGGACAAACCAAATATTAACAGTGCAGGTTTAATTTCTGTGGTTTTTAGAACTTAGTATTTTTTCAGTCATTTTATTAAAATAATAATCATGATTCTCTAGGTACCTTTACAAAAACCACACAAGGACTTTACACTGTATTGCTCATGACTCTCTCCCTCACACCTAGAATAAGCCTACACATAGTCACCACTTGAATGATTTTTGTTGAATACAAACTGCTTTTATACACAAAATCTAGTCTGTCATCCAAGGAAGCATTTCTATAAAGGTTTATAGCAGTTACAAGATAGATATATTATTTACACATATACTTAACTAAATTTCACACTGAATAACACAAAGAAATAAATGTGATGCAAAAACAAACAAATCTTCCAAAAGTTAACAATTGTCAATATTTTGTATGCAGTCTCTCTCTCTCACACACAATATACAGACATAGCTATAGATTGACCTCTATCTCTACATCTATACACACACACTTTTACTAAAGTAGAATAATCTGGTATATGTTCTTCTGTATGCATTTTCAACTCAATAATACGTTGAGAGTATTTTTACATTTTAAATGTTGAAGACCTTTAGACAGATCCTCCCCAACCATTTCAATGACTAAATAGTATTCCATGACACACAGTATTCATTGTACAGATTTATCATATTTTACCAAACTATTCCCCTATTGACAAATGTTGAAGATATTTCATTTTTTCCTCTTCTAAATCGGCATCTTTTCTCTCGTGTGCAATTATCCCATTAGAAAGTCTCAAAGTGGGAGTCTTAATTCAAATGTACACCCAACCTTCAGGCTATTGGTTCACAGTGCTACTTTATGTTTCATAAAGTGGCTTTTGTGTGACTGTATCATTTAAATTTTGGTCTTTATCATAACCCTGCTGTGAGACTGTTAGGGCAAGTGTTCTACTGCTTCATTTTTCACTTAAGGAACAAGCAGCTCTGCAGAGTGTAATCTCCTCTCCCATAAAGCTCCAACTATGCCCATCATCACAGTATATTTAATTTTGCCTTTCAGTGCCAGCTTTCCACCCTGACTGTGAACTCTGAGGCAGGGAAGCATATCTTATTTGTCTTTTAGCCCCAGGACTTGTCACAATAGGTAATCAATAGTAAAAAAAAAAAAAAAAAAAAAAAAAAAAAAAAGTGGAAGGAAAGTGACTTGACAATGTCACTTAGGAAGTGGGAACAGGTTTTAGCCAAGATATGTCTTTCACTACATGAGATGTGCAAATGACAGGAAACACACAGCCCACAGCACTGTTATAATTGCGATTTAATGAACTTGAGTTTAATAAGCTTGACTTCTTGAGGTTCAGAAAATCTGAGAATCATATCAAGATCCATACTATTAAGATCCGCTGTTACCTTTTATCATGTACTTACTTTGAAACACTTTCCATAAACATTTCTAAAATCTTGAGGAAACAAAAATCATTCCAGCAAGAATGAAGGTGACAAATTCTATTCCTGATTGGAAAGTTCAATGATCTGAGATGTGGTCCTAGAGGATGTTCCATTACTGGTTCTTTAATTTTGGTCAAGGCATTGAGCCTCCTCCTAGGCCTCGCAATCTAACTTGAAATGTTTTTGCATATTTAGGTGGTTGCTTCATTTCTGAAGGGATTGTACGTTAGTTAGTAAAAGTTACAGCAAAATAAGAGGAAGTCAACAAATGCTCTTAAGTATTCTTTTTGCTTTAAAGGTTAAATCAATGAGTCATATCCACAATAAAATATAAGGCTTTATGAATAATTTTAAAAATACATTCAAACGTGGAGGAAAATGAGAGTCAAAGAATGATGAAGTGTAAATAATTTTCAACAGTACAGACATTTTTACAGCTTCAATAGAACATAGTACTAATTTACTTTTACAAATCTTAAATACTTGGGAAGGTAGAGTTTTAAATCAACTTGCTGATGTGCACGTGGGGCACCAATTAACATTATATATTGCAGCCCAACACTGTTCTATTCTGAAAGGATCCCTATACATCGAGAAGAAGGGAAATTTCGTTAACATGAGTTATGAGGGGGCTGCCAGGGGATTCTCAGACAGGGGGAAATTCCAGTGTTGCGGTGAATGGGAGGAAGCAATAACTAAGGTGAACTACAAATTCAAAGAAAGCCATCAATACTGAAGAATCCATCCAAAGAAGCCATCAAGTACTCACACCCTCTTCCTACAGCTCTAGCTATACCCTTGACCTTGAACAACATGAGTGTGAATGTGCAGGTCCACTTCCATGCAGATTTTTTCAATAAATACAGTATAGTACTGTAATGTATTTTCCTTATGATTTTCTTAATAGCATTTTCTTTTCTCTAGCTTACTTTATCATAAGACTACAGTATAGAATACATATAACATACAAAATACTATGTTTCTGTTATGGGTAAGACATCCAGTCAACAGCAGGCTATTGGTTAAGTTTGGGGGGAATCAAAAGTTACACACAGAGTTTCGACTGTGCAGCGACTCCTAACCTTTATGATGCTAAGAGTCTACTGTGTTCACACTTGGCTCAATTCTGGAAAACTTTTCTAAACCCATCTGCCAGGGGACTTATGCTTTGGTGACACATAGCTATGTTTTGCTACTAAATATAAAGAGAGAAGCCCTTCTTCTTCTATAAGATTTCATTTTACAGACTGCTTTGCTAAACCATGTTTACTGTTCAAATTAAAAATAACCCACCAGGCATTTTATGAAATATTTTCTCTGTCCTTTGTAAGTAAATACTAGTTGTATGGACCACTATGACATGTATTTCCACAAGAAACGTTTTTAAATGAATCAGGTATCTCAAGAGGCTCTCTTCATTAGAATCATAATATGACTACAGCATACATTTATCATACCTGTTCATTTATATATAATCTCTGTATCAATGAAAAAATAAACTAAAATAACTGAAGCCCAAAATAAAAATATTAACTTTCTAAGGCATTTTTTGAAAAATGCGTATTTTTCTTGAATAACAGCAGAGAGATTAGTCAACAATGGCTACATGAAGTCAACTAAATTGCACCCCCCCAAGGTGCTCTTTACCAACATTATCTGGTTGGAACCAAACTCAAAATGAAAATATATACAAAAACTTAGGGGAAGAAAAAAAGAGAATATTTCTAAATCCCAGATAATCTTTCAAATTGATCAAAAGTAGATACATTCACATAGGAAAGCAAAGTGAGCATGGGCCCTGGAATCACCTCCTCTTAGTATCTACATGTGAGGTCAGGCAAGACGTTCACTTCTCTGTACTCGGTTTTTCATCTCTAAGATAGGGATTCTCTTAACACGCATCTCCAAGGATATGGAGAGTTAGTTACATGAAATAAATAATATAAAGTACTTAGAAAAATGCCTGCATATTATCGTAATTATATATTATGTTTATGGATTTAATGATTAAAGAGACATTTGCCTAATCAAAACCAATCTTCCTTTGTAAGGCTACATCCAGAAGCTTTTTATTAAAATTAATTAGTAACACATCTTCCATTGCTTTTGTCAGAAAAAATGTTTATTTGCATCAACATAGCAAAGCCTTAGAAACAAGTAATTCTCAGGCCAAATATGTTCTTATTTCCTCCAAAACAGGGATTCTTTATGAGGGCAATCACTTGCCCTCTCCCAGGAAATATACGGCAATGTCTTAAGATATTTGCGTTTGTCATCATTAAGGGGGGAGCAGGGGTGTTACTAACCCCTGGGGGTTAGAGGCCAGGGAGGCTTTGGAACAGCCTACAATGCACAGAGGAGTCCTCCACAAGTAAGGAATTATCACACCCAAAATGTCAATGGTGCTGAGGTTGAGAAATTTTGTTCTAAAGGCCTGGCTCTGGCCTAAGGATAAATGCTCGATTAAAAGGACAACAGGAAGGAGGAGTTAAAATTAGACAAAATAATAAGTATTTATTCTATTCGGGAAATCAGTGCTACGACTTCTGAGATTAGTATAAATAACCCCCCCGCTCCACGCACACACCTTCTACCCTGTTAATAAGACAATTTCATTGTAAAATACTGCATTCCATTCTGTACTCACTGGCAGTAATGGTTAATAGTCTCCAAGCAGACATGACAACTTAAATGGAAAACTAAACAAGCCTTACCAAGCCTGGAAAAACTTATCTCCTTAGACATGTCAGAGACCGAAACTGACAAAGGTGAAGGAAGAAACAACAAAGTGCAGCAAACAGAGAAATAATAATAATAATAATAATAATAATAATAATAATAATAATAATGGGTGGAAATGGTAGTCTTCAATTTCTATAAATTCAAGTTGATTCTGACATTATGTCAATGGCTGAATGGAAACAGAGCTAAGCAAAAGCCATCATTTTATTCTCTATGGTCACAATTGTACACTACACGGGGGCCTGTTTTCTTCAATAAACAAAAGAACAGGGAAAACACAGTACTATAACCCTGATCAAATATAACATACCGACTCTCAAGCAGGACCTATTATTAATCATCACCATTTTATGTTGAATCATATAATAATATTGACTGTACAAGGTGACTTTATACATTCTAAATCTCAGTGCCCCTTTGTAAATCAAAAATTGACATTTCCTCTCTACATAGAAAGGAAAAATATGTCTAACACATACAAAACACTATAAATGTGAAAATAGCCATATTTAAAACAAGCTAAGAAATATGTCTTGGCAGGTCTCTTCCTACAACTGGATCTGACAGCCAAATTGTAAACCTATCAAAAACGAGTTTGTATAATGAACAGACACAATGTTAAACACTGCACTGCAGCAACACTTCTTCAATTAACATAATCCGGGTGCTGGAGAAGCAGAACAGCGTTAAGCTTTCAGACAATATGCTGGCATCTAGCCCATGTCAAAAATCTAAGGCAGAGGTCCTACCTCCTCATTACCATATACCTTACCAGACCACGGTGGTAGCCACATTAGAAACCCACATTTCCATAAGCTCTAGACAGTGCTTAAAGGGGGGGCCTCAGCTATCTACATACTTGAAAAAAACAAAACAAAACAAAGGTCTCGCAGAGGACTCGCTCTTTTTTGGGAAGGAGACAGAAGAGGAAAAAAAGAAGAAAGTGGTAAAGAATTTTATTTTATTTTTATTTATTTATTTTATTTGTTTATTTTTTTGGTGAGCGTTATTTACATTTTTCTTTTTTAAGCACCCGGTTACCCCATTCCCCCACCCCCCTCCCTTCTGTAACCCTCTGTTTGGTTCCCAGAGTCCAGGGTCTCTCATGGTTTTTCTCCCTCTCTGATTTCTTCCCATTTACTTTTCCCTCCCTTCCTGTATGGTCCTCAGCACTATTATATACCACATATGAGTGACTTTTAAAGTTTTAAGTGTCAGCCTCTGAATTTTTTTAAAAAAGTGTTTCAGAGACATTAAGGTATAGAATACATCAATATATTTGATATACAGGGTTGTTACGAACTAGCATTTTTCTGTTTAAAACATAATACATGGTCATTTTCCCTAAGGGTGAAACGTCTTCTCTCCTAGTACTTAAAGATTTCTCTAAAGCTGTTGAAAATCCCTTAGCAGAATGTTTTCATCTTTACTAGACTATTTACTAAATACCAAGATAATATAGAAAAATCAGGTATAAGGTGTAGCTTTTAACTGAAAAGAGAATCATTTTATATTTCCAGTAAGCATGAAAAAATCAGAATTAGAACTTCAATCAGAATTCTTATTTCCAGAATACAAGAAGAAAAACTGATTATCTTTGTACACATAGAAACATGTTTCCTTTAAAAAGGTAAATTAAGTAAGCTTTTTGTCTGGTTATTCAGTGAAGTATATAGCGTACCCTGCAATCAGTACTTACAATCAGAAATAAAGATGAACTTAAAATGAACTTCTTGGTATGTCTTCATTTTCTACCCTAAAGCAAGTCAGATGATTTGCAGTATCTGTTACACAGGAATTTTTTTTTCAGGCATCACCCTCACAACGTTAGCCATACACCTCTAGGTTAACATACTAACCCAACTGGGGCTAATTAACTAGTTTGGCTACACAAAATCTTTTCTGCTTTTAATTACATTAACTTAATGTGACTCGAATTCAGCAGACCAAAAATGAAACCACTAATTATATTAAGGGCTTCAAAGACGATTTCGAATTGCTAACCACCAAACTGTCATATAATTTATCTCATTTCCTTTAATAGATTTTGCATTTAATATCTGTGTTGCTTACTAGAAATACTATTTTTAAACTACATCATAACAATAGATTAAAAGAAAAATGACTTAGAATGCTGAAGGAGAAATATGTTTAAATAATACCTATCAGACATATACAGGTGTCGTCATACAAGTGAAAAATTGTGCAGTACTGAATTTTCACAATTTTCAAAAAGTTTTAAAGGCTCAGAAATACTCATTTATGGTAGTAAAGCCTTGATAAGCAGGGTTAACGTGAAGAGTGACATTTTTAAGGCACCCGGGCTTAGAAATTATTTTTTTCTGAAAAACTTGACTCTTTACCACTGTTCTTATACTATTTTTGCAAAGTAAATAAGAGAAGAGGCTTTGAATTACAGTCTAGTCTACTATAGATCATCCTTAAACAATTTACTACTAGCTCTCTTTGGGTAGAATATTTGTTCCCAACCATGTTGTCAATTCTGCCTGGATCTTTGACCTACAGCACGGATATCAAGCCGTTGTGAACTCGAGGAGAAGTACTTTGCATGGGTTTAAGACTTCTTAGTGACAATGAGATGCAGGTACCCCAGATGGCCAGCCCTGGCCCCCAGACATTCTCCTTGGTGAAAGGAACTGCAGGACAGTTTTGGACGGTCCCTATGGACCCCTTTCAACAGAGACATGTAGAGAAGAGTCATGCGAACAGGTTTTAAGTTTTTTGTTTTGTTTTGTTTTTGTTTTCAAATTTAGCATTTATTCAACAACGACAACAACAAAAATAAACCAAAAAGATATCTTGCTTGAGCAGGGAGTCCGGGGGGGGGGGGGGGTCATTAAAATAACTTCCCCATCTGGCTGCAAAAGCAGTAACACTTTTTTTGTTGCTTTAATGCAAACAATTCAGATTCACACGTCCATGTTTTCTACAACATACACTACAATAGCATCTTTCAAAAACAACCATGCTTTACCGCATTCGAAATTAAGCGAAAAGACTGGGGGTAGTAGAATTAAATGTACAAATGACAGACAAAGGATTGGATAAAATACATGTCTCGTAGCAATCTAAAAAAAAATACAATCAAGCAGCAAAAGACAATTCATGTAATTCAGATGGTACACAATATCAAAGAAATTGCTGGATTTCTTATTTGACAATATTTCTTATACCTTTAAGTAGTTCAAAAAGAATAGATGATAAAAAAGTCATGTTTAGAATTAGATCATTTCATGTTTTTACTAGTTCTTCTTTAATATCATATTTAGGTACTTTACATTTCTGAATACACATGTTAATGATTGTGTTCTTGTTTCACTCTTTGGAACCTAAATTTTAATGTAGTTAGTAATCAGATACAAACATAAATGTTTGATAAATTTCCACTATCAAAAAATCACTGACCTAAAACAATTTGTATCTAATACTCTAGTCACCATAAACACTTTTCTTAGTATATACGCAAATTTCAAGAAAATTTTTTATTTATTCTGCTTATTTGTACTACTCTTGTCACACAAAAGTAATGCTTTTTAAAATTCAGGTACCCATGACAACACAATTTCATATTTAAGTCTCAAACTTATGTTTTATTTTAAATAAACATATAAACAATACAACAGGATCAGCCAAACCATGGTTCTTCCTGGCTAACCAAGTCTACTTACTCTTTCTACTTTTCATAAAGATACTATCTCTCAATTCATTTTCTGAAAAGTGTTCACCTCTCCCTATTCCTTTATCATTTCAGTTCACAGAGACCTTAGAGAGAGAGAGAGAGAGAGAGAGGAGAAGGAAGAAAAAAATGCATTGTTTTAAATATTTCCCACTCAAGTCCCTTGCTCAGATGTGACCTGGTTTCATGCTGCTCAGGAAAGGTTGTTAGGTAAAGCGGCCTTGTACTCATCACCAGTTCGATACGGACTCGTGACACAATGAGAGCAGCTGTAACCCAGAGATGGGTTAAACTGAGAAAAACAGATTATGGAGTAGTATTCACAATATTCCTTTTACTGTAGATTATTTAGAAAATTAATTCAGATTTTCATCGCACTGCAAAAAGTTTTCGCCTGGGTAGGACTCATCCATTGACTCATCAGCCATTCTTATGCAAAGCCCATTTCCTGTTCTACAGTCTACTTAAAGTGTAAATAATGCCCATGGGATTTGCACAAAACATCTTACATAATAAAAAGATGACTGGGTAAAGTACATATTCATTATTAAAAAATTATGAAAATGACAAATCAAAAGCAATCAAATGACCATTTTGCCTTTTTCTTGCGGACATTAAAAGGGGCAGCATTACAAGGAGAAAACCATAACTTGTAGGTCTTTCAACTGTTCTCTTAGGAGTAGAATAGAGAGGAAAACCAGGCAATTGGGATCTCTCTATTGGTGTCCCATATTTGCTTAGGCTGCATGCATAGAAGAGAACATGATCCAATTTCATTTGTTTGCCGGTACACTTTACAATACCATTTAAAAACCAACACGGTTTCAGCCAGGAGTTTAAATACACTCGGTCATCAGAGGGAAGCAACAAGAGACTCGTGCAGAAAAAGCAATTATCCCAGTGGGAGCACGTGGCTCGCCACAGCTTGGGGAACTGCCCGCTGAGAACACAGGCCTGGGAGAATTGCTGCCTAGGCCTATGGCAGCTGCATTGCTCTGTTATTTCCATTTCCCCTACTCAACTTTTCATTTCTCCTTCATAGCAGTTTATGAATTGGTAGTTGACTGTTTGCTGCCGCAGAGGCACACCTCTGATAATTTGATTATAGACCCCGTCAGGAAGCGCTGTATTGCTAATTGCAGGCAAGGGGAAGCCACCCTACAGAGAGACACAGTTAAGTTATAGGGAGAGGAGGATTTTCTTTGTGAAGGTATAAATTATTACCTTTCTGTCTATCGAGTTTATATCACCAGAGGACCTTCCCGTGAATCCTCATTTTAACAAGGAATAATAGAAAAGAAACACAGTCTCCTTAAAAACCCATCTCTTTTCCTTACGTGTGACTCAAAGTCAATATGAAGACTTGGGTTTGGCATTTTCTCTCAGACACCCATTTTCTTGAGCGAACAGTTATGTAGCCTAAAGCAATCCACCAAGAAAGCCCTCTTTAATTTACTGTATTTCAAACCAGGGGCAGACAACTGCTTGGTGCTGGTGAAATGGAGAGCAGATAGACAGGGAAGACTTTTAGCTGATTTCCCAGGTGTCTGGTTCCCCCATCATTAAGATCAGAACCCAAAAGTAAATCCTATAAAAAGGAATACAAAGGGTGCTTTGGGAAGAAAATAGCCTTTGCTAGCTATCTCCTAAAAGTAAGCAAGTTGATTGATTTTTACCTCTATGAAAATTATAGGTGTTACGTGGTAGTATTTTACATGCATATGAAAAATTAATTTAGCTCATAGCTATTAAAGTTAATGTATTAGTTCCTTCACAGGTCTCATGAAACAATGTCCTGCTGTTTTAAAGGTAAAAACAAAGTCTTACAGGCAATTTTCACTTTTCTACAAAACCAGGTTTGCTTTTTATCACCTCAACCAACCATCTGGCTATAATTCTGAATTTACATACAGTCACTGTTAGGACAGCCTGAAATAAAAATCTATGGAGGAATTATGACTATACTGTAGAAATAAAGATGACAAATGCTCATACTATTTGAGGGAAGAAAAAGCTCATTTTCAAACACTTGGCTCTTTCGAGTTACAAGTGCACCAGCTGAAAATACTTTTCAAACAGTAAATCCCTTTTTCTCTCCATCAGTTCTTACACTTAGGTCTTCTCTACAGTTTTGGTCCAGTGTGAGAATTTCCCTCACCACCAAATGCCTTGCTAAGATAATGCCTTTTCCAGAGACTGTGCATAATTTGTCACTCTTGAAATTTAAATGCACTTGTATTCCGAAGAAGATACATAGCCATGGCAGAAAAAGTCAAATCAAGGTTGAGTATGCAAGGCATTCTTGGATTCAGAAATTCAGAATGACTTTATGGAAATTAAGTAAGGAGTAGTACTTAATGGAAACATTTATAATTTGGAAAAAGTATAAAGCAATAAAATCCTTTCATCCTATTTATTGGGATTCTCCACAAATACGAACATCCCTAAAGCAGCTACACACTGAAATAAACACCCATTCCCATTCTGTGGGATTTTAATCCCAGAGTCAAAGGACAGCAAGAGGAGACTTCAAGTGACAAGCTTAATTGATTAATCAGAAGTCAGGGCTCATCAGACCAGGGTCAGAGACTCAATAGCCATATGGCCAGTTGCTTCACTCTCTTTTATTGATCACAAGACTATGTCAGAACCCAGCTCCGTTATTTCGCAAATGTGTGCCTCCTCTATGATAAGATAAAAATAATAACCCTCTTCTCCCCCAACACTGCTCATGTTAAGACGAATGAAAACATGTCTAAGCACTGCCTAAGGAAGCAAGTAGGGTATTTTGTGGATGTGAAAAAGCCATTAAATTCATAAAGAAAAAACGTTGGAGCGAGGGCTTAAATGAACTCTTCTCGATGGTTTATGTTAAGCTTCAGAGTCACCCACACACATTTCCCACAATTTCCTGAGAACTAATGATTAAGGCACGGACAAATAAGAAATAAAAACAAAGGTATCCTGACCCCTTATATTTCTATAGTTATCCGTGAAAAAAGAAATTAAAGAGGACTGGTATTTGTTTAGGACAATCTTTCTCGGTTATAAGTACTTTAGTTCTCTGTTCAAGGCAACAGTGTCCCGAACAGACAATGTGGTGCAAAAAGTATGATGATGTTAACGATCTCAGTGTTCTGAACTGCTCCTAACCCCATGTCTGTAAGTATTTGAACTTTGAGTTGAAATTCAGAATTTGTAACTTCTAGATTGCATCCACACAAACCTAATGAGTGGCTAGTCTATTAAGTAAATAGTAATAGTCTATGATTCTATTCTATTATTCTGTTTAATATTAATTGTTAAATCCTAATAGCAGGAGGTTCCAAACATAGGTGGTGGGAAAGATTCTGGTGGAAGTGATGTCAGCCAGTGCAAAGATTAAGGAATAAGATAAAGTCAATTAAAAAACAACAACAACAACAAACTTGATCCCATGTTTCTTGCCTCTCTTCCACGTGAAATATAAATTCTACAATGATAAAGAACTTTTCATATCCCTAGTATGTAGCACAACACCTACATAACAGACGATATCAGACTTTTCAAGACCTAAAAAAGCAGATACCTAGAATTCCTTGATTTCACTCATGACTTCAGAAAGAGGTTTGATATTTTAGAATTTAAGTTAGAAGTACACTATTTTCTATTGCCTTGCAGAGGACAAATTCAAATTCCAATGACTTAATATCAAGGTAATAAATAAATTTAAATTTTCTGATGATTCAAAACAGGTTTTAAAGGACTTACCAACTGCAAAAACCTAGGGGCAACTGGGTGGCTCAGTCGGTTAAGTGTTTGACCCTTGATTTCGGCTCAGGTTATAATCTCAGGGTTGTGAGATCAAGCCCTGCTTTGGACTCCATGCAGACATGGAGCCTGGTTCAGATTCTCTCTCTCTCTATGCCCCCTCCAAAAAAAAAAAAAAAAAAAAAAAAAAATCACCTGCAAAAACTTAAACCCTGAAAAAAATTTAAGCCCTAAATGTAAATGCCTTTGATGGTTTTCTCCAAAAGCACATGAAAATTGTATCAGTGAATCTGTGGTACATTTCATAAATGTATGAATGTATTTAAACAGCAATCTGGATTATTATTATTGTAGGTAATGAAAATAGTGATGTATCAACTGGTGCTATATACACGACACTGTTGCATTCATCATCTTTGATTTTTACAACAGTCTCACAAAGGAAAATATATTTTCCTATTTGGCGACGAGAAAACTAAGGCTCTGAGAATATCAGAGACTTGTTCTACACCATTTAGTAAGTGGATTGGAGCTTATTCTCCACAGGTCCAAAATAAAGGTTTTGAACAAAAAGCAGGAATTCATATTTTCTTTGCATCCCACACCACAAACTATAAATTAGCAATATCTTGCAAATGCATAGAGCCCACGATTTAATGGCATGGCAAAGAAATAGGTGTTATTGGTGGACTGCCTGAGCGTGTTAGACTGATGGCCCTCCTTCCATCTGACTCCGTATTTCAACCTGACTGATCTGGTATCCAACCTAATTGCCCTTAATCCATCTGGCTGCCGGGGGGAAAATGTGCATGTTTACACTTGACATCTGCATGTGTTCTTTGCAAGTAAAGTGTAGTTAGGTAAATATTTTATATTAGTTCCTACACAGAGGAATGGTTCTTCTTTCCCCATATAAACATGCACTTACTATCATGGCATGTTTATAATTTAAACAGAATATTTATAAGCTCTCCTAATAAAGATGAGGAAATCTGACATAATCTTTTATAAGCATGATGCGTGGGGCAATATGGTGGTGTAATATGTCTAGGTGAGAAAAGAATGACACCATGAATGTTCAAAGACAAAGAAATATGAAATGCTGGGTTCCTGAGCAAATTACACGTTATCCACCCAAGGAAACAAATTTCCATTATTTTCAACCAGTTTTACCCATATTGAGTTCAACTGCTCTTGAAATTTTCCCACAAGATGATGCTCTTAACAGGAGCCTGTTTCTACTGTGATCAGCCTTTAAAGACTCATGATCACCTAGATTTGTAAGATTTAAGAAGAGAAAACCTGTGCCATCTGTTAGTAATTTTGTTAATGCATACCAGATTATTTTACAAGTGTACTATTTATCATATTATCAAATTCTTCGGGTTTAAGGAGATAAAATTGAAGTGGTCAGATGTTACCAAGAGAATATTAGTGCTTTGAAAGCATCTATCCTTCAAACAAAAGAAATGCAAAAGCAGCATTAGTTTAGATATCAGCCTCAGCATAAGATTTGGGATTCTTCTTTGAGAGAGTATCCTTAAATAAAAGTGATAACACGCACAAGATTGAGAAATAGATAGAGTCAATCTTAGCCAGTTACAAATAATGAAAAAGAAATCCCAACTCCCTTTTAAGGGGGGATTAAGGCTTAAAATAATTTCTTTGCTTTCTGCATCTTGGACCATGTTAAAACACGGAAAGAATGCCTTGTACAATCAAGTGCACTTCTCAATCTACTACTTTGCTTTTAAGATTACAATTCATTCTGCCTATGGTACACAGAAAACAAGTGAAGTCTGGGTCATCCTGCGCAAACACAAAAATAATAAGCAATAAGAAAAGTCAACTTTTTTTAAAACAGAGAATTTACAAAAATGTATTTTGCTATCATTTAAATGTTTTCCAAATTACAGATAAGATTTATAAGCAATGCTTTAAGATAAATTTTAAAACTGTATCTTTAGAGAAGCATTTCATCTGTGATTAATAGAATATCAAATATATATAAAAGCTGGTTAGAGCACCATCCTTGAAGCCACAAAAGATTAAACCTTTAATTTGGCAAACTACACTAACCCAAAATTAAAGAAAGTGCTCCCAGACAGTAGTAAAATTTCACTAGTCCTTGGCTATTTGGAGGAACGAAACAGCCCGATCAAGTATATCAAAGTCTTGGAAAATGAAGAAACACAGCTGCTTGAGTAAGCATGTATTATAAGGGGAGAAAAAAGGCAGGTGGGGGAGGGGGAGGGACAACATTTTAAGTCTGCTTTCTCGATTACTATACCCAACTAATCTGAAATTCTTATTATGGGCTTTGTCATCTGACCACGTGTGTCCATTTCATAAAGTTATAATACTTCTGGTTAGTATACACAATTGATAATTACTTTGAATTATGAGGTACAACTTTTCTTTAGCTGATGACTCAAATGTCTCAGCCATTACTTTCTGGAAGGTCTACTCTGACTGAAGGATCATGGATGCTAACCAGCAGCGTACATCCACATTAGGTTTCAGCCCAGTGAGTTCAGCAGTTGGCAGATTTCCGTACGGAAAGTGGCTTGGGCAGATCTGCTAGGTCCTCCACTATGTCTTCTAATGTTGCTTTGGCTGAAACCAACATTTGGGTGGGATTAGATTTTAGAAAAATATTCACAACTGTTTTTAAGGAAACCTGTTTGGAAAAAAAATCAGAAAGCCAGAATCATCTCAAGAGACTTAAAAGAGTTCTGACAATCAGCATGAAACGCAAAACAGGATAAAACATCAACATTGTACAATAACAAAATTGTTCAAGATTATTCTGATTTTTCACATATGTTAGGACTTGTACTCATAGGGACGTTCATTACATTACTTGGAGGAAACTTGAAAATTTTATAGTGTATCATTTCCTGTTTCCTGAACCAAAGACTATTTGTTGAAGTAGAAAATACATTATCTGGCAGTCTTTAGCCTCTGCTACAGTAACTTTGCTTCCAAACCTACTTGCGCCCTCTCTGTGATGGTTGAATGAGTTTACATAGACGTATGAGGACTTTATTAGGAATTACAACAAGGTGTCTTAAGGGACCTAGACAAAAATGGGCAAGCAGTCCATAAATTGTAGAGCCCCTTAAACGTAGATGCCAGAGAAGGCGACTCATATATTTGATGCACACTTAAAAACTGATCAAAACAAGGCATAGCACAGTTTAATCAGTGTTTTTTCTTGTTTTCTGTTCTGTTTTGTCCACTGAATATCTAATTCAAAAGGGCTCTTTTTCATTCTGAAGTTAAAAATCACTGGTCTCTTACCTCTCCAAGTTTTAAATACCAATGCAGAATGAACATTAACTGAAAATCAAGACAGAAGTACTTAAAATAACACCTTACAATAAGGCTATCATTCATAGTCCTCAAAACACTTTCATTGCTCTGGTTTGATTCTCATAATAATCCTAATAAGCAATCGGGGAGGATTTAATTATCTTAATAGTGTTGATAATTAAAGGACTTGGTCAAGGTCTAGTTGTTAGTGTATCTTCAAAGAGGAGCTTCGGGGGCACCTGGCTGGCTCAGTTGGTACAGCATGCAACTCTTAACCTCAGGGCCATGAGTTCAAGCACTGCATTGGGTGTGGAGCTTACTTAAAATAAAATAAAATTAAATTAAAATTAAAAAAAAAAGGAACTTCAGACAGAAGAGAATTTCCCAAGATAGCCATAAGTTAGGCTTAACTTACTATTTAAATTGTTATTTTATAATTTTAATTTTTATTTATTTATTTTAGGTTTTATTTATTTATTTGACAGAGAGAAACAGCGAGAGAGGGAACACAAGCAAGGGGAGTGTGAGAGAGAGAAGCAGGCTTCCCGCCGAGCAGGGAGCCCCATGGAGAGCTTGATCCCAGGACCCTGGGATCATGACCTGAGCCAAAGGCAGACAGTTAATGGCTGAGCCACCCAGGCGCCCCAATTTTTTATCTTTTTAATGAGATTCAGAGGCAACCACAATCACTTAAGGTGAACGTGGATACATTCTTTTTTTATTTTTTTTAAAGTTTTATTTATTTATTTGACAGAGGGAGACAGCAAGAGAGGGAACACAAGCGGGGGGGGGGGGGGGTGGGAGAGGGAGAAGCAGGCTTCCCATTGAGCAGGGAGCCGGATGTGGGACTCGATCCCAGGACCCTGGGATCATAACCTAAGCCAAAGGCAGACGCTTAACGACTGAGCCACCCAGGTGCCCCTAACTTGGATACATCCTCATTAACACACCTGATAAAGCCAGAAGATGTTCAGAATTATTAATCAAATTGACACAAGGTGATGTTTGTGCCCAATGGATAAATAAGCTGAGGCATTTTTTAAACCCTATATATTGAAGATACTACTTTCTATACTTACCAAGATAGGAAATACTGAATTTGAGACATAAAACAAGTGGCAAAATTATATGAAATGAATCCAGTAAAACACTTTACCTGTGGATTTTGTGTTAGGATTTGTCTTAGTCAGGTATAAGTGTTATTTTAGAAGAGTTGATCAGGTCTAGTCTGTCACAGGAAAAATCAGAACAGGAAGAGATCTGGTGTTGAGAGGTCTGGCTCTTCCTCCTGACTCACAACACAGATTCATGAAGAGATTTGGGGCAAATCAAATCCCCTGGCTCCCCCTTTCTTCTTAAACATAAAGGAGTTTGCCTATTCACAATCTCGCAAGTCAGCTCCATCTGTAAAATTCTGTATCTGTCAGTCACACTTAGAGAAATACAGTTACGCACAGAACTAACTTGCATAGTAGCTCTTCCTTCACTTCCTGTTAAGCTGATGAAAACCATGCTTTTAGAAAAAGAAATAGCGTCAATGATACCTCCTTTCCATTTTATAGGGGAATAAGAAAATAAACACATAAAGTATGTAGGGATATAAAATCAAGTATGTTCAGATGAGCAACTTATCAATTCTAGGTGTGCTAGAAAACATTATTCTGATTTATATTTCATTCATTTAATTTTTTCCCAAGAAATACATATTGAGCTCCTATCAGAAGACAGACAGGGAATATCGCTGGCCCTCAAGTATCTTCTGTATGTTAGAGGAGTAATTTGCAAATAAGGATTGCTAACAGATTAAAAGAAGAATACTTAGTAAAAGGCAAAGGTCAGGATAGCTGGGAGATAAGTCTAGTGCAGATGTGCAGAGCGGGGTTTTGTAGAAGACTCGTCTGTAGAAGTTGCATTTAAGTTGGAACCTGAAAAAATGAGTGAGTTAGACAAAGAGGATATGGGGGTCAGGACATTCCAGGCAGAGGGAAGAGCATATGCAAAGACCTCATCATTTGTTCCTTCAAGCCCTTGACATCCAAGGTTTTAAATGCATCTCTAACACATATATAATGAAAAACTAGAGCAATAACGACATGCTCACCAGAATTATGTTTGTAATCATACTGTCACCTAAACTAATTTGCCTGCTAGAACTGAGAATGTCTTTGTTTATTACAATTCTTTCATAAGAGGACTTAGACTGCACAAGTGGGTCTGAAATCCTGGCTTTCTTTTCTCTAGTTTCAGTGTCCAAACATGACTATATGTATAACTATTTAAATAGAATTATAAGTTTCGGGAAGGATGCAGGATGTTCCTTGGGAAGATAAACCAGCCTTGCTCAACCGGCATACCTCATCTGAATCACGGCATTTCTCAACTCCCCGGAGAATTGTACATAACTAGATGCATGAAAGAAAAGTCAATTTGTTACACATAGTGAATGCCTTAGGGCATTAGGGCTTAAATTCTCTTGTGGAATCCCCTGTTGATCACTGCATTTCACAATAAAAATGTACAGAGGACTTAAATTTGTTTCTTAGTATCAGAATTCATCTAAATTCTTTACTCATGATACTCACCTAAACTGAATATTCTTGGTGATTCTGTAGAAAATGGAATTTTCTCACAATGTTGAATCAGATATATATAGAAATTTAGACGAGATATTAATTCTAGATTTCTTTTCAGATATATTTATATTTTTTTTTGTTTATTCAGAAAAGTTAAAATTGCTATGGCGCAAACAATTCCTGATTTTCCTTTTCTATGGAGTTTTTGATAACTAAATATACCCAGAGTTCAGGCAGGTATACCAACAACAATAATAACTAGAATGTCCATTACTAATATAGAGAGAGGGAGTATGTCACCATTTACATTGACATTTAACATGTAGTTTCTCACTGGATTCCCACAACACCACTGAACCAATAGAGGTATTATTATACAATTCATGTCACAGGTGGAAACAATGGCATTTATAGAGATCAAATGTCAGTAAGATCATGCATTTAATACCTGTTGGAAACCAAAGTTATAATGTGGTATTGTAATACTGAAGACCGTGTCTTATTCTACTAATCCACTGTGTTTCAATTGTTAAATGTGAAATTTAAGACAGTAAGATAGTACATAAATTTACTTTTGAACTCATTTCTTCCTTCTTTAGTACCACGATTCATATTATAGATTTATACTGATGTAACTCAGATTTAAATCATGAATAACCTTTTTATGTCTAAAAAATATAAACTATGTAATATGCATGACTCTCTATGTAAGATGGACAGGAAAAAAATTCTAGTTGACTCTACCAGTTTCCTCTGACCTCCGTACCACAGAACTATGTATTTATTTTGCAGAAACACAAACTTAACTTCTCAGGGAAAGGGGGCTCAATGACATCAGCTGCATTAAGTCTGCTGATTTCCTCTAGGGGAGGTGAGGGGAAAAGGAAACAGCAGACACAGAACAAGAAAAGAAATCGGAAGACCAGAGGAAAGCACTAATCGGAGGAAGGGAGAAGGGGGCAGATGGCTTAGGAAGGAGACATGTGGGAATTGGGGGAAAGGAAGTAATTGGCAAGGAGAGGCCGAATGCCAAATTTGTAAAGGATCTGGAGGACACTGGGGATTTGGATGGGATGTAAGTCAGCTGCTTTTCACCAAAATATCACACCAATGAGCGAAATCAAAGAAACCTACCAAGACACACAGGAAGCAGAAAAGGACTAGAAAAAGAACTGATGACATCCGGCATTCTAATAACTGTACCTCCCCAGCATGGGAATGGGAAGCACTAAATACTTTTTTCAATTTATAACTGACTTTTTTCCCTAACTTCATTCATGATTTTCAAATCCTTAATTGGTTTATGAAAGAAATGATATAGATTAAGACCCTTCTATTGACTTTCTATTTTTTAACTTACTTTGCATGAATATGATTTTTCATTCATATATAAATCAATTCCTTTAAACAATCTAGGCTCAGGGTGACCAACTGTCCTGGTTTTCCTAAGACTAGGGATTTTTAAAGCAGATACCAGGACAGTCTCCAGCAAGCCGGCATGGCCAGCCATCCCATCTAAGTCACCTTAAGAAAGACTTATTAATACGCTTGTTCATCATGTTAAAATAATAAATGCTGTAAATTTTTTTTTACATTTGTCAAAGAATAATAAAAAAATCTTCCTATAGTTAAGTGATAAGTAGATGAAATTGACAATAAAGTAGTTTCAACTGACTGTGGCTTTGATAGAAACAATTTATAATAAAACTATTTCTCCATCATCTAAATTATTTTTTCAGTTAAGTAAAAAAAAAAAAATACCTTTTAAGACATAGAGTATTTACAGCATGCTACTAGAGCATACAGAACAGGTAGGAAGAAAAATTAAAAATTCAAGGCACAGCTTATCACAAAGAATAACACAAGTCATTAAAAAATGTTTATGTCACAAAGCCACATACAAAGAGAATAGAAAAAGCATGTTTTATTCATCTGTAAATTTTAGCTCAAAAGCTAAGAATTTCAAACATGAAAAGATGAATGTCTTTTAAGCTTTTCTTTTAACTAGTAAAATGAAATCATTCAAGATAAATGACAGCCAAAGGTTACTATGAAGAAACTAACTAGCTGATATTTCAGAATTGAGTCCAGGTAGATCTCACAATTTACACTGTACTGTTACAGTATTAGTTTTATTATACATTATTGTTATCTACACAAAATTGCCAAGCCACTACATGAACAATATTTTCTTTAACTCAATTTCCTATTCATCATATAATTTCTTGTAACTGTTTAGTTATTCAGCAATGAGTTTTGAAATGTGTAGAGCTGATCTATTCGAACCTGGCTAATCCACAATTTGGACAGTTCATTATAAAACACATTCAGTTGAAAAATTCACTGATTCATAATATCCTTTTTAATATAAATCCTTCTTTCCCTAAATGTCAAGTGTGAACAGTTATTTCTCATCTTTGTATCTTTTGAGGTAGGGTTTCTAGAGCCCAGAGAAAGAGAGCACGTGAGAGGGGCAGTTGGGGGTGGGGAGCAGAAGGAGAGGAGAGAATCTAAAGCAGAATCTACCCTGAGTGCTGAGCCCGATGCGGGGCTCGATCCCACAACCCTGAGATCATGAACTGAGCTGAAATCAAGGGTTGGCCGCTTAATTGACTGAGCCACCCTAGTGCCCCTGTACCAATTCTTAACTGTACCAGTCCCAGTTTCAAGACCACCATAACCTTTACTGTGTGAACTACCTCTCCAGACCCTTATAAACATAAAGATAATGTTTTATTTCATTTTTTCCCAAGATCTATTTTTAAGTAATCTCTGCACCCAACATGGGGTTCGAACTCACAACCCCGAGATCAACAGCTGTGTGTTCTTTGGACAGAGCTAAACAGGCGCCCCCTAAAGATAATATTTTACAGCAGAAGCTAAAGGTTCCTGTCATTCTAAGTTGAAATCTACATTGATAGCAAATCAGTAGCAAAATCTATAGGACCCTATAGAAAATGTTATTAGTGAGTAAAAGACAGACGCTCACATAATTGTTCCCTAGCCAATTCAGAGTTAATTGCTGCATTAGTGAAATTTTAGTATTTATCTGACAAGGTTATTGTCAAGAATAAATGTGTCAACATATATAAAGTATTTAGAATAGGGCCTGGCACATGGCAAGTGCTATACAGAAAGTGTTTACTATCATCATCATCGTCATCACCATCACCTTCTCCAGGAGACTAATTGGCAAGTCTGTGTGCCATAAAGGGGTGGGGGGGAAGCTTATTTATTGAGATTTTAAGGGAATTAAATGAGATAATATAGAGTAGCAGGCAGGGACAAGGCAGGTGCTCAATACTTTTTTCCCCTAATTTTAACATTATCAATTTTTCACATTTACAAAACAATTGTGAATTTAAGCAAAAATTTCCAAAATATAATGAAATAAAATAAATATATCACTTTTTGTAAGGTATATCCAAATGTTCTACATCACCAAAAAAAAAAAAAAAAAAAAGGTTTTGGTCCTCTGATTCATCTTTATGAGAAAATTTCATTTATTAATAATAATGGTTATGACTAATTCTCAGGCATATGAAGTAAATCTATTTAATCCAGCCTGCCAGTTTAACTACTTCTATTTCTAACTCTAAGTATAAATACTCATGTCTAGAAAAAAAGCAAAAGAAAGGAAGAAAGACTAAACATTGTCTAAGTCCTCCTTCAAATTATTCTAAGAAAGAAGTGCCAAAAGAGTTCTAAAAGATTCTCCTGTCAGGTAGGAAAATAAGAAAATGCTATTTATATATTGCTGGTTTATAATCATCATAGATCTAAAATTTGGCTCAGAATCCAGCTCAATGTAAAAAGAAATGACTTAAGAACATCAAAAATACAGGTGCAGCTACAATTCAATTACATATTTGCCCTTTTTTGTAGGGTGTGTCTTTGTTCTCACAGCTGGGAGAGTTGTACTTTACATTTTCAACAAAGAAAGCCACCACATTAAAGAACTCTAGAAATGCCTATAACCAAAACTGTAGCAATAACTGTGCCATCTTTACTTGCCTTTCATAAAGATATTATGTGCTTTAATCTCCTGTTCATCTGTACTCAACACATTTGGCAAAGTACTTTAACAACAGAAATGAAAACAATTATTTGAAAACAAAGCTTAGGAAAGAAGAATCACATAAAATATCTAATAACCAATATCTCTTAAGAATCTACTTTCAGTTGGGGGAAAAAAAAGAACTGGAAAAAACGTCAGACATTGTGTTTCTGTTTGAAATTTTTGTTTTAATTACTTAATTTTAGTCTTGCCTAAAGGAAAACAAAAACAAAAACAATTATCATCTAAATAAGAACAGGGATTTTGAACCCAAGCTGCTGATTTCAATCTATTCATCTCCCTGCATGTATAAATATGTTTTTTTACCTCTAGTGTTTTATCAGTTTAACAGTCATAATTTATCCAAAACACACAGATGGTCTTAGAAATAGTAAAAGTTTCAGATGTTACAACTTCCTAGCATATGGAACACTATCGTGGATCATCATTTTGGCAGCATTTAAATGATTTTAAAATTATTTATACATTAACATCTTGGCATTTTTTCACAGTCATAGTTACTGCAACTTTAAATTGTTTGATTCCTGATTAGAGATCGTTCTTATATTGACTCTAAACTACTAACGTGTAGGAGAAATGGTGCCCTGTATTCACAGGATAGCACCCTCTGGGCAGCAAAGGATAAATGAAGACCCAATAATAAATTAAACATTATGGCATAAACCATGGCATCTCTTCAAATTCAATATATGATACAACAGGAAGTTCCGAGATTTATAAAAAATCAAATTTACCATAGCAGTTTTAAACTGTGACTATCACAGAAAATACAAGGACACACATGTATTAAGAGGAAGTCTGACCTTTCAAAATGTGAGACTACAATCACCTTTATTTTTTATCTTCTATATTAGATACAATGTAAAAAAAAATGTTCATATTCTGTGTCTGATTTCGATCTTTCCAATCTCTCCTGAACCAGGTCAGTGAGATTTCAACCCCTCTATTCCACTGATAGTGCTCTTGTGAAGGTCATCTGTGAATGACCACTAAGTTGTTCAATTCAATGGTCAATTCTCAGTCCTTCTATTATGTGATGAACCAGCTGCAAGTGTCTCATCTTTGCCACCTCCCAAAAACACTGTCTTTGCTTGGCTGCCCTCTGCTTTCCCTCCTTTCTCACTGCTCACTCCCAGTCTCCACTGCTCTTTTTGCCTCTTCTCCCTGAGGGCTAAACATTGGACCTCTTTTCCTTTCTACATAAAATCACTCCCTTGGTGATTTCAGTCTCCTGTTTTTAAATAATATGGACATGATGATGATTCCCATATCCATCAGGATAAGCTACTTCAGTCAGTGGTAACAAATATTCTGTGACTTAATACAACAAAGATTGCTCACTCATTCGATGTGTCCATCATGGAAAGACAGAGGTGTGGGGTGGAAAGTTTTGGTACCCATAACTCAGGGACCCAGGCTCTTTGAGTGTCCATGTTGTAGCTGTACTACTTGGGACATGTGTCCTCCTTGGCTGCCACACGGCAAAGAAGGAAAGTGCTGGAGGCTCACTCACTAGTATTTAATTCATTTAATTTCCACTCACAGCCCATGAAGCTGAACCAGTCAAATTGGTCTGCCCAACAGCAAGGAAACTGGGAAGGAGAGTCTTTCATCTGTCCAGAAGGAGGGGAGGATTGCATGGTAATGAGTACTTGCTATGTCCACCACAACTCAATTTTTTCTCCAGCCTCAACCTCAACTCTGAATTTCTGACTCATGTTTCCAACTGCCTATTTGACATTTATACGTGGATATCTAATAAGAATTTCAAAATGACAATGTCCAAAACTGAGCTGCTGATACTTCCAACCCCAAATCCTCTCTTTCTACAATTAATGACATCTCAATATTTTCAATTGCACAGACCAATCAATTAAGGCAAGCCTTGACTCTTCTCTTTGTTTGTAAGCCACATCCAATCTGTTAGAAATTCTGTTGGCTATTGCTTCACAGCAGATCCAGAATTTAACCACTCCTACTTCCCCTCCTAACACACTGATCCCAAACACTATTTCCATCTTGCCTAGATTATTGCAAAAGCTCTCAACTAGTCTCTCTGCTTAATCATTATTATCCTTCAGTGTGTTCTCAAGACAGCAGAAGATTCTGCTGAGAAACCTCTGATGCTTTCCACTTCACTCAAGGGGGAAAAGCCAACCTATTTACAAGATCTATAAGGTTCTACAGTTAAAACACACACACACACACACACACACACACACACACACACACACACACATCCCTATTCCTATAGTTTGGCTACTTGTTCCCACAATATTATCTCCTACCAATCTCGCCTTTGCTCAACCCCCACTGACCACTTTGCTCTTTAAAAAAAAAAAATGTGTTAAGTGGTCCCCATGTCAGGGTCTTTAAACTTACTTTACTTTTCCAGGTACTTGTGTAGTTTCCTTTTTCAATCTTTTCAGGTCTTTTTGGGAAGCATTCTCTGGTCATCCTATTCAAAACTGAAATCCTACCCTATCTTAATTAATCTGTCTACCCCTTTAGTATTTTTTATAGGACTGATTATAATATAGCATGTTGTATATTATACCATCTATTTTGGTTTTACCTGTACACTCACAGAATATAAACTACAGAAGGGCACTCACTGATTTCTGCTTAATGCTGTATCTCCAATGCTGAGAATTCTAACGTTAATTTATATTAAACACAAATAGGTAATTAATCAGGAAAGATCTGAAGGAGGAAATGGGTAATAATGGTTTCAATGTGTTCGAATCACTCATGCAGAGAAATGGAAATTACAGATAGTGGTCATTAGATGACTTAAAATATGTTTTTAAGGCACAGATATTATCTTAATTGTACATAAATCTAAAAGGAATCTGTCATCACCAATAAGAAAAGCATTTGTTCCTAGAGTCTCTACTCCCCTGTGCTCTCGACTTCACTTCCCCAAACCAGTGTTTCCCATACAGTTCACTTTGCCATGTGACTTTTCAGCACCTCTTAAAAGTACAGCCAAGCTATTCTCACCCCAACTGCTAGAATTATAAAAATCCTTTGAGAGATTCATTCTAATTCAGATCACTGCAGGAAAAAAATGCTTGTTTTTTTTTCTTCAAGGTCCCTAAAACCTGCCTACCATAACCTTCTCGATTTTATTTTTCACTATTTAATCCTCATGCTAATCTGCTAACTGGCTGTTCAGAAATAGTGCAAACATTTACTAGGGTTATGTGGTCCGTGTTATAACATTGTTCTTCTACACATTTAGCAATGACTTTTCCTTGTACGTATATTCTTCTGAATACCTTTAAATCTTGGCCAATGAATTCATAATGGACACAGAGTATCAGCAAAACAAAGACACTTATAAAGGGCAATACTGTCCCAACATAGAGTCAATGAGAGCTCAGTTATTTTGGTATTTTAGTTAACACCTTACAAGATAGAAAAAGCAAAGAAAAAACAAAGAAATCATATGGAATCACTGATGTCAAAAGAAAATGCATCCTTATTCCAGATAGCATATTTCTCTACTTGTATCACAGCAGGAATTTGAAATCTAATAATCTAGTCACATGATTTTATTTTGGAATGAGATAAATCCATCATTAACAACCATTCAGAATAAGATTATAGTTTTCAGAAACAATATTAAATTCTACAGAACACAAAAGCCATTTGAAAAGGAGAAAGAGATTTTAAAAAAATTCAAAAAAACAAACAAGCAAAAAAACCAAAACACACCCTGAAGTGACATAGGAGGCCTTTGGAAACATAGTATATTATTGAATTTTTTAACAATTTTTACTGTAGCATATGAAGATGTGATATGCCCTGAATTATAATAACAACTAAATCAGACATAAATGTGTTAAGTCTACGACATTAAAGTAAAAATTATAGTTTTCTCTTACTAATCTCCAAACGAAGCAACATGTGTTTTCCTCACTCATTTTCATGTCAATACAGGGAAAATGGAAAGAGGTTTATTTTAAAAGAAGAAGTGAAAATGGGAGATAATGTAACCCTTTATAAAAAACACACAAACAAAAAAAACACCTACTTCACTCTTCTCTTTTCTTTGGTGAAGATACGTACAGTGAGATCTACAAATGCCCCCACTGCTGAATTAAATACTCACAGTTATTCTTTCGTCTTTGTCATCCAGTGGAGAGCCATCTTTCTTCCATGAAATGGTGGGTTCAGGATGGCCTCGTGGTGGCTGGCATTCCATCACAGCGGGCTCCCCCACTGCCACCATGACATCGGAAGGATTTTGTCTGAAGTCATCCCGTAGGACTGCAGAAACAAGAGGAAATCATTATACTCAGTTGTGATAGATACAGTCCTTATCTCTGAACTCCAGACAGAGAGATGTTTATTATAATAAACTATTAGTAACAGCCATCTCAGTATATCTTGGAGGACCTCTATCTACTTAGAGACATATGCAACTTAATAAAGATATCTGGCCTTAAGCATATACAACAGGGATAATTTGATATTTCTATGGGCCAGTGGACAAGTGTATTTTGCTATTTCATACCCTCACAGTTAGTGTTTGGTATTTCTTCTCTGACTACTGCCCACATTTTCCCATCCACGTGCTAATGAATAAAACTAAACCCTCATTTGACTTACATGACAGAGTGGGATGATGCTTTCTATTATTAAGTGAATTACATACACCTGCAAACCAAAACAGACTTCCAAACATGCATTCAATTGAGAGTTATTTTAAAGATATTTCATATTAGTGTAAAAAAGCATATAGCCATTACAATTTAAATATGCTTCTTATAGAAACTTTGGACATATCTGCAAAATGACTACACTCAAAATACTATATTTTTCCGTTATCACTGAGTGAAGCAAACGTTAGAAGGAGCCAATGATGGGGCGCCTGGGTGGCACAGCGGTTAAGCATCTGCCTTCGGCTCAGGGCGTGATCCCGGCGTTGTGGGATCGAGCCCCACATCAGGCTCCTCCGCTAGGAGCCTGCTTCTTCCTCTCCCACTCCCCCTGCTTGTGTTCCCTCTCTCGCTGGCTGTCTCTCTCTCTGTCGAATAAATAAATAAAATCTTAAAAAAAAAAAAAAAAGAAGGAGCCAATGATGAGAACAGCCTTGCTACCAACTATGTCACTTTGTAGCTTCTGCATTTTGTGTTTTTAGTTATTTTATGGTAAATATTATTTCACTGAATCCTTAAACCTATTCAGGATGAGAGATATTATTAACCCTGTTTATGTTATTAACCCTATATTTTAGAGGAGGAAAAGTTTATTACAATGATCTCAACTGGATACTAATGTAATATCAACATACTATAAAACTAGCAGTATCATTCACTTTGTAACTATCAGAATAAAATGTGGAAAATAAACCACGTCTGTATTTCAGAAACAGTCCATACAGCAAAATTGTCCTCTGTCTCTTGTAAACATCAAGAAATCATGAATTCTTCGGCATCAGTTAGTCTTAAATCGCAACTCCACTGTTTGCTTGAACATAACCTCTCTTTCCACATTTACGAAGGAGGCATGGAGACGTGTCTTCAATACAAACCCGAAAAATGTTATTTGCCTCCCACTCCATTTTCTCCCAGTGTGTAATAAAATGTGAACAATTTTCGTAATCTTATTTAAGATGGTACTTAAAATGTTCATTGGTGAAGTGATAAATGTTATTTATCTTTTGAAATCTATCAAACTGAACATTTGGTACAACGATTTTGTACTGGAAGAGGTGACTTTCTACTCCAAGGACACTGAAAAATACTTTCATGGATGAAGTACTACACTGTAGAAAGCTCATGTTCGAATTATCATTTCAAAAGGCACGCTTAAATTTTGGTTTCGGAACCTCAAACAAGCTTACAGGCTTACAAAATCCTGTATTTTCCTCTTCTAATTCTCTACTTTTCCTTCCTCTCTACCAGCTGAGTATGTGTGCACATCTGCGTAAGCCTGAACATCCACTCAAACAAAACCGTTTTTTTAATCTGAATATTGAGACAATTTGGGCACAACATGACTACGTTCACACTTGGACAGTAAGACTTCAAAGAGGAGACTTGGTCCTCCTCTTAGGAAGAATGGTAAAAGGAAAAAGAAAAGTCAATATAGTTGCCCCACGCTGTCATAATTCTAATTTTAATACTGTACGTTATTTATTAATAAAATACACAACACAAAAATAAACCTTGTTGAACTGAAAACTCCAGCTACTGTTACCACAGAGTAAAACAACAGGGTTTGAAGACTTTCTCTATTTATAAAATCGTGTTATGATTAGGTGTTAAGAATGTACTACAAATAAAATGTAAGGTTTATAGGAAAAGCAAATGAATGGACCTTAACAAACAGTATGCGCCTGTACTGGATTATATTATTAATCTAAGACAACACCTCTGAAAAATTTTAACACCCTCGGAACACGCAAAAGGAAAATACTTTTCCAAATAAAAATAAGCCATTTGTACAATTTTTCTACTTGGTAAACTTAAAACCAACTTAGTAACATTATATCTTATTTACAAACTGAGATCATATCTCAAATAAACCAATGAATAATAAAATGTCTTTCAGAAATATCAAAGGTCTAAGTCAGATAAATCGTTTGTTTTTTTTTTTCATTTCTATGTTATTTGGGTTTTTACAGTATAGAATGAAAAGCTAACAAAATGTAATCCATTAAAGATCGTTGCTTAGATAATGTTCATGCAATTACTTTTGCAGCTGTAAAGCATAAAACTCTAGTATTGCCTATGGCTACAGGCAGCCCTGCAGAGTTATGAATTGAATACTTTTTTCTCCCTTCTATAAAAACAACTTTCTTCCAAGTACTTGTCCTGAACATTGTCTTTTGGGGGAAAATAGTATGTGTCACATTATAAAATGGCATGAACTTTGAGTTAAATTATCCAATTTTCTTTTTTTTAAGATTTTATTTATTTATTTGAGAGAGAGAGAGAGAAAGAGAGCATGAGAGAAAGCAAGAGAGAGCAAGAATGGGGGGAAGTGCAGAGCGAGAGGGAGAAGCAGGCTCCTTGTTGAGCAGAGAGCCCAACGTGGGGCTTGATCCCATGAATCCAGGATCATGACCTGAGCTGAAGGCAGACACTTAACCAACTAACCCACTCAGGCATCCCTCCAATTTTCTTAATTCATGTATATATTTAAGTAATTAAAAATTGAGTTCAAATGATTGGCAGCATTTTGGCAAAAAAACTAATGGTATCCATAAGTATTCTCAAATGCAGTTCATTTCTCTTAAAAAAAAAAAACTTTCCTTCTCTAACATTGCTATTAATCAAAATGCATATTTTGATAGTATGAAATAGTGTGAATAGTATGAAATTCTAAAATCTGGAACTAACTTTTGAAAAGAAGATTTAATATTGATTTGAAAACAAACTATATATATATATATATATATATATATATATAATTTTGCCACTTTTCACTCTCTTTCATTCTGTTAAACTAGGAAAAAAAAAAAAACAACAACAACCCACCACAAACATAAGCTTCACTGAATCTTTGAATCTCCCTGAATTTTTTCTGTCTAAAAAAATAATTGACTAAGATTTATCCTTTGAAACAAAACAAAACATATAATCACCGGTCTTTCGAAAAGTGATACACCAATTTCAATGTAATTCTCAAAATAGGTAGACATGTTTTCAGAAAAGGATTCTAAAATTTAGTGTTGACATTGTAATCTATTTGGGTAATGGTGAGGAAATGGGGCAACAAGAAAAACATGTTAAGCAGAAACTGTTTCAAGTATTATGGGGACTTTAATATTTATAACACTCTTTTAGAACCCTCTGGGAAATTTTAGAACTGAGTAAGACATAAAATTATAGAACAGTCACTGGTCTTCAACAACATCTAATCTATCCCATAAAGAGAGGCAACTGAGTCCCAAGAAACGTTGTCACTAGCTTGTGTTATTTGTCAGGAAGAGACGAGACAAAAACAGAGATCCCCATTTCCAGTGTGGTGCAATTTTTTTTTAACATGTCAACATTTTACTACAAAATGCCATTTACCTATCTCACCAATTATATTTCCAACAAACCCGCTCTGTTATTGCAGAAGGCCTGACAGTGATTGTACTTCAGTGTACTGCCGTCTCATGACTACCCAATTTTGGTAAGGCTCAAGTGCTCCTAGAATTAACTTTGCTCCCTAATCACGTGGTGAACATCTGTGAACTACAACGCCTTCTGCTCCAGGAATCATGGAATCCTGGTGCAGTTAGGGGCCTGAGAGATGGGTGATCCAAACTTTTTCTTTTAGAAATTAAATAATCTAAGGCTCCTCAGAGAGGAGAGGAGCATGCCACATAAATAATAACAATGACAATGTGAGCAATGAAATAACAATGCTAGCAATGGCCGACATTTATTGAACATTTGCCACATAAGGAACCACACCAAATATCCACTCACTTAGTCCCCACAATAAAGCTAGGACAACGTGAATTTACTCACTTCATTTTAAGAATAAGTAATCTGTAAAGATGTACCAGCAGTGCTAGAATACAGATCCCTTCGTCCGCCGAGGGCTCTGCTCTATCAGTCTGCCCACCTATCTGGTCTCACCTGAATACAATGTTCACAGTTCTGACCACATAGCTATCATGACATATTTAATATCCAGCCTCTTTCCATTGGAAAAGAAGCTGAATGGGAAAATTCTCTTCTGACAGTCAACGGACTCTCTTTGAATATTTCCTGCGTTCTTGTGCTTTCTTAGATTTTTCCATGTTTGGAAGATACCACTTCAAACTTTCAGTGGTATGTTGAGAATTAGAACTCGCCCTTCAGAGGAGTATGTTGTGCTAACTCTTCTCAGTAATTTGCTTTTTAACAACAGAAGGACTAAAAAACCCATACAATAATAAGTGTTTTTAATTAAATATAAGCATTTTAATTAGAAGTAGCTATCTTGGGGAAAAGAGAGGACAATAATATGCAGTTCTGGGATTTTCTTTTCTACTTCAAAGACTACTTTGTCAATTAAACATTGCAGCAAAGAGTAGTAAGCTGTTGATTGGGAAAATAAAATAATATATCGATAAAATCCTTTAAAATTAGGATATATTAGAGGAAAACATAAAAGAGGAAGGATATTCTCAAAGACAAGAACTATACAGGTGTTTAGTCACAGCACGCCTGTTATAATTGTTCACCTTCCTTGCTTTCAAAATTCCCTGTCACCTACCTAATCTATACTTTCAAAGAGAGTATATATTACTCACTTCTATGATACTTCTAGTTCTCTATCTAAATGCCCACCTACTTGCTAATAAGTGTTATCTAATTTCAAAATAAATATCCTTCCATTTAACATATCTCTACTGAACACATATTTTGTGCTTGGCATTTCTACTGTAACTTTGGTATTTTCCTTCTATAAAGTATCGTCTACATAAACGCTGATGTCTGTCAAGAAAGAACATTAATCTTCATCTTCTCCGAAAATGACAATACAATAGGGTTTTATTGCAAGTTATTTTATATTAAGATATATGTTTTAGGAGCTAGATAAGAAAGTACATCATAAATATGGCTTTTACAAAATGCCTTGCATTCTTACTTAGTAACTCACGGCATTACCCAGAAGAACAAACTGTTATCTGAGATATAAATGTGTTCAAAACACTTTAACATTTATTACTTTTAATTTTTTTTTTAAGTAAGCTCTATACCCGATGTGGAACTTGAACTCACAACTCTGAGATCAGGAGTTGTGCGCTCTAGCAACTGAGCCAGCCAGGCACCCCAAAACACTTTAACATTTCTTAAAAGAATAATTCCAAACTTTTAAAAACATTCCAACAAAAAGGATGAATTTACAGAAAGATAACACATCAAAGAGGAAAACTAAAATGATAATATGTAAAATTAGTCCATGAGGTAGTATCCACCTTATACCATCATCTTCTAAAGCTAAGGAGTTTGATTTTTAAACCGATGCAAGCAAACCTCAATTCTGTACAAAATCAGGATTTAATCATAACTTTCTGAAGGGATACATATTCACTTTAAGATTTGGCACTGAATACATCTATGAATGCTCTTCAATAATTACATCATCTTCTACTTGTGTTTTTTTATAGCACACAACTTTATTTTTAAAACTTAAATTATGCTTTGGTTAAGATTCTGGAAGAAAATATGCTGGTAAAAGCACTTATTTTCTTAACTACTGGAGCTTTTGAAGATTTCACAAACCTCTTATGCTATACCCTATGAAACAGTACATTTTTTTTAAATGGTACATTTTGGTAAAATAAATTATACATTCTGAAGAAGTTATATAGTATGGATGGATTTCAAACACCATTCAACTTTAACTAACAATGAATACAGAACATGGCAAACAGAAGAAGCTATTACCGGAATACAAAAGTTAAGTAGCTTGTTTATACAACATAAGATGGAAGAGCGAAGCTTCTGTAAACACAGTTGCATTCCGCTGTGTTTTGCTGGGCTGCAGCAAAGGGGGCACCCCATTCCTGGTCTTTTGATGGTTAGAAGAATTACTTTCAGGTTGGGTCCAAGCTGAAGCCACATTCCCATTTTGCAGAAACATGCACACCATAATGACCCCTCCTATGAAAAGCCCTCATGGCTCTCTGCAGTCCACGCCTCGTGGTTTAATTATTTAACTTCGGGAATCAAAAACAGGACAAGATATTTTCCAGCACTTATTACTATGCACTAAGTCATCAAGACAAAGGAAAGGCAAGTTTAGCATTCTAGATTGAAGTGAAATCTGTAACGTGTTTTAGAGAAAGGTCTACATCAATAAAGATCAACATTTAAATAGTTAATATTCAGCAGACTTGAATCAGGGGTATCATAAAAACCAAATGCACTGCCAAAGTAAGTTAGTTTGCCAAAATCACAGGTTCTCGCTTACTAGATGTTTGCATTTCACATACTTTAAACTCAACTCTAAATTAAATTAATTTATGAATGAAGAAAATACAGTATTTGAAAACAGCCTCTTATATGGTACCATTTGTAGATGTGTTTATTTTAGCCATCACAAAAAAACCAGAAGTCAAAAATTTCAGAATCACAACACACATTCTTCTACTATGCTGTGATTTCAATAGGTATATTCACAATGACTCGGTTATTTCCATACAAAACAGAGAGTTTTACACTCTATCTTTTTAGAGTTATTATGAAGACCAATTATTTAGTGTTTGTACAGGACTTGCCGTAATACTTGGTGCATTACATCTGCAAAGAGGTATTACTGTTAGTCACTACGTAAGGAATTGCCAAATTTCTCAGCTGCCAGTAGAAATGCAAAGGAGGACAAAGGATGCCATTGATGAGGGCTTCTAAGTGCCAGAGTGAAAGTCACACTCAGGAGTAGCTTGGCAGGGTTAAAAAAACACAGACAGAATGAGGCTATCTGAGCTATGGGACCCTGATTGGGGCAAGACAGGCATGTGTTCTTTCTTTGATAAAATCCAACTTTGTATTTAGCGCCCTGCACGGAGACAGTCCTTGATCAAAGGAATATGCTTATATATTTACTGTCTGGTTCTTTGTATGAAAATGTCACCCCCAAGAGAATAGGGGATTTGTCTTTTATCACTCTATATACCCAGTGCCCAGAACAATGCCCAAGATATAGTGGGCATTCTATAAATGTTTACGATAGGTATTCCATATGAAGTGCTAGGTATTATATATGAAGCGGTACCAAAGTTGGCATGAGTCCTGCACTCGTGATGCTCAAGGTATTGGAGGATAAACAGATAATATTCGAATAAGCACAAACATAAATATACAACTATAATTATAGTACATGCCTTAAAGGGACAGGATAGGATGCCATGTGAGAAACGAATGAGGAACGTAATTTAGATTGGAGGTAAGGGAACACTGAGGAAGTCACAGTGAAGCGGATGCCAAAAAAAGGAGTAAAACAGGTGCCGGGAAAATGCACTGCAGGCAGAAATAACGCAGGTTGAAGAAAAAACTTGGTACAGTCAATGAACTTGAAAAGACTCAGACCCTGTGTGGTGGGGCAGGTTGGCAGCGATGTAACACGAGGTTGGAAGGGGAGCCAGGGGTCAGGTTTGCTGTATGAAGCAGCCAAGATAAAGGGTCAGCTTTTATTTCAATTCCCATGGGAAGCACTTCAGCGGCTTTTAAGCAGAGCTGTCTCATGATGGAATTATCATATTTAAATATTCATTATAGCCACTCTGTGAATGAAATGGAGAGGAAAATAAGAATGGAAGTGGAGAGACCAATTAGCAGACTACTGCAGTAATTAAGGGAAAAATGATGGTTTGATACTATTATGATGACACTGGATTTGGTACAAAGGGGAGAATTGAAGTGTATATTGGAGGTAAAAATCAAAATGACCTCTTGAGTCGTTGAAGTTGACAGAAATAAAGATGTCAACATAATACTCAGGTTTCTGATTTGAGTACTTGAACATGCCATCTTTATTTATTATATTTAATTTTAAGATTTTGTTTTTTTAAATAACGTCTATACCTAATGCAAGACCTGAACCCACAACCCTAAGACCAAGAGTCACACACTCAACCAACTAAGCCAGCCGAGTGTCCCTGAACATGGCATTTTTAAGATATAATATACAAATACAGCTTTCCTTGAGAAGGAATAGGAAACCTGTGTGTGTGTGTGTGTGTGTGTGTGTGTGTGTGTGTGTGAGTGTGAGAACTCGAGAGTAGAGGGTAATACAAAAACTGGTTTATTGATTAAAAAGTACTATGGTTTCAAATTCTACTATTTAACACAGGATCGATTTTTACCTGTTCAGACCTTTACACTACTATATTCCAAATCTGAATTGCTAACTGATAATATCCCTTGATCAATCAATCTATAATTTTTACAATGACAATTTTAAGTTAGCTTGATGTACATTATATCATTTCAACTGACTGAAATCGGAAACAAAACATATTTTTATCATATAGACATATATAAACAAATTTATATATGCATGTACATGTATGATATATATGACCAAAAATAACTGTTATATTGTGATGATATCCACACTTAGTAGCAAATCATAGTAAAAACTCATTTGGTTATTTTGTTCACAGAATAAAACAACTCAAAACATTATAGGGTACTTCTCAGGACTGCCATAAATTAAGCTCAATTTACTATTTAAGTATAAGAGAATCAATAGCATATTAAATGTTAATTACATGATTAGAATAATAAGAGAGTTCACATTTATCAGAAGTTTAAGAAATCTCTAAAGCATAATAAATTGGTTCCCTGGGAAAATGCTGAGTCATCAAACTCTTAAGGATTTGTGATTCATTCATTAATTCATTCAATAAAAGTGCTAGGCATTGTGTTTGGAGGTGGTGACTAACAGGATAAACAAGACATAGTTGATCTCTGCTTTCAAAGCCCTTATTTCAGTGTTTTTCTCTCTCATTTTTTCCTTCATCACAGAATGCTTTGTTCATTGGAAACCTTAGATGAAAGTTTAATATGCAAAACAGATAAAGGGGATATGGTTGCACTTCCCCATCTGGGGTTGTCCTGCAGAAGAATCCAGGTCTAGTGTTAAACTGACATCCGAGTGGTTAAATACATTTCCCTAGCTCCTGTACTGGTATTGTATGCAGCGAGTAAGCGATAAATATAGGATTTGGACCTGGATTCAGTTGGATACCAAAGCCTGCATTTTTAGCCCTAAACATGACTGGCCTTCTAGGAGAGGGACCCTCAGACCTGAGTTTGTCTCCTTGTTGATGGGTAAGAGAACTCCACTTTGGTGCTGCTTCAAAATACACCCAGGCTTCCCCATCACACTGAAGTGAAACGTGGAAGAGGTCTGCATCCCTTGCATTTAAAATAATGCCTTAAAATAGGCCTATATTCTATAGCTTATAAAAGCAAACTTCATATAACCTAAGTACAAACTCCCCCATTCCCGCCCCACCACCAATTACAAATCAAGACCCAAAGTCCAGGAGCTAAAAGGACTCAAGTCTGTACAGTGAGTTAGGGGCATTGTAATACTAAGTCTTGAAACAACTCTTTTCATAAAGACACATTTTTTTGGAAGTACCTGAGAAAAACTGGGATGTTTTCTAATTAAAATATTTGCTGGGAAACAAAGGTGATTGTAAAAAACAAACAAAAAACCAGGTGTTTCTTTACCCTCTCAAGCCCAAAATACCAGCAGCTAAACAGAAGAACTAAAAAGGGAGTTTTCACATTTTATGGAAAGTCTAATGGTTAACAGTCTCAAGGGAGAAAAATCCTCACAGTTTAAAATGATCTTGTTAAAACCTCCCTAGTAATTGGGAAGAGCCAGAGAAAATAGCTATTGGATGAAAACACTCTCTCTCTCTCTCTCTCTCTCTCTCTCTCACACACACACACACACACACACTATTCTCACTAATATATCTTTGTGCAGCATAATTAAGATTGCCAATTACAACATCACCCCCCTCAACTGAAAGGAATAGTGATAGGAAGAAACTAAGTCTAAACAGCACACACAGAGACACATCAACTAAACAAAAAGGGTCTTTAATTGGTGACAAGCTGCCCTAAATCACTGTGACTATTTCCCAACATAATAACTTTCAGATCTGTTAATTCCTTGTATCTTCCCGATCACAGGCTGTCTGGGGGTTTCAGAATAACAATGCCAAGTATCTAACAAAGCTTTCAATCTCCAAGGAACATAACAAATATGCAATTGTGTAGCTGTTTGAGCTGCCTTTCCTAACAAACTATGTAGCCCTTGGGAGAGTTCAATCAGCCTTCAGCTCCTTGGCAAAGTTTAAGACCTCCTTTTGCTGATAACTGGAGTCATGCTAACAAACCCTGATTAAATGTTACTAGACACTCAATTAGTAGAAGAGTAAATCATCCTATAACTTCTATTAAGGATGCTATCATTACCAGTTACACTTAGTGTTTTGTGAAATATAAAATTTATGCTTAAAGAAGTTATAGAAGAGAAAAATACTGAACACGATAAAAATAATTCAAAACAATAATGCTCTATCAAAATAAAAATCTCAAATTATGAATCATTGCTAAATGTTATTTGTGTATGTGGCCCTATTTTTTAAAATATGTTATTTATTTATTTATTTGAGAGAGAGAGCGAGCATCAGCACAAGGTAGGAGGGACAGAGAGAGAGGGAGAGGGAGGAGCAGACTCCCCACTGAGCAGGGAGCCCAATGTGGGGCTGGATCCCAGGATCCTGGGATCATGACCTGAGTTGAAGGCAGACGCTTTACCGACTGAGCCACCCAGGCGCCCCTGGTCCTATTTTTATATCAGATAATGGAAATGGAAACTGTTTATCATGGAAGTTGATTCTGTGCTAAGAAAGGTCCATGTTCCATGGCTCTTCACCTGAACCCAGTGTAAATCTCAGGTGAGTTTACTGTACAAATCACCTGCAGTCAACAATCCAGGAGACTAACCCAAGTCCTGGAGAGCTCCTAGGGCAATGAGCCAGTGAAGCAATTAGAAACTCTGACAAAAGATGCCTCCCAAAGGTCCTAGTCCGGAGCAGCTAAAAATTGCCTTGTAACTCCTTTTATAAGATCATAACTCTTTTAGATATTTAGAAACATTTCACGTGTTGTCAGCTTACTCTACCTGAGAAGGCCTAATTCATTGGTTCTCACAAACCCTTTTACTGGTGTCGCCTCCAATAATTCAAAAGACCATGTACTCTTCTCAGACTTCAAAATGGATACTTAAAGTTTTAAGTGGTTGCAGTATTTAAAATTTCTGGCTTTTCATAAACATGAAATTCAAAAGAAAACTGTTCTTGCCTATTTTAAGGACATCTGAGGAACCATAAACACCCACATGAGTTGATGTCCACCAGGGTCCACTGAAATACACATTAAATATATAAATACACTTTTTAAGTTGTAAATTTTACTTTACTCACTTTTACATCTCTTTGAATTTGCATCTCTATTCCAATTCCTACCCCATCTTGTCCTCATGCAAATGCTTTTATGCTTGACAGATTGGTCCTTGCTGCTTACTGGTAGTCTACCATATTCCTCAGCTCTGAAATCAGGCACTGTGGACCTCGTCCTGTGTGTGCTGCCGGGGAGCTTTCTACACTCTGCAGGTGCACCACAGAAGGATTCTAGATGTCTGAACAGCATGGTTTTTGTTGTTGTTGTTGTTGTTGTTGTTGTTGTTGTTGTTGTTTATAAAGTGTAAGAAGGGCAAATAGGAAAGACCAGGAGAGAAAGGGGAATTTCACAGAAAGGGCATTTCCAGCATTATCAGTTTTAGGAATGCTCCATAGAGGGAGTGAGAATCTAGAAAATGCAAAACCACCACACCCCCATACACTTTTAAAATGTACAGGTATTCTGTTTGGAAGACCAGTACCCTAAATAAAGCCCCCACTCCCACTTAATCTATTCCTCTGCTCTGAAGAAGCTAGCTGCTCATCTCTAGTCCAATTGGAGCCACGCCCTAAAGGCCCAGCATGCATAGGACCTCAGAAATGAACATGAATTAACGTCTCTGAGGAAAATTTTGGAAGTTTATGAAATTTACCATGAATTTGAGCTGATGCTTCTGGGTTTCATGTTTGTGATTGTAAAATTTAAAGAAAATCAAGCTAAATGTTATTATTAACTTTACTGAGTTCAATAAATGATCTAAGGTCGAATAGATCAAAGTCCAATCTTAAATGATCAAGAGTCAAAACGGAATCAAACCCACACTCAGTCTTAACGGGTAAAGAGGGCCAAATGCTTCCTCTGGAGATTTTAAGAAAGACCTCTGCTTATAATGAGGAACAAATGGTTCTCAGGACCAGGTTAGCTGCCTGGTCTTTGAAAAGATCCTAAACCAACTTAAAGAACTAAAAAGTCATTAGTAACTTTAAGGAACTCAAATAAAAACAAAGAATCCTCTGAGTTCCTCTGCCATGCTGACGGGCTTTGGATTACTGCTCTTTAACATTTCCCAGTTGGAACAGTAACATTTCTTATAAGTTAAACAAATGCACAAGGTTTTGCTTTTCCACAAGGAGCAGCTGTAACTTCTGCTTTTTTGACTGTTTTTTAATCTTTTTATTTTCTAAGTGCTGACTGTTGTTACTATATTTATTGAACCAAGTAGTTTATAGCTGGCCAATAAAATCTGAGTATCATAAAACTTTTGTCTGTATTTTAAATATGTTGATAAACCTGTTTTCTAAACATTTGCTAGATTCCTTCACACTTACAAGTTCCCTGTCAACATCAACATTTCTTTAAGAGTTGCAATACGAACCAGACAAAAAAATGACAATTTCAGCTATCAGTTTTTAAGTTTGTATACTTTGTCAACTATTGTAAGGACATACAAAAACTGGTTGATATTCATGGTGCATAACCTTCTAACTTGCAATTAACGATAATTCATTTTGACAAAAGAAGGCATACTCAAGTGACGTTACAATTTAAAATACTCATTAAATTTTGATTTCTAAAATCAATATTACTTCCTATGGACAAAAAAATAAGTACTTTTTCACTTTGTATTCAGGACTTTTAGAGTAAGCTTCATGCTAAGTTAATTTGATGTTTTTATCCTTAATTGTGTGTATTTAATCTCAAAGAGCTCAAATTCATAAACAAACTCTCATAATCAAAATTTACATTTATTATCAAAATGGGAATATTTACTTTATAAATAATAATTCAAGAATACATTTTCCTGCTAAAGAAATCATAAAACATGTTTTTCCTAGGTCTAAAAATGCTTTCCTGACTCTTTTTACAGATATCTTTGGGAAAGGTAATAATGGGCCCCCTTTAAGTGCATGATTATTTTTAATTGACAATGACCTATGATTTAGCAGAGATGAAGTCCTGAACTTACAGGCATCACGGAGTAATCCCATGGTCATAATGAGCAAAAAAAAAAAAAAAAAAAAAAAAAAAAAAAAAAAAGAGTCATATAAAGGATTATTTATTAGTTTAAAAAAAAAGGCGTGACAAAACATCAAATGCCCCTTTGACCTAAATACTAAAAGAGAAGAAATAATGAAATTAAAAACACATTGTTGCTCTTACTCTGGATCATATTTCTACTTGCTATTTTGTTTTTGTTTGCTTAACCATTTTAAGTTCACTGTTTCAAAAGAGAAGTTTGTGTGAACATATAATCTGAGATACATATCACCTAATGCAATGATGTCACTAAACAAATGATGTGGCAGCATTTCTGAATCACACATTTCTCAAGTTAATTTTTTCTTTTATCCTCTCAAGGTCAGAACTAGAGAAAAATTTTTGCTTGTGTTATGCATACCAATTTTCTCTTTAGCTTTCAAAAAAATAAAAGGTTTTCATATGAGGAAAATCAACTATGTTTAATTTTTCTGAATGAAAGTAAAACATTTGAAGGATTACTAACTTTACTGTCTTTGCTAATCAAACTATTTATGCTGAAACATGTAAGTAACAAAAGTAATGCTATTTCTCTTTGCTTAGAAACAAAAGAATCAAAGGAAAGGCATTTACAGCTTCATGACCAGTAAAGGAAAAACCACAACCAGTAATCATGGAATGTTCTAAGATTTGAGGGGATCATAGACATGTTGAAAAAGTAATTAAATATGGAAGAGAATATGAAATAAGCACCATACTACATGATAAATGGCACAAGAGACATGCATTTTACTCCCAAGCAGTATAAATAATTGACAACTCCTACAATCATAATTAATTGATCTAAGTAATACTTAAAAGAAACATATTACCACATTCCTAACAAGGGTAAGAGCTGGCGATAAGACTGGCAATTAAAATAGCCTAGATGGCATTTCGTGGTCATATAAATTCAGGCTTGCTAGCAAAATAACAAATAAAAATAAAGAGAAGAAAACCAAATTAATAAATGCATTTCTAGTAGGTTTCCTTTGGAAACCTAACAGCTAGAAAATGAACCACTGGAAACATTTATAGCAAGTAACATAAGGTCTCTGTACTCTGAAGCTGTCCATAATATTTTAATCCATGAACCCTGCCTGTAATTTTAAAGTAATTTAAAATATGTGGTGCTTTATCACCTTTACCATCAAAAAAAATATATCCATACCTTAATCTTCCAAATTATAATCAAAATGTAAACATATTTTGAAGCAACTGCAACTTTTCTTTTTTAAGTAATCTCTATGCCCAACATGGGGGTCAAACTCATGATCCCCGAAATCAAGGGGTATATACATATTCTCCCGCCTGAGCCAGCCAGGCATCCTGAAGGAACTGTAACCTTTAGCTAACCATGTTTGCATATCTTCATCCCATGAGCCATGACAATACATGCCTACAAACGGATGTTACAGAATTACACTATTTTCTCTTCATCCACTACCCCACATCACTGATCTCCAGCCTTTTTATTTATTCATATTTATTTTATTTCATAGGCAAACACTTGAGTTCCTACTACGTGGGAGCCGTTTAAAGATGAAGTCTCTAACTATGATTTTGCCAATGCTAAAATCACCTACAAGACTTTAGTCCCCCAGAATCCTTGGCCTACCTTCCTTCCCACACTCTCTTCAGGTCCCACATTTCCCCCTGGCAACCCCATTTTCCATTCCTTCCTTAGACCTCAAAGGTTGGAACTCTGTACATAAAGGAATTTAAAATCCACAGAGGCAGTGTGAGCAGTTTAATCAATTAAGTTTAGAATGTAAAGCAAAAAGTTTTGGATTTTTTTTTTTTCTTCTAAGTAATCTCCACTCCCAAGGTGGGGCTCGAACTCACAACCCCAACATCAAACGTCACATGCTCTATCAACGGAGCCATCCAGGCACCCTTCAGTTTTATAGCACATAGGTGTAAGAGATTATTATGTGTTAAAGCATCTAATTTTAGTTAGGAACTGAAACTAGAAGCTGATTGGGATGTGGATTTTCTTTTCTTTTTCTCTTTGGAATTCCTTATTTTTTTAATTGAATATATTTGACCTATAACATGATGCAAATTTAAGGTGTACCATATGTTACTTCGATATATTTCTATATTGTTCTATCTTGTAATATGATTGCCATGGTAGCAAAATTTATCATATTACATACTTGTAGAATACTGTTATCTATATTTATTATATTGTACATTAAATCACCATTGTTTATTTACTACTCATTTCTGTTTGTATCCTTAAACAAGATCACTTTTATCTCCCTACACCCCACCCTGTGATAACCATCATTTTACTCCATTTTTTAGGACAATGACTTCTTCCAGTTCCACAAAGGTGATATCATACAGTACTTGTCTTTGTCCTCTGACTTATCTCACTTAGTATAATGTACTCAAGGTCCATTCATATGTCGCAAATGGATGTGGATTTTCAAAAGATACTATGCTTCACCATAAAAGTAAAGGAAAAAAATTTTAATAGACTTTCAGTATAATTCAGCAGAGAAGGATTTACTTATATGTTCTAAAGTTTTATACTTTGGAGGCATAAAATAGATAAAAATAAGCAGCCCAATCTATATTCTATGATCTTATTTTATGTTTATTATTTTGGAATGTAATAACATTTTTAGTTAAAAGGAACATAGATTTTTTTTTGAGAGAGAGAGAGAGTGAGAGAGCACCAGTGGGGTGTAGGGGTGTGAGAGGGGCAGAGGGAGAGGGAAAGACCCTTAAGCAGAGCCCCACATGGGGCTCGATCTCATGACCCTGAGATAATGACCTGAGCCGAAATTAAGAGTCAGCTGCTTAACCCACTGAGTCACCCAGGTGCCCCAAGAACTTAGAGACCTTTTCAGTCCAAGTCTCCTTCATTTCATAGATGGGAAAACTGAGTTCATCGAAGTTAGGTAATTTGTTTAATGCTATAATAACCCAAACAGGTTAAGAAAGTCCATTGATTTCCAGTTAGATCATTGTTATCCACTGACAACTAGAACAGAATCCAGAGGTAACAAAAAGCTTTCAATTAATTTTTTTTTTTTATTTGAGATGGAATTGAGAGTATTTCTAAGCAGCTCCAACTAGGGCTTTCATGGAAAGTCCTTGGCAAGTACAAGATTTGCTTAAGGTGGTTCCCTGGGGAGGGGTTGCTTATTTCATAGTTTTCCCTGTAGGTCAGCCCCAGAAACCCAACACTTAGAAGATAATTATATTAATATATTAAGTAATATCACTGTTTTAAGCATTAACCACATGAGGAAATTAACTAAATCCATTCCTGTAACAGCCACTTAAATCTGATACTATACCTGTTAGTTTACTTTCAGTTTTAAAAACCTTTCAAGCTCAGGAATTTCATTCTTGGGCTCATGAATTTAGGTTGAAGACAATGTCATCATAATCTCTACCTGTCACAGAGACATAAGCCCTCTACTTATAAAATAAATGGTTCATTCTGTCAGCATGACAGCTATAAAAAGTGACAGCTCTCTTATGACTGAATACTAACTTTAGTTTAACAGGAAAACGTACAAAAAATAATTTGATGGTTTGGGTGATTTTTTTTTAAAGGAAACAACTTAATATACCAGGAAAGTGTAGTTGTAGTTTGACTGGAAACTTAAAAGGGCATCAATGAATCAATGTATGTTTCAGATTTTTTTTCAAATGTGAATTTTGGACCTGTGGTTTTATGATTATTATTATTTATTTATTTTAATTAAGATACTGCATGGTTAAAAAAGAGAACTTCCCCCTTAATTTTCATGATAATTTCAGACCTTTTTTCAAGGTCTGCATATGTAAATCATGATAGGATATGGTCCTTGCCAAGTCTTGCAGGGACTTGGAAGTGGGTCCAATCTAAAGTTTTTGGTTAAATGTGAAAGACAGGACTAATATTAAAATGTTAGTCATTTGTAAATTAAACTTCACAGGGGAGGGATTAAAGTGATCATTTTAAAAATCATTTTTTAAATTCAGAAATATTAAATTTGTTATGAAAATAATTTGCATTGGTAAGAAAGTACTTACAATTCGACATAATAGCAATCTCAGTTGTTTTACTAACAGTTACCCCAAACTTAAAAAAAAAAAATTTACATAAAAAAAGCCACTTCCTGAAGATAATCATTTTACGAAAGCACAAGAGGAAAAGTGTTTTAAATAGTCCTCATAAAGGGAAAGAGAAAATAAAGTATATTTTCATATTGTTATAGTTAGCATTAATATCTACCACAGTATCACACTGATAAGGTACTCACTGGAAATGTTCTCTAGTGTAAGATAAATAAATGAGCAAGCCAAGGAGATACAGTTTCATTTTATCATGTTTTTAATAGAGGGCAAAGCTAGCTAAACAGATGGCACTCAGGATTTCTCAATGAATTCAGCATCTGTGTGTACATGTTGCATAAATGCCAATTAAAATGTGTCCGAGTAAATTTACATCCCTCGCTGATAGAAAGCAAGCCAATCTTGCTGGCTCAGGATCAAGGTTAAACTTAATCATCTGCTGAACTTGCAGCAAGTTGCTCTCAAATTGTACAGAAATTCCCAGTGAAATAATAAAAACAGAACTCCTATTGATTTGTATTTATTTACATTCATAACTCAGTTCTAAAGCCTTGGGCTAGAGCTCAAAGGGAGAAAAAGTTACTATTTGTATGACTTGGCCAACTACACTTTTAACCACATTTCCAACAAATACCTCTTTGATTAAAAATGCCTGCCTGAATAAATTTTCTTAACCTCCTCCTTGCAACTTCTTAGTTGAGATAATTTTTAAACAAAATTATCTTGAACAAAGGGAAAAGGCAAGTAGCAGTCAGTCTATCATTTATATAGGAAAGATCAGTCTTTGCTTCAGAGTGACAGGCAGCCATGAAATTACTTGAAATAATAACTTCAAAATGGCTTCCCTTGACATCTTTTTTTTTTCTAAAAGATTTTTAATTTTTTAAGTAATCTCCATACCCAACATGGGGCTCAAACTCATAACTCTTGAGTTAAGAGTCACAAGCTCTACTCACTGAGCCAGCCAAGTGCCCCACCCTTGACATCATTTTGACAGTGTTTCTTCAGCACTCCCTCACCCTCTGTTCATATATACCTACCTGAAGTTTTGTTAGGCTATTCTAGGCTTGCTCTTTCTGAATTTTAAACTTTCAATAGCCACACTACTAATTCTAAAATGAACGTTATGCCTTGTTATTAAAGTGAATATTATACAGGCATTAAATATAAAGTTCTTTTTATAATAAAGTAGTAAAATACTCAAGATGAAATGTTAACTGGAAAAAAAATACATAAAAATAAGTATGACAGAGTTTCCAAAATTAAGTTCCAGAAACCACTAGATTAAAGTGGCCTTAATATGTGTTTGTTAAAATAAGTAAGACATTTCTGTTTGGAAAACTGTATATGTTATGGCCACCCTTTGGACAATTATAACATTCATTAGCATATTAAAAGTATTGAGAAGTCCCAGATTAAAAAACAAAAATAAAAACAAAAATAAAAACAAACTCATTTAAATTTGTTGCAAAAGTTTTTCTAAGCACATTTGACGATGCCAACTTTACTTCATTAATTTCTATAAATTATTTGAGGAACATCATTGACCTCTTTCTGAAATATAATCCTTAGTAATACACTTCAGGAAAGGTTAGTGTAAAATATGTTTCTAATTTTGTAAGAACACATAACTAACATAGATATATCTGTAGAAAGCAGAGGCATAAAGAAAAGATAACTGCTAGAAGTAGTCATTTCTGAGAAGTGAGATTATGAATGATTTTAATCTTCTCCTTTGTACATTTCTAAGTGTCTGGTTTGTTATATAGTGAATTTATGTTGTTTTTATAAAAGACAAAAGCATACATTGTACTAAGTACCATCTTATTTCATATATTACATAATTACACATATGATCATTTCTCATCCCTCTACTACAAATAGCTAAAAGTCTGGCATTTAGTTGGTGGAAGGGTATTACGAACTGAATCTTATTTAATCCTCACAAAGCCTGATGACAAGTTTTCACTATTTTACAAATGGAGAAACTGACATTATGCTTAGTACATGTGGGAGCCAAGATTCCATCCTAGGTCAGTCTGATGTCTAATCCCACATTTTTATCCACTACACTAATAAAACCCTGGGACAAGAATTATTCTTCATATTAGATATTCCCAAAGCACACCATCATTGCATCATACAATAATAACCAAATAAAATTAATACTTAACACGTATTCATTTGTTTTTAGGTGCAAGGTATGTGGATATGTTTTAAAATAATAACACATTTACTGAGAATTTTATGCTGTGCTAGGAACTGGGCTAAGGATTTATTATACATTAATTTCATTAATTCCTACCCAAACCATATAAGCTTACTACTATTATGATCCCTATTTATTGGTGAGAAAAATAAGAGATACAAACCATAACAGTTGAATTCTAAAATCAGTGCTTTTACTCACTAAATCAGTGTATTATCACAGGAGGGACTGCTATCCAAATACGCAGCTATTACGTGTTCTTTCTTTAGGGGAAAATAAAAAGCTTAGAAGGCAAATTTAGTTGAACTTTCTTACATCATAAGATAAACATAGATATTTATTCATTCTACTCATACTTGTTAAAATGTTGAAATTAAACTGTTAGTAAAAATGAGGAAAAATCCATATCCTAAATCTTGATAGATTTTGATAAATGTTTAATCACTTTAAAGAAACTTACGTTTCCAAAATAAAATGGTAAAAAAAAATATTTTGTAGCATTAATATTCTATGATTTTATAACTTACAGATTTGGACAAAAAGAAAAACAATTTCATGATGGGTGGGTTTACACTATACTCAGTGTAGTGAACTAGATAACGCCCCAAACTCATCCTTTTTCATTAGCTATGTCGTCCTCCCTGTACTTACCCTTAACAAACTGGATCTGGCACATAGTAGGTGCACAAAAATGGCAGTTGCTAAATATCTTTATTACAGAACACATTACTCCAAAATATGGCACATTGCATATTTCCAGCTGAAGGAACTTGGGAAACAGAGGTAGAGGAAGGACTCTCTGACCTTCCCCTAAAGCAGCTCCTAAGATTCTCATGGGAGAAATGCTTTCCTACACAGAGAGGAAAGGAGCATCCTTATCTCCGAAGATGGAGGGCCACCCAAGAGGAATCTGAGCAAGGGCGTCTTGCCGATTGTCACCCAGTTCACGATCCTTAGCTCATACACTCCTGTCCTATGACTTTGTCCCATAACTTTCCACTCTTCATCAAACCTAGCATAAGAACACCCAGGTTTACCCACTTCTTCAGGGCTTTATTTCCTTACGAAGGCTCCTATGTCACATAAAACTTACATTAAATAATCTGTTTGCTTTTCTCCTGTTAATCTATCTTTTGTCTGTTCCATTTATAGGGCTCCAGCCAGGGAACCTAGGAAGTTAAGCTTCAATGTCTGTTTATCTCTGGGTAGCTGGGGTCTGGCACTGTTTCTTCCACAGGAAGAACTGAAGTAGATATTTTTTTGAATGAACAAAATAATACCATATATTCCGTAAAACTATTCTGGGAGATGTGGTCATTTCATTGCTCATTTTCTAGGTTAAGAATTTTGCCCAAGGAATTGTAGCTACTGTGTGGCAGACCAGGCCCCATGGGTGTTTCAGCTTCCAGAAGCAAGTCCTTTCCATTTATCTACTGTCATTTAGATCAGCTCTGAAACTATACACACGTGGTCATGAGAAACACACTCACCAAAAGTAATTGCACGACCTAAATATTCCCACCATTTTTAACATTTTCAAGGGTCATGATAATCCTTTAAGCTACATTTAAATAGGAAACTCCTTTCAATGTTTCATTCTTTATTGTAACCAAGATACCTGCTGAAACAGACTTCAATAGAAATTTATAATCTCTCATTTGAAAGTCTCAGAGGAAGATCCCTTTAACTTCATTATACCAATACATTAACTTATAAAACAAAGAAGAAAAGGATTATGTAGTTCAATATTGCCCCTTGTTCCACAAAAGTTTAAAAAACAACAACAGTTAAAACCAATAGACTCTAAAGTGTCTCTATTTACTCTGCATAGGTAAAAGCATTCAGAAATGATCTTCTGTTCACCTTGGTGAATGGGTAGTAATGACTTGGAAATATACTCAGTATTTACCATTTATTAAACTTCTACCAAATCCTTAGTCTATATTTACTGGTAATTTGAAAATACCCTTTAAAGCAAATCATGAAATTTACACTCTACTTATAATTTTAATTAACTGAAGAGTGGATGTTTTCCGATTTTCCTACACTTAGTATTTGACATTTCTGACTCTAATGCATCATACACTTCAACAAAATGCATTATGTGTCCATATCCCTTCGTGCAGGATACCAATTTGTACCGATCATAAAACAAAGCTGATTAAATGGTAAACCATCCAATAAAATTCTATCTTCTGGCCAGCTTACCCTAATAGGAGTTTTTCCACTAAATTACCCAAATGAACACAAATCTTGGACAATTATATCCCACTAGCTCGTGTGAGTAATTGCTAGGGTGGAAAATTGCAGCATGTAGGAAGGTACAGATGTTCATTTTCACATGACCAAACAAAATAGGAGGACAATGGGGTTTTCTTCCACACTGTTTTCTATATATTTTGCTCTATTCACACTTCTCTATTAGAGACACCTCTTTGTATTTCAGAAATATAAGTAAAATAATTAAAACGAGACAGATGGGAGTATTAAATCACACCATTCGGGACTAGTTATTTTCTTTGAATTAGCACTTCACTCAGCATCCAATAACGTGGACACTACGTGCACAAACAGCCACAGTTACAGTCCGAGGAAGAGCGGCACCTGCCTTTATGTACGTGCAACAATCGTTCTTCAACTTGCTGGGAGCAAAATACAGACTCCTCTGGCTTTGAAACACTTGGTACTGGCTCTCTAGCAAGCTTGCCTTGTTTACTGCGGTGTTCCTTCATGCTACTTTGCTAGACTTTCGTCTTCTGGCCCCGCTTCTGCTCTGTTGTTTACCGCAGAATTATTGTCTGGGAACCATTTTTGGCCTTATACTGAAAAGTGTTTTGTTCTGTTTCTTCCTTAACTGTCTTAGCTACTGCTTTAGCCAGTTTCTGCTGAGGTCTGTGGACAGATTGCTCCAATAGCTCTTATGATGGTTGAGAGCTTAGCATCTTACTGCACAGAACCGAGAGACTAGCCAAGTACAGAACACAGCACAGCTTCCTTCCATAAGCTTTCCACTTACGTGCAATTCGACCCTTCTGAACTAAAGCCCACTTGTGGGGTCGGAATCTTATGCTGCGGTTATATGGTATATTACTTCATGCTCTAGTACAGCACGTTCTATCTGCGTATGTTTTAGTTGTGTCTTTTCTCCACCCATCTATGGGTCCCAAGAAAGCTGTTTTTCACAACACATAGAGCCGAGGATATAGTAGACACTGAGTAAACATCGTTCAATGAATGAGTAAATAAATGAAATTCTTATTCCCCAGTAGGTACTCCCGTGTGAAGAAATCCTTTAATAGAGTGTCAATGAGGAATAAGCCCTTGGTGGTCTTTAATATTACTCCATAAACAACAAGGAAACCTTTGGTTGTTACTAGCAAAAAAAACCAAACAAACAAAAACTCATTTGCTGACATAGGCTAGTTTTCTCTGAAAAATTATTTACATTAAACTAGAATGAATAAGTCTGGATAGTACAGTGTGTTTAAGAGCAGAGACTCTGGAGTCAGACTGTATGGGTGAGAAACTTGGTTCTGCCACTTAGTATATGACTTTGGACAAGTGGCTTAACTGCTTTGGGCTTGAATTTCCTCATTATAAAAGAAGAATAGGGGTGCCTGGATGGCTCAGTGGGTTAAGTGTCTGCCTTTGGCTCAGGTCATGATCCTAAGGTCCTGGGATCAAGCCCTGTGTCATGCTCTCTCTTGCTATCTCTCTTTCTCTCTCTCTCTCTTAAGTAAATAAATAAAATCTTTTTTAAAAAAAGAATAATAATAAAATAAAGATTGAATTGTTTTGAGGATTAAATAAGTTACTACATGTGACACACTTAAAATTATGTCCAGTACATTGAATAATAGCTAGAAATATTAGCTATTACGGTTAATATTAACATAGTTGCATGTTAGTGGACGCTAATTCTAGAATAATTACTATTCTTGGGGTGCCTGGGTGGCTCAGTCCATTAAGCGTCTGCTTTCAGGTCAGGTCATGATCCCAGGATCCTGGAACAGAGCCCGGCATCAGGCTCCCTGCTCAGCAGGGAGTCTGTTCTTCCTCTCCCTCTGCTACTCCGCCTGCTTGTGCTCTCAATCTCTCTCTGTCAAATAAATAAATAAAATCTTAAAAAAAAAAGAATAATTACTATTCTTATTAATTCCATTGGGGGTTTGGTTAGATTGAACTGGACCTTAAGATGCTGACTACCCTTAGGTAGTTAGTAGAAATTGTTGACTGATTATGCAAAGTTGACTATCAAACTTCTGACAAACACTAACCTGATTAGAATACAGATAAACTACCTGATTAGAATACAGATAAACTATGTAGTCACTTTCAGTTATTAATTAAAACAATGTCAATAACATCTTAACATAAATAAACTACCCTAATTGATTCTACTAACATTAACTTCCAATGAAGGAAAGGGAATTTTCAAGAGAAAGTGTACAGCAATGTCAGTTTGAGGAGGATTTGAAAATTAGGGTCAAAGTGTATACTGAAATAGAAGAAATGGAACGCCCATGAAGCCATAGTCTGTCTCCTTCATTATTTTCCCCAGTACATATATACAAAATCACCATCTGGTTCCATATCGTTTTTACTATTTTATTTAAATACATAGATATTATTTTAACCAGCATTCCTTTTTTTGTTTGTAATTCAAAGTCATGTGGGATAGTTGTAACCAAATCAAAGATGGCCCCAGGAAATTTGCTGCTTTTGGAGTACATATCTAATCTTCTTTAGTGATTATTTCTTTTTAACAGTGAATGCTTAATTTAAGAGAAAGTCCAAATAAAAACTTGTGCTTAATTTCTACAAAAACATTTATGCTCATGTGTACTCCTGACTGATCATTAACTGAGATTGAAATCCACAGCTGATGGTAAAGCAACACATTAAAAAAAGATACAATTTCCAAAATGTGAAATACCTTAGGGGGGGGGGGGGGGGGGAGGGAGGAGATAAAGAAAAACAAACAAACAAAAAAATAAACTGTAAAAAATAATCCAGACTTAGAACAAGGCACAGTCTGATTTTCCATTGTGTCATTTTGTCTTTCTATCTTTCTACTTCCCCACTCCATATTGCACATATGCCCCCATTTCTCCATTAAATGAAAACATCCCCTCAAACTCCCTGAGGCCACTTTTGAATCTTACTCCTTCCTTCTCTGCCCAAACTGTTTCAGGTTGAGACACACTGCCTCGGCTTCTTTGTCTTCCCACCAAAACTCTTCTCTATTCACATTTTCAAATCTCCTAATTGTCTGATTAGAAAAACTTTTCCCCCCTCAGGTTCTATCCTACTTGACTGTTTTGGAGAATGTGTTTTTGCTGACCACTGCCCCTTCTTGGCATTCAACTCATTCCTGGTGCCCACCCCATTCACTTTTGCTGTTTTTGTTTCCATGTCTCTAGCTGTTCCTCGATGGTCTTCTCTACTGATTTTTCTCCACATCCTGTCCTTTTGATTGGTGGTTTTTTAAGGTTCCAATCTTTTTCTCCCCCTTTTCTTTGTGCTAAATACTCTTCCTGGCTGAATGATATTATTTGGTCACGCGATGTTTTCTGCTGTCTTTATGTGGGAAGCCCAGATTTCCATCCCAAGTCCAAATCAATGGTCCCCACTTCTTCATACATAACCACTTGCATGCCTTACAGGACTGAATCCAACACATGCATGGACTTCGCCAACACCACTACACCTCTAAGAAAGTAGATAACAATAACTATTTTTATTCCTTGTGTGTTTCCTATCTCAGTATATGAGTACACCGAGAAATTCTAGAGTCCACCTGGAATTCTGGCTCTATATTCCAACAGTCAAACATATCACAAAATTTCCTCCCAAACCAACGATTCTCTCTCCAACCCCAAATTCCTGTATTAAATAAGATCCTAGCCAATTTGTTTGTCTAGATTAACTTCTAGAGTTTAATTCAATCTACGCAGACTCAAAGCATACAATATAACCCCAGGTGGAGATAAAAAATCTCTGGAAAGGTGAAGGGATGGCTGTAGTTTGAAATAGTTTCCCACGTGATTCCAACGTAAGACACCACTCCTCTCCCCTGTTTTCTCTGTGCTCAAAATTGAAATCGTTCTTCTACTCTCTTAAAATGGTTCTTATCCTTGGCCGCAACTGGAAGCCCCTCGGGGGATAGGAGAGTTCCGAGGTCTGGATCATATACCCAGGGATTCAGGATAATCGTTCTAGGATGCAGCTTGGTATTCCCAAGATACAGCCAATGTTGAGAACCACCATTCTAAACCAAGAGTATCTGAAGTGGGTGAGCAACATTCACTGGCTGCGTAAACAGCCCTCTGGCATGGGATACTAAGAGAAATTCTATTGATGTGTATTTTTAAATATAATACTTAAACTTTTTAATAAAATTTCACATGATATTTTAAAATGTACATATAAGGGCTCCTGGGTGGCTCAGTTAGTTAAGTGTCTGCCTTCGTCTCAGGTCATGATCCCAGAGGTCTGGGATGGAGTCCCACATCTGGCTCCTTGCTCAGCAGGGAGCCAGCTTCTCCCTCTGCCTGCTGCTCCCCCTAGTTGTTTTTTTTTTCTCTCTCTCTCTGGTAAATAAATAAATAAAATATTTTTAAAAATGTACATATATACCTTAGCATTGGTATATAGTAGTACATAAGAAATAAACTCACAAAAAATGTAGTGTACTTGCAATTTTTGCTACCAAATAGACAAGCGAAGACTAAAACATTCGAAATTCTTCACTGTAAACTTTAGCTCCCCATCTCTCAATGCAACTGTCTGCAAACTGGTCTCCTTTATCCAGGCTCTCCGTCCTCCTGGGCCATATAATTATTCCAGTGGATTTACCTTTGAAACACCAAATATGATCCCGTCATTGCCTTGCTTTAAAATCTTTACTGAAAAAAAATTTTTTATTGTTTCCAAGTTACCTTGTTTATCTCCCAGCTGATTGTTTAACTAAACAATTTTTATTTAAAAAAAAGTAGAAATTCTTCATATGGCTGCAAACACCCTCACAGTTACGCCTTCAAGCTCTCCATCCAGCCCCATTTCCCCGCCCTCCACCCCCACAGCCTACCCAGCACCATTTTCTCTGTTACCTCAATATGCCTTGTCTCAGTGCGCATTTGCTTTCTTTAGTCTTACAACGGTTTTTTCCTTATTTTCTGCCTCTTAAACCTCTTCTTGATTTGCAAAAAAGCAATTAAAATAGATATCTTCCCTCAAATATTTCAGGAGTCTTCTAGACAGTATTTAATTAAATGTCTATTATATAGTATTTATCACATTACACTGCAATTATAATCATACATTTTTGTTTATTCCTATTAAATAATGAAATCCTCAGGGTGCCTGGGTGGCACAGCGGTTAAGCGTCTGCCTTCGGCTCAGGGCGTGATCCCGGCGTTATGGGATTGAGCCCCACATCAGGCTCCTCTGCTAGGAGCCTGCTTCTTCCTCTCCCACTCCCCCTGCTTGTGTTCCCTCTCTCGCTGGCTGTCTCTGTCTCTGTCAAATAAATAAATAACATCTTTTAAAAAAATAATAAATAAATAAATAATGAAATCCTCAAAGACCGAAATCGACTTACTCATTTCTATATTTTCCCAAAATGTGGCACTGACTGAGCTAAGCTGATATTTGTGGTTTAATATACATCTGTTGAAAAAATTCCTTCAGTTTTTCAGTAAATATTTATTGACTCCTATGTGCTACTCTATAGGACTGTGACAATAACAATGAAAAAATTAATTCCTAACTAAATAAATGAATGTTGTTTGTTACAAGAAAACTCAATGGACAAGTAGCCATTACTAAAACAAGTAAACAAAAGCAGCTCAACATTTACCAGAGACCCAGGATTTCCTCACACATACAATTAATTCTGTGTTTTTTTCTTAGTAGGAATTCACTATTAATTACAACTTTAAACATCTACTGCACAATGATGCCTCATTTTCAGATCAGTAATCCTAAAGAAATTCAAGATTTTAAAGTGTTATCTTAATCTAAGATTAAATTATGTCCATTGCACTCTTAGGTTCTACTGCTTTTGGTGATATTCTTACTGCAGGAAAATTTCCAACTTAATGGAATAACAGTGCTAGAAGATAATAAGAAGTGCGCACCTTTACAGCTAGGAAAACAGATTCATAAAATACTTTGCCTTAGGTCACACAACTAGTTAAGAACTGAACTACAGTGGGGACGCCTGGGTGGCTCAGTCAGTTGAGTGTTGTCCCACTCTTGATTTCGGCTCAGGTCACGATCTCAGGGTCACGGGGTCGAGCCCCAACATCAGCTCCACACTCAGCAGGGAGGCAGCTTGAAATTCTGTCTCCCCCTCTCCCTATGCCCCTCCCCCCAGCTCTTTCTTGTTCTCAAATAAATAAATATATAAATATCTAGAAAGAAAGAAAGAAAGAAAGAAAGAAAGAAAGAAAGAAAGAAAGAAAGAAAGAAGAAAGAAAGAAAGAACGAACTGAACCACTGGTATCAATCCCATTTTCTAAGATTGTACTTCTTCGATCCTACCAAGTGAACTCTCTTGGTGAACCAGGATATCTGTCCCAGACTAAATCATGCTGAATTATACTCACTGTCCAAGGAAGAGAAGGCTATTATGAATAAAACATTGCTCTTCATTGTTTAAACGTGGTAAAACTTGAGAACTATAAGATATTATTATTATTGCTCTATAAAATGTTAAGTGGCTTTGAACTAACTCAGGTTTTTAAGCATTTAAAGGAAGACTGATTGCTAGGAAATGATGCCTCATTAAAAAGGGAAAAAAGATATTTAAGTAATAGGTTTATAATTCCTTAAATCTGCTAACATTATCACTGTATAACAATTGTAACTAAAACTTTAACCGTTAGTCATACACGGAGAAGAGTTGTAGCTTAGATTAGTTGAGATTGAGAGTGTATTCAATGGGGATTCAAACCACCCATTTTCTACTCAATGTCTCTACTTCCTCATCTGCAGAATAGAGATAAGAATAGTGACTATGAACTGTTACAACCAAGTGAGATTACCCATGTAAAGCTCAAATATTATTGCTGGCACATTCCAAAACACTTAATGGAGGTTAGCAATAATCATTTTTATTACCAAACACACAAGGAGTCAGTATAGACAACTGGTTAAGAGCACAGGTGTTAGTTTCAGACAGACAACAGTTCAATTTCTAGTTCAGAATGTTCAGCTGTATAGCTTAAGGAAACATAATACAGTCTAGATACAGAAGGCATGATGACTACACACCCGTAAATTACTAAATGGTAATAACGATGCATTGAATTAATCTGGGGAAATTTAACAAGCAACTTAAAAGTGAACTGGATATATATATATATCAATGACACATACATATACATTAGAATTCAGGCTCCTCAGGTCACACTTTATTGCAATAGTAACATTCTGTTCAGAAATTAGAAAGGATTGACTTTGAAAGATTAAAGTAACATTTCTTGGCCTAAAACACAAATTCTATGAATATCAGTATTTTTCATTTCCTTAGTTTGTAGAACTTTTACAGCTTGAGACTGTTAGAACTTTTTGTACCAGAAGACATGCTATGAAATATGCATTTTATAGAATTAGCATCTTATTTTTCATACTTGTATATCATTGCAGTACAATACTCTTCATGACAGCATATTATACTAGAGCTTTTTCAGTACGACAGATCCTGTTTAATTCCTTCCATTAGACTGAAAACTGCACACAGGTATAACTGTACATGAACACAATATTCTGAGATCTAAGTTTCACTGTAAATACTTAAGTCACTTGGCTCTGTTATTCTGGAAACTAACCAAGCAAGATCACATCTTTGAGTTTCAAATTATTACCCTTTTTTTTCTCTAAAACCAGCCAAATTTTGAAAGGAAAACATAATCTCTAATTGTGATACTTAAACTATTTTTTTCTTGAGTAAATATTTATTTTGTGAGAGTTTGAGACAGAAGCTACCAGAGGTGGCCAAACAATTTCTTAGAGTTTATTTCCACTTGTTCATTTTCAAACTTATTTTCCCCAAAATATCTATTCGTATTTTATAAATTGAAGTGTAAAAAGTATATGGATAAAAGGGATTCAACCATATCATGGAATAGTATCTCCGGTGTTTGAGTTTAGTATACATGGTCTACTGAGTGTGAAAGTCTGTCAAAATATTTTTTAAAGTGTATACGAAGACCATAAGTCATGTATTGTTTGCCTTAAAAGAACCGATAGTTTGTCTGTTTTTAATTTTTGGTAATAAATACATTCTAAAGTTCTGTAATTTTCACTCAACAAAAGAACCTCTTCATTGGTACAAGACACAATATTTATTAGAATATTCAGCAGCATAGATTTTGGATAAGGCTGTCACCAAATTCTAGCTCCACCTCTTACTAAGTATGTGACTTAGGAAACATTATTTAACTTTTCTACGCTGTATTTACTCTTGCGCAAAATAGAGTTTAAAATAGTACCTTGCTGGGGCAGCTGGGCAGCTCTTGATTTCAGCTCACGATCTCAGGGTTGTGAGATCAAGTCCCACACTGGGCTCCATGCTGGGTGTGGAGCCTGCTTAAGATTCTCTCTGTCTCCCTCTCCTTCTGCCCCTCCCTTGCCTTTCCTTCTGTCTCTCCCTCTCTAAAAAAAAATAGTGCCTTGTTGCACGGATTACAAGAATTAATATATGCAGCACTTTGATTAGTATCCAGTACAAAGGAAATACATTTTAAATAAGTTAGTTTGTAAAAATGAATTGGAATAAAATAAGGTGGTAATTCTTACAGAATGGGGAATAAAATAAATGTGAGTTGGATTCATTCAAAGAATAGCAGCAAAAAAATTCTTATAAAACTTATTTTGCAAGGGTTACAAATGGTCGTACATATTAAATTATATTTATGCTTTAATTCTTTATAGAGTAATTCTGGATGCCATCAGCCATTGGCAACTATCAGGGTTACTTATTCAATAAGAGAAAGCTTTTTCTTGTCCATAGGCTTCATTTTCTCACATACAATGTGAACGTATTTATCTAGATAATTACTGAGTTTTCTTTCCATCCTATAATACTACAGGATGACATGTACAGTTGCAGACATTACACACTGCACAAGTACACCCAGCAAAGAGGGCGAATGCATATGAAATGTAGTTTGAGGTCCACTTGCCAAGCTGTGCTGAGGGATGTGACTACCCAGAGAGTGTCTCTGCATAAATTTCAAAAATATATAGTCTGAGATTATAATCCTATATTTAAGTGTATGAGGTACATTATAAATACATTGCAATAAACTGACATTTAAAGGTATATTTCTCATTGTTTTTATCTGTTAAAAAACTCTTCTCTTTTTCTTTAATTTCTGTACTTACTTCCTTATAATTTGAAAACAGTGCAATGAAGACCTTAATCACCTATAAATGGACATCTTGGTGAGGGCCTAAGCTCTTATCAACTGCCTACCTTCCCCTATAAACTGGCTATCATTTATCCCTTTACTATTTCACTCCCCTCAAAACACTGAATTGTGGGTTGCTTATTTGATACTTGTTTTTTTGTCTGTGTCTTCTATTCCTCCTATTTCTCATACAGATCTGTCTTGTGTACTTGCCAGTTAGATAAATCTCCTTACAAAATTCTGCCTATAATTCAATGCCTCCTTACTTAAAAATAAAGAAATCCTTTATCATTTACTACCTTCCCTTCTTCGATCTGGCTTGAGATTAAGCTGCTCTGATGATTGCAACAATTTCTTCTCCTGAGTAACTTCCACATCTGTCCACCTTACATTTCCATTGTAGCGCAGTCATGCAACACTGGGTATTTATTCTCTGTGCACCTGCATTCATTTAGCTTTGTTTTGCAAATAATAATGAGTTTATAAATGCACTTTTCAAATCACACATATTTTCTTTAGCTTCCTTCTTAGCTCGCCACAGTTCACAGCAGGCAGTACTCCAAAATGGGCTGTTGGTTTTCAAGCAAATCAAAATGAGGATCGGTATTTTTTAAAGGTGCCAATGAAAACAGCAAGTTCTCATTATAAAAATTTCAATTCAGCAAGGGTACATAAATTAAATGAATGTGAACTACATTTATTTAAAAAAAATCTCAAAGTTAGTAGAGGGAAACAGATAAGAGCACAAATCCTAGGGTCAGACTTACAGATTTGAAATCGGTTCCATGAGTTCCTACTTAACTGCTTTGCTCTGCTTTTTCCCTCTTACTTTAAGATAAGGTTGACCACTTGTCCTTTTCCTGTTTTGAAAAGTAGGATTAATACTAGTTTCTGTCATATAAGCGTGAGGTGCGTGTGTGTCTTAGAAAAGGGACACTATTATTATGGCCATTCATATTATGTAACTACATTTAATATGGGCAATATTATATTTATTTATGATAGGAAGAATACATTTATGAAAATGTTTTTATAAAACAGGTGTCAGTGAATTTCCAGAATCGCTTCTAGATACTATTCTTAACATTATCATTATTTGAGTGGTTACTATGTTGCAGGATGATGCTACATTTGTCATATTATCATGTAATTACATCCCCATGACATCCCTAAGATGCAGGCATTATTTTGCCATTTTACAAATGTGAGATCCAAATCTTAGAGAAACGAAGCAACTCACCCCAAGTCACATGGTTCATAAGGAAATAAGCCAGAATTTGAACCTGGGTTTGTTTGTAGAATTCCAGAGCTGGAACTCCTATAAACTAGTGGCTCTCAAACTCTGTAGTTTACATCAGAATCCCCTAGATGCCTGGATAAAATGCAGATTGCTGGGACCCATGTGCAGGGATTTTGATTCAGTTACTTCTATTGTAGGACCTGAGAATTTGATCCCAACAAGCTCCCAGGTGACACAGATGCTGCTAGCCAAGGAACTAGACTTTGAGAATCACTGACTTAAATGATTAAACATGCTGATTTGATTGTTTAATTAAGTAACCTATAAAAAACTAATTAGCAATTGTGTAGTCACTGACCAGTATTTCAAGTTTGTTGTAATAGGGCTATTCATAATGTTATAACTTTATGTGATTCAGAACTTAAAAATTAACTCTGTTGATTGAAATTAAAGAGAGCAAATGTACTTCAATGATTGCCTGGAATAAAATATGGAAAATGTAATATTTAACATAGTCAAATCCAAGTACCGTTTATTTAGTTGAAGTCAGAATTTTTTTTAGTAATCCCATACTGATTTCTGGAAGCAAGATGTTACTGATTTATTAAAGGGAATGAGTTCATCCAAAATACATAATATTCAACTACTTTCATTTTGATGGGGTGTAGTTTTTTCTGTTGATTCATATTGTTCTAAGTAAAATCTGATTTAATACAAGCTATCTCCTATGTGTGGTTTCATCTACTAATATTCATGCATAATGATTTCAGAACAAGTTAAAAAAACAGAATTCAAAAAGTCACTCTTTGGACCTGGAACATCCAGTCTTAACAAATAAAATAATTAGATCTCTGATATCCAAAATCAGTTCCCCACCTTGAGTCCAATTATATCGCTTACGTTATGAGGGTTTTACCACATTCATTTCTTCTGAAAGCAGTCCGGTCACCGTTACAATCTGTAATAATTCTAAATTATCTAATTGTTTACCATTTCTTGATGGTGTATTTTGCTTTGTTTAAAAAAACAAAAACAAAACAAGCAATTGAAGTCATCAGTACGTTCGGTTGTACAATTATAAAACGTTAGGACTTCTTATTTGAATTGGCAAAACTGACAGCTAAACCTAAACCTTAAACTACTAAACATTTATAAAATGTTAAAAATTAATTGAGGAATTAGGAAAAAAGATAGCTCTATGGTACTCTATAATTTCATCATCCTATAAATACATTGTACTGAGAATCAGACAAGATTTCACACTATAAAACTTTAACAAAACCACAACTAGTTATAATATTCAGAATATGTCAATGCCCTGCCCCTTAGAGGAAAAGATTTATGAATGGACTCATTTCACTAATCTAAAATGAGCTGGGCCAAACACTACGATATGAAAGATCAGTACTGTCATCCAAAATAACAAACCTACTTAGTAAGTCTGAATAAAGTGCTGAAATTTATTTCTAATAAGTGTTGACTGATCTTGGCAAATCTAGAGAAGTAGACCACACATAAATAAAATTCAACAAGTCATCACTGGTTTTGTGTCCCAGGGAACTAGAGTGAATAAGATTATCATGTTTAATGATGAAAATAAAGAGAAAAATTGAAGCTAAGATATTGATAATAGCATTCTCATTTCAAAAGCATTAATTGGGATTTCACTTCAACTTTTGGCTCAAATTTGCAAATGAAATTAGGGCTCAAGTATGAACTAATCTTTTAATGAATAAGAATGAGTACATTTTCATAATCTCTCAGCACCTTAAAAAAAAAAAAAGTGGGTTTCCTCACAGTAATGATTTGTGACGGATGTTTGAGCAGCATGGATCATATTTCAAGTAAAAATAAAAATGGCTTTAAGTTATAAATGATGGGTGTCTTTGTACGGTATCAGAAATTCCATACCTTCTGTTTTTACTGCATCTTTTGGAAAATTATAAATGGTCTGCCCTTTATCTGCAATCTCATCACCTTTACACCCTTTTGTCTTAAACCTGAGAGAACACCAGAAGGCTCTCATTTACTGTTTTCCAGTGCTCGGAAGGAATGCTAACTTTTCCTTTTCAAGCTCACGGAGAATTTTAATTCATTGATCTTACACTCTCAAGAGAAAACCTCCTCCAGCACCCCCCCCCCCGGTCTTTACAGCTCCAGCCATTTATATATAAACCTAGCTATCCCATGTCATCATCACTTTCAGCCACCACCTCTGCTGAATCAAGAAGTTGGACAATTCAATTCCATATACCCTCTCCACACCTTCCCAAATTCTTCCAACATCTTGTTCTAGCTCAACATCTATATAAATGACTCATGCCAAACCTTGGTTGTTGCTGTTTTTTTAACTTTTATAATAACTTAATCTCTACTCCATTGCAGCCTTTTCCTCCATTGTCCACAAGCTATAACCTTGATATAAACTAGAGACTGTTTGAACTCAAAAAGATAAATTCTCAAATCTCTGACAGCCTATTCTTCCAGTTTTCTTCCTCTTATTATACCTGTTGTCAGACACTAAAGGTATCTAAGCATCCAGGTTTAGTTCCCACCCCAACCCTCACTGTCCTTTTCTAGCATTCTTTCCCTAGATTTGCAGCTTCTCCTATCCAGCTGAGAATCCCTGATCCATTGTTTTAAATATCTGTATCAGCAAGAACACTCACCTCCAGGTCACCAGCATTCTCAGTCAACTGTATTAAGGGTACTATCCCACCAAACATGAAGTCCTGATGTAAGGAAACTCTGGGACTAGTCCATTCTCTGGTCAGCCACGTCCCTAAGAATCCAGGTTCTTCCACCTTTCTGCTTTCCAATTATTCACCTTTTGCACTTGCTTCCCCATTATAATTGAAAGATGGCTGCTGTAACTCTAGGTCTCATAAGTAGAAACAATCCGAAGGGGTACAGCAGGGGAGGGAAATTCTATCTCAACCTTCTGAAGAAGTCTCATCAGACTTCTCTTCCTATTTCGTTGTCAAGGAATGGGTCATCTACCATTTTTGAAGCCAATTATTGTTAAGGAAGTAAGATAATAGGAATAAGGGTTTATCCTGTAGCTAGCGAGAGGACCACCCTTCCTTAAGTCTTATAGTGAAGGGATGGACACAGTAGATGAAAACTGAAGCTCCGCCAGCAAGAATGAAGGGGAGAGAAGCTGCCAAATACACAACCAGCCAAGGTCTGCTTCTCTGTTTGCTTGCCAATATCCATTCGCCTGTTGCCACTTTTTCTTCCTACATTCCTTCATTATAGGCACACTAATGGATCAGGCACGAAATCAAAAGAACTGTTATAATATTAATGGCTGTCTATGATCCTACCCTGTAGATTAATATAGGAATGCATGCCAATTTGCTAGATGATCTAATAAAAAGAACAGCATGGCATAGCAGAAAGAGTCCTTTGCTTCAAATAAAATAAAACAACCAAATCTCTGTAATCGCACAATTCAAGCCCTGACTCTGATATCTTCACCTTGGGAAAGCCACCAACTTTAAAAACTAGTATGCACAGGTGTATTTATCCTCAATCTAATTAAATTTAAGATTTAAGCCCCCCGCCTTGACAAAGGGCTCCTTAGACACCCCTAATTATGCATTCTTCTATTGTGTTCTTTTATAAAGACTCTGAAATTTTTATGGGCTTCAAACTTCTAAAAATCTGTATCTGCCTCTGCTGCTATCTCAACCTCTTCTACCTGTGGTCTACTAAGCGTGGCACTGCCCTCTTTATCCATCGTTTTCCTTATTCTCAAAATTGCTTGAATAGAAAGAGCCCTACCTTGCTTGCAAATCGGCGACAAGGATCGGAAATACGTATACAAAAGCACTATGTAGCAATGTTCTGTGTAATTATTATAATCACCAGTATACAGTGTTCTCTTGTAGCTGCTGTCTCCCAGCATGAGGTTGCTGTTGCATCTGCTCCTGCCAGGTTGTTTCCAGGATGTTCCAAGAGCCAAGCTGTAACTGAGCTGAGCCATCCCTGTTTGCTGTCCGGAATCCGCGTTCAGCTGCAGGTGTTCTCCAAACTCTCCTGTGATGTTACATTGCTTCAGGCTGTGCTACAGGGGACCCTCGTAGGGTTTCATCTGCCTACCATGTGCTCCACTCCTCTTCAGCCCTGGGGAGCTTACTTTCATGTAGAGTAGTTTCCACTTCCCAGGATCGCCTGAGTCCTGGGACCTCGTTGTAGGAAATCGTGCCCTCCCATCTGGTGTGAAGCGTGGGACTTAGAGATGCTGATAGAATCTGTCTCATCATTGAATGTGGTGATGGTAGGTGTCATTTCCACAAACAAGACTGGACAGCACAATAGCTTTGTAGACTTTAATTTCGGCCTGGAATGTGTTTCTTTGTTTTCATCATCCTGTCATTCTTTGCATATGTTATGAGTTTTAAAATATGATTTATTACTTTGCCCACCAATGTGCCATTATTAGGTAGAGAGCTGCTGAAGTAGCAGAATTTGATAACAAGCAATTTCACAAGTAATTATGCCGTCATGAGTTGAGTGCATCTGAGCACTGCAAGGGCTGAATGGACAATAACACACGTAGAAAGCTATCAAGGTGTACAGGGATAAGCAGCCTGGGTTTCAAAGAGAAATGAATATTCCTGTCCTGGATATATCACTATAGCACTGATGAGAACAATCGTGTACTGAGGATTCTACCCAGGACAAATCCTATAGTGGCCTCATTTCCCTCCTCTCCACATTTTATATCAATTAAAACAAGTTAAAATCAATAGTAATATCTACCACTAATTGAGCATTTACTGTATACTTCGCATTGCTAAGTTCTTACTGTATTAATCCTTATAACAATCTTATGAGGTAAATAATAATATCGATGTTTTATATATGAAGAAACAGAGGCTTATAGGTGGTAAGTTAGCTTACAAATTACAGTTAGTAACTCATGGAGGTAGACTATAAACACGAGTCCATCACATCCCAAAGACTAAATTTTAATTCCTTGTGTTTTAGCCATGTGTACAAAATGGAATCTCCTCTGAAGTTTAGAGAAAGAAAACAAGAAAGGGAGAGAGAGAAAAAGAGAAAGGAAGGAAGGAAGGGAGAAAAGAAGGAAGGAAGGAGGGAAGGAAGGAAGGGAGGGAGGGAGGAAGGAACTCATGCCTATAAAATTCACTAAGTTGGGCTTGGACTCTGATTCCTACATTAAAAATATATATACATTCCTACATTAAAAAATATATATATATGTATATATAGTCTATAGATAATTCTCACGCACGGTTTGGTTGGAGCCTCCGATTATACTTTGTCTTACAAAGAATAAATCATCAAATGTCATCTAAAGTTTGACGGTGAGTAGGAGGAAAGAAACTTGCTAACAGTGGAGTCTAAATGCAGGTGTGTGATCCACCTTTGTTTGCCCACTGAAATATGGCAGATCACAGTTTCTCCCTGACCTGGCGACAAGTAAGTCATCAGTAGTAAATGGTGTAATTACTAAACCCTACCGTGGGATATTAGAAAAAGTATGTGAACATGCCAATGCTAAAGACATATTATACTTTAGATCAGGAGGTAGAGGGGAAATAAAAACTGAGAAACAAAATTGGTTTTATTTATTTATTTATTCATTTATTTAAAGATTTTATTTATTTATTCGACAGGATAGAGACAGCCAGTGAGAGAGGGAACACAACCAAGGGGAGTGGGAGAGGAAGAAGCAGGCTCATAGCGGAGGAGCCTGATGTGGGGCTCGATCCCACAACGCCAGGATCACGCCCTGAGCCGAAGGCAGACGCTTAACCTCTGTGCCACCCAGGCGTCCCCAAAATTGGTTTTATAAAAAATTTTCAAGGTCCTCAGTTTTATACAATGTGTCAGCTGATATTCAAATATAATTTGTTTCCCCATAAATACAGGCAATTCTCTATGACAAAAAAAAAAAAATCACAAACATTTTTTTTAATCAAGAAGGAAATATTGATTGGATTATTTTAAATTTTTAAATTTAAATTATACTTATTATAGAATTGTTTTTAACTAACTCCTCATCTTAAAGGAAAATCCTTTTTTTTCCCCTTAAGATTCTTATTTATTTATTTGAAAGAGAGAGAGAACAAGTGTGCACGGGAAGAAGCAGAGGGAGATGGAGAGGGACAAGCAGACTCCACACTAAGCATGGAGCCCAACGTGGGGTTTGATCTCAAGACTCTGAGATAGTGATCAGAGCCAAAACCAAGAATCTGATGCTTTACTGACAGACACCCAGGCATCCCAAGGAGAATCATTAATTATCATTGCGACTTCTTAAAAGTTAATATTTAGTCAAATTATCCATATGTTATCAAAGACTGGCACCCAATTCTTAATCTTAAATAAATAAAAACATAGCAAATAGAAATACAATACAATACAACGTACTCTAGTGTACTGGACAAGAGAATTGATCATAGAACCCAAGTGTTTAGACTGGACTCTTGGCTTTGGCCTGACCTGGTTGTGTCATCCTTGGCAGGTCACTTACGTCTCCATGCCTCAATTTCCCTATCAATAGAATGCAGATAATAACCATAATGCTTACTGAATTTGATTATTATTAGGATTATATAATTAAAATATATAAAACAGAACAGTACCTAATATATAATAAGCACTATGTTCATATTTACCATTATCACTGTTATCTTATTTTCAATCTTAAAAATCCAATTTCTAATGAAGGAGTATGGTGCCTTAGAGTTGGGATGAGTTCATTTACATGAAGGAAATGAAAGCCTAAGTCACTTGCAAAAGCCAGTTACAAGGCACGGTCAGAACTAGTACATAGTATGCTGACAAGAGAAAAACAGTAGGTTTACAGCAATGACATTTTTTACCAGTGATTGTATTCTGGGAGTTTTAAATAGTAATAACTATGAATGACTCATTTTAAGTATTTTTCAATAAAGTATCTTATGAGTAGCCTTGGGTTATAATTAGATTTAACAGAAAGCAAACTATACTGAAAAAATACTTAACTGAAATTATGTCGTGTTCAAACTACTCATTTATACTTTCTTTGCAGAAAAAAGAATGGCCTATAAAATGATAATATTTCCTTCTAATACCTACCCTAGGGAACGCTTTACTGGGCTAACCTTTGTTCTTCAACTACAAAGTTGACAAATTACACAAGGAAAATAATGAAGCACGATAAAAGTCAGAGCATCAACTCATACTCCAGGTATCCTTCTAATTATCCCCATTAGTAAATAAGAAGCTATTTCTCAAAGGAAATAATAAACTCTTTCTTAACATCATCTCAAGGACTAAAATTACTGCTCCCCTCTATAACAATTTGAAAATGTGTACATCCTGGTTTAAGGACCATATTTTTTTTTCAAAGGGAAAGAAGTCTTTATTTTCTTTTCTTTTTTTTTTTTTTTCAAGTAAGCTCTACACCCACTGTGGGGCTTGAACTCGCAACCCTGAGAGGAAGAGTCCCATGATCTACCAAATGAGCCAGCCAGGCACCCTAAGGACGATATTTTTTGATAGAAAGCTTTTGAAGACTTCACAGCCTTCATAAACAGCTTTGCATATATAAGTAACACGATGACCAGGAACCAGACACCATCTTTATTGAGATCTCGAAGAACAAGATATTATGTCAAGATATAAGAGAAAATGCTAAGGTCACTTCCTTTAAGTATAACATGTTTGGTGGAAGACCCAAATGTAAACATGAAGTCGATTGACAATTATCTATAAAAGCATATAAAAGGGAGTTAGAACACGAAATAATAATCCTGAACCAAAAAAGGAGGAAAAGCCAATCGATAGCTGCTGACTTTAAAAGCTCTATACAGGGTCTTTTCTGGAGCCTATGATTTTGCAAACGGGAGAGGACTTTCAATCCAAGCTCATATGGAAGTTACACTTATCACCAAAGGGAATAGTGGGAACTGGCAGAAAGACAGAATCCAAGAAGCTGGGGAAGAGACATCTGAGCACCAGACAGACCTCTGGCCCTTCGCAAATGAAAGGAAAGGCTGTTGTCGAGAAGCAACTGAACTTCAAATCCTTGAGATAGACTTGGACACAAGTGGTCTACGTTTGAATCCCACCCCCACCACGTATTAGTCATGTGATCTTGGGCAAGTTACACTGTCTTCCTCTATCTTTTCATCACTACAAAATGTGGATGATAAGAATAGTAGCAAAATGTGGCAGTCATGAGGGGTAAAAGAAATAATTTAGGTGAAGTGCTTGAGATAAGGCTTGTTGCCTGGCAGATACTCATGTTGGCCATTTATTATTATTTCTCTAATTATTAGAGGAGAGCACATCAAAATAATAAAAAACATCTTTCTACAGAGGAAGAGAAGAGACATTCCCCTTAGTCACATCTGGCGAAAAGATAGGACTATCGAGAGACTGAAATTCAATCCCAGACACCTTCTAGTTATTAGCGTACGCACACTGCACGTGTTGTGCTCACACGCACTTGTGTTCCTTGCTGAGGTTTACAGTGTGACAAACTATAACCAAATATAGAACATAAATATCCCAAGCCCATGATCTCAGGCCCTGTTAGCCACTCTCATTTCAATGTTCTCAAACCTACTGTATCCAAAACTAAACGTCTAATCTCTTCCACCCTTCTCTTCCAATTCCCCCTAATTTCCACGAACTCTATTGCACCAAATCCTGCTCCCCTGCCAATCTACTTGTAAGTCCCTTCCATCTGCTGTCGAGTCTTGTCACTTTTCATTTTCATCCAACCTTCAACTCTGTCCACTTTGCTGAAATTCCACAGCCACTCTTTCTTCCATCCTCTGTCCTTTCTCTGGTTTACAGCAGCTGAGTCCCTGTGTCTCCAAACTTCCCCTCGCTACATTCACCTTCCCTCTGCTACAAGAGTGTGCCTGTTAAATGCAGAGTTGAAACATGTCACTACCTTGGTTAAAAACCAAGTAAACTTTCATTTCTTTTAGAAGAAATTCCAAGTTTATAATTCATACAGTGACCCTTTTTATTGCAACTCAATCTCTCTTCTTTTTACCCCTTTGCACTCTAATCTCTCCAACCCACTGAACTACTTTTCATCTCATGTGGTTCTTTTGCTTAAGCTAGCTCCCACCACGTATCTCTGTCCACAGCTTTGAGAGCTCGCCCGATCAGATCTTGCCCTCATTCTCTGAAAGTCTGGGACGGGTACCCCTTCTGTGCTTTGTACTAGGGGTTCAGCTTATATCTCCCTTCCTAAGTTTATATCTCATCACTGAATCCGCGTGTTTAAATGAGTCTCCCACGAGACCAAAAGCTCTCAGAAGTCAGGGATGTTGTCACTGTTCAGAGGCATATTCTTAACACCTGGTCCTGTGCCAATCACACAGAAATGGAAAATGAGTATCAATGGGATTGAACATTATTATAATGTTCTTATTCCACGGTATTCGTTGTTTTCAATTAATCGTCTTATTATCTTTACTTTAAAGCTCCATGTGGTTATAAATACATATATGTAACGGGAAGGGCAACTATAATCATGGTTCTGGGACCCACTATGGGTATAATGGAGAAGCATTACCGCTTAGAGCCTTTATTACCTAGACATATTTCAGCCTGCTTCTGAGCCATAGTTACCCAAAGGCAAAATTGAGTATGTCTCAAGAGGATATGTAGTTAATCAGGAATAACTAGAAATCGTTCTTTAGTCACTTTTCTAAAAGCAGAGAGATTTCAGGGGATAGTGATAACAGTAATCAAGTAATCGTTGGCATAGTGAAAAGTTTGATTCTATATCAAAATGGGACTTTCTTAGTTTGTTCCAAAGACCACCATTATGACACACTAGAACCATATATCTTGAAAATACACTTGAAATGAATAAATATATATGTAAGGGAAAAACCTGAAAATCAGGTAGTTAGGGGTGATGAACAACCTCTTGAAATCGTGCAATGCTTGGCATGAGATCACAAAGTGAACCAAAATCTGACCTCTGTTTGCATACATAATGACTATTCTTCATGATATGAAGAAACGGAGAAGAACAGTGTAATATGCTATATATATATATTTTTTACTTTTCCTTCTCTAAAAAACCATTGAATAATTCAAATCAACCACAACTTTTGAAATATATGTGTTAGTTTCATCACATTTCATATATGGAATTTATAAAGAAGATACATGTTATTTAGAAACATACCATAAAATCCAGATGAGTATGATGAATGCAGGATTTTTAAGTGCAGAATATAGTATATTAGCATTTCAGTAACTGTTACACCTTAAAAAAAATCCCTTTTCTTCAGAAAAACATAAAAAGTTATCTTTCTTAAATGGTTAATTAACGGGTCCTGCATATGATATTTTCACCGAAGTGTCAAGTGAGCATGTTAGAACAGATGCACAAAATACATAAAATTACCAGGTAGTATGTATAGATACTATCGAAAGTTTTGATTGACTCATACTTTATTTACTCTGCATTTAGTTACCAAAGCCACAAGCTTAATAGTGCTGTTTATAAAAGCAAAGTTAGGCAAGCTGAATGCTAAGAACAAATACATGTGAACTCATTTTTAACTCGTGGCTGCATGCATGCACACACATCTTTTTATTATCAGCATGCTCCCAAATTAAAATTGTTACCACATGCTAAATAAACTTTTTCAGATGTTCAGCAAAGGAGATCAAAAGAGATTTCATCATATATTTTTAGATCTCTGACCAGTCAAACCTACAGGAACACAGACATGTCAAAACATCAAGTAATCCAAAGGTAAAACAATTTGGAAATTTTCGGTTCAATGAAACTCCTGAAGAGTAGTTTAGTGTACTTTCATACTTTCCTTACTGACGTCTTACAGGTGAAGCTATTCATGGAAACTTCTTTAAGTTTATGTGGGGGTAAGTCTTGAGTAGGGACCAAGATGAAGACTAGATCATAGATAAGCTGGGAAGAGAGATTTGGCTTTCCGGGCAGATAGAAAATCACAAAACAAAGCAAGCAGGAGGAAGAGAACATGTTATGTTTGAGGCCATGAGAAAATCAGCTTGCATGATTTTATCCTGTACTTATGAGAGTGATAAAGTGGTAGATTAGTATTATAGAGTGAGGTCTAAAGAACATTCCTAAAATTCTTCTCTGCCTGCCATGAATTCTCACAGCTTTTGTTAAACCTTATTTTGTTAATAGGAGAAATGTAAGGATATGTAGGATTCATTCTTTAGTGGATAAAGACCAAATCAATCTTACTATTTGTCCTAATCTTACCTGAAATATTCAATGCAATAACTAAGTTTGGCCTAGTTCCACCCAAACCTATTTTCTACTCTGGTTTTAGAACCTGAGTTATTTTACTCTACCATTTTTATCCCTATCTTGTGTCTCTGTCTAGCACACCAATTCTGGTCTTCCTTTCACTGATCTTCTGGATTTCTTCCACCCTCAGCACCGTGATTGGATTACCATTTTCTGAATTCAAGCTGCCCTTGGGCTAATCCTTCATCTGTCTAGACTCCCACCTACTGCACTATGTCAGACTCTCCTGATACGATGCATTGCTTCCTCTTTGACACTACTTTGAGTCACTCATGCAGAACTCCATCTTATTTTCTGCTCAAGGATTCACTCTTATCCTGTTTTCCTCTGATGAACATGTCTGGGTTCTGAGTCCTGATCACCCTAGCCTGACAAATACTGGCGTCAATTCACCTGAATGCTCTCTTGAAGCACCTCATCGAACACTATCTCCTTTTTAGTGATCGGTTCTGAAGTAGGAGCTCTGGACAGATGCTTTGCTCACAGCAGAAGTGTATTTTTGATGTTCCAAAAGGATCTGGTAATGGCATTCCTAACAGTTGGCATTAACAGTTCTCATCTATCCTCACAGGGAAGTGTGTTTTGTTTATTTTTCTCATCAAATACGTTGTAAAATCCTGCAATATTTCTGGGACAAAAAATAGACTTAGAAAGCAACCCAGAAACAAATAACAACAAAAGATAGCTAAGTCATTCAGCAAGACTTGTTCAGTGGCAAGCAATGATAACCACAGTGATTTTTAGATCCCTTATTAAATCTTAAAAAGATTTGTGCCTAAATATAAAAACTGGAAGAAAGATAATAATTTCAAAGGGTATGCAGGGGAAATTTAATTTGCAATGAATTTGCAATCAAAAGGGGTCCACAGAAGCCATCAGCTCTCAATCTCAGAATAGGATGACTTGCCCTCATATGTAATGCTCAGAATGATGTTAACCTCATGTAAAGAAGGTATAATCAAGCTTTTTAAAAAAATGAATTCAATCTAGAAATTAAAAGGCAAGGACTCTAATCGAGGAATTATGAAAGAGTTCATGAACAGGATGGACAGTGATTGTCCCGATCCTGCAAGCTTCATCACAGACTCAATGCCACACCACTTCGGGTAGAAGAACACACAGTGGATTCTTTCACTCAGTTTACTCATGATTTCACTTAGTTACACAAACTTAGAGTACTCCCTATTGTGAGACATGGTACGGGGAATAATAAACAACTCACATAAGGTTGAGGGCACATAAACAATAGATCCAGAAAATACTATGAAAGGAAGTGACGGACTTTTCCAATCTATTTGTCAATGTGTCCATCGCTACAATTGCCATGGAAAGAATTCTGGATAACATAAATTAGTGCTTAACATTTCTTTGGTTTTTGCTGAAAATCTGTTCAGGACACATTCAGTTATGAAAGAGTTTTCTAATTCTCTGAGATTAAAATGGAGGATACTCTTTTCATCTTTTTAATCTTGAACCTACTACAATATCAGATATATTTGATATTTCAATATACAAAGTTTGTATCAAAAAACGTTCAGATATGAAAAATGTATAATTGCAGTGCTACCTTTTCTATTAATTCTCTTTATAATTTTATCCTAATTCTGATACTAGCAAAATGCATGTAGGCAAACTGAAAATGTTATATTTGAGTTAAAGTTATTTAGACAGAAAAAAATAATCCTTAAATGTGCTATATAAAATGTAAATGCAAACCAAGCGGCTAGTTGTAGATAATTAAATAAACTTATAAGTAATTCAAGTGTTGCAACTATAATAAAAAGTTTGCTTAACAAATGAGTGTTTTAACTAATTTGTATTTCTCCATATAATATCTTACAATCAGTGGAAATGAAACTGGCTTGAAAATGAAATGCCTCTAGGTAATTTAAGAACAGAGATATTCTGGAAACATTTGGTGGTACTATTCACTTTTTAGTGTGATTATATTAGACCACATTTAAAAAATATTTTCCCATGCTGATCTTTTTTCCCTAAAGAGGTCTCATAAATGTCAGGTCCTTCTAAACAGAAGGCAGTTTTCTGGTCATTATTTCCGTTACTTTGCAAATAAGATCAGATGATTCAACAGGCTAATAAATTAAACTATGGAGAGATTTTCAGGAGAAGCAGTTTTACAAGCAGTAAGGGGTGTATCAGCTAGATTCAAAAGAATTTCTTTACGATAAACATTCTCTAGTTAATTTTCTACAAAAGTACATTTTTCTATATCGAACCAATTCTACTATCTCTTACTGAACAATGCATGGTGTATGAAAGAACATCCCTGCAGTGACACATTGCCATTTGCAATACTAGTCGAAAGAACATAAAAACAAAGAGCTCTTCAAGACACAACCACCCAAGTTAAGAAATAAGCACCAGCTACACATCAAGATCTCCAGTACATGAAGAAGCATGTTGTAGGGTCCTTCCTAATCAGTGCAAGGCAACACAGCACCAAAATATCTCTTTAGTAAGTTACAGCAAGAATACTCCAAGTATATAACTAAGATACATCAAAAGATTTGGACAGGTCATCAAATGATCTAGTATAAAAACCAAACTAAACAAACAAACAAACAAAAAACCCCAAAAATAAAAACCAAAAACAACAAGACTAGACCACAATTCAGAGATACAAGTGTGTTTTTTTTAAATTAAACCTACTTAGTTAATTTTGATTAAACAAATAAGTGATTTCAGTCCTATAGAAGACTTTTGTAGAAAGGAAGCTATAGAAGGAATCCATGGACTATAATGTCATCATCCTCATTCTCATGATCATCATCATCCTCAGCAACAAGCAACAATCCTTTACACTTTAAAGCATTCTGCAGAGTACTTTCCAATGTATTCATTTATCCTTTTTAAGTTACAATGTCTCCATAAGTAAGCAGATCTTGTATAAATATACATATACATAATTTTGTAGATATGAAAACTGAAGTGTAGAAAAGGCATATAAACTTTTCATGATGACCTGACCAAGGAAACATAGCTAGTAAGTAATCTCAGTAAATGCTGCCTAAAATAAAAGCTCTTTTTACTTCATACTAAGAAGTACTTACACTGTATCTATATTGAAAAGAACAGGTAGCATGTGATCTATGCCTCAGCCAGCTCTACTAGGAGAAAATATGCTCTTGTAGAAACAGCAAGGTCTTGAGCATTAGACATACAAGTTTAAATTCCCTCTTTCTACTTACTAGTTACGTATCTTTGGTAAACGAATCCACCTTCTTGACCTTAAACTTCCTCATCTGCATACTGGAAATAATGCCTCTCTTTCTGTCCTTCATAGCGTTACCATGAACATTCAATGAAATACATATAATAATGTCTAGAACATACTATGTGCACACAAACACAAAAAACATTCCTTTCTTATATGTTATGAACACTCCATACCATGAGCCTGATGCTATGCCGAGGAGAACATTTTATACAGTTCTTGATCTTGAGGAAATTTTCATCACTGAGAAGAAAAATTTTTTAAATAGAGAACCATATACTAAAAAAAAAAAAAATGATAGATTATAAAAATGAGACACCAATGCTCTTATTACAGAATGTCAGACCAGAGAGAAAATAAAGTGGTCTAGATTAATCACTTTCCGCTAGTTATTCTCTGCTAATAGTTCCAATTTCAGCTAGTAATCTTTTAATCTTCTTCTACACATCAGTTTTTAAAGGCCATTGTATCTGCCTCCTTTTTGAGATATCCTCACAAAACACAAGAAATTCATGAAAATGTCCTCCTCATTTTTCCCCTGTAAGCTACAAAAGGGTTGCTGTTGGCTACACAGACTGACAGGAATAGGTCAGCCAATGGACTCAACTATGGTTTAGGAAACTAGCCACACTAGAAAACCAAAAGGGAATAAGAAGGAAGAAGGCTATTGGGTCTGTCTAATCAAGGCAAGCCTTGGTACTCTATTTTCAGAGTGATCACCTCCTACATGTGCATGTATATTTCAAAAGATTTGAAATTATACAGCGACACTATATTGCAAGGTGTACTTAAAAGATTTTCCCTCCACAGAAGCATCTGCATCTAAGCCGTATGTGTCTCTTGTGCCATGAAGTATGGTGTCTTTAAGAGAGCCCCAGGCCATCTTCCTTCAAAGCCCACGTTCTTCAGATTTCACTGAAGCCAACAAACAAACCCCCACCCTTCAACACTTTGAAATACTCTTTTAAAACTAATGATATTAATTCATCTTTCCACATAAATGCTTACATTTCCACGTGGTAAATAGTTGGACTATTATTTGGAGACTTATATGTTTATCATTCAGGGTTTCTGCTATTAATTCTGTTCTAAATCTGAGAATTAATAGAAATGAAATATGAAGCAAAGCTCTGACTTTTCCCCTCAAATATGCAATCAGTTTTATTCTCATATTAAAAATGAAGCTAAGCTAGTTTTATTTCCCAAGCGTTTTAGCTTAGATTTCTTCTTTCTTCCACTAAAACATCTTCTGTGTATACAACATAATTAAGGAAAACCACAACAGTTGTTATTTGCCAGTGAGAATGTTTCAAAAACTATTACTTCAAAGTGGCTTCCTTTCTTTCCCCCATTTTTTTGGCAAAGAAGTCTTTTATTAAACCCACCGCACTTCTCAATCATCCCCCCACCCCTCACTTCTTACTCTGAAAAAACTCATGCTGAGGGGGAAAAAAAGGTCTAAGGAACCATCTGGAATCTAGCAATTGGATGGGAAATTGAGTATCTCTTCCTTGACTCAACTCACTGGAGCAAAAGGAAAAAGAGAGAACGCTCGGGGTTTGGCAAAAAAACCTTCTGCTCTGGACGTATTCCACTGGCTTGTGGCAGAACCGCTGTACATCCATTAAGAGTTCCAATGTCCAATGGCTGGTTTCGTCTGCTTCAGGCATTTCCCTTTTAAGCTCAGCACTTCTCCGGCTAGTAAGAGCTCCTCAAAGGTTGTTTCAAAAGCCTCTTTTGGTCACAAGAGCTCCTTCTGCTTGGTCTTTTACACAGCTTCCTGTTTGTGCTTGTTTATTAAATGCCCTTTTTCCAAGTAACTATTGGTTGTTGGAACTTGTACAGGATTCATAGTGATTCACTTGGACTTCAAATGCTTGGACGGAATCAGTGTTGGTCCTATCCATTTTCTACCACTTGAAAGTCTGTCAGCCAATCAACACATTCTCATTCATGCACTACTAGGGCTTTCTGTGGGAAAATCTCCACCAAATTAAGAAAATTTAGAATTTATGTACATTGTTTTCTTTCCAAGTATTTATGCTTTCAAATGTTGAGAAATATACTTGCCAGATTTCTTGTGACTAATTTAGTGTCCTTCCCCCTATTATTTCTTAATGACACAAACCACATGAGAAAGTCACTAAGAAATGCAGAATTATAAATCTCTCCCTAAAGCATATATTTAAATTACTTATACAAAAATAATTGTCTGGGGCTTTTTTTTAAGATTTTATTTATTTATTTGAAAGACAGTGAGCAAGAGAGAGGGTGAGAGAGAGAGAACACGAACAGGGGCAGAGGGAGAAGGAGAGGGAAAAGCAGACTCCTCACTGAGCAGGGTGCCTGAGGCAGGACTCATTCCCAGGACCCTGAGATCATGACCTGAGCCAAAGGCAGACGCCAAACCAACTGAGCCACACATGTGCCCCAAATAATTGTCTGTTAACCATATTTAAATCTACGGACATAATCCTCTGATTGACTTTGAATAAATAAATTTATCTTTTTTTCTAACTCTTAACCTGGACTTAAAATTTCCATTACTTGGTTCTTTTTATAATTACAATGGTTCCTAACTATGAACATAGTTTAGCATTTGAGAATAAATTAATTTTAATAATTATTATGGCATCTTGTTTTTAGAGTAACTGACTAGGTCTACTGGAGAAAAATATACCAATTAGATGATAATAAGTAAACTTTCATTGCTACCACCTAATATTATTGTATGTTTAACTCACACTATTTTAAACCGAAATCTTGTGCTTTCTGTATTTGGAAATACAGTTGACCCTTGAACAACACAGGGGTGAGGGGCACCAATCCCCTGTACAATCAAATATCCATCTATAACCTTTTTTTCCCCAAAACTTAACTACTAAGCCTACTGTTGACTGGGAGACTTACCGATACAAAAATGATTAAGTAACACATATTTTGTATGTTATATGTATTCTATACTGTGTTCCCCCCCCTTTTTTTGAGAGAGAGAGAGAGTCGGGGGGCAGAGGGAGAGGGAGAGAGAGAGAATATTAAGCAGGTTCCAGGCCGAGAGTGGAGCCCGTCACGGGGCTCAATTTCATAATCCTGAAATCATGACCTGTGCCAAAATCAAGAGGCTGATGGTTAACTGACTGAGCCCCCCAGGCACCCTTTTTTCTCAAGTAGGCTCCACGCCCAGCATGGAGTCCAGTGTGAGGCTTGAACTTGTGACCCTGAGATCAAGACCTGAGCTGAAATCAAGACCCAAACACTTAACTGACTGAGCCACCCAGGCGTACCTCTATACCGTATTTTTATAATAAAGTAAGTTAGAGAAAATAAAATGTTAAGAAAATCATAAGGAAGAGAAAATACATTTATAGTACTGTACTGTATTTATTTAAAAAAAAAGAATCCACTCATAAGTGGAGCTGCACAGTTCAAACAACCATACACCCTAGAGATATAATAGATTTTGATTTACCAATCAGTACATTATACCATAAATTAAAGAAAAAAGTACATATGTAGTATAGTGTAATCACACTTTATTGTAGCCAGTGGTATATTTGTTCTAAAATTGTAAGTATTATATAGTTTCACAGTATGATACTTTTGAAGGACTTTTAAAAGAAATTAAAACAATAGTAATTTGCTACCTCCAGCTTTGGCATTATTTGTCACTGACTCTAACCCTCACCAACAGAGCACCTGACTCACACTTGAGGTACCAGTGAAGATTTCCTGGAAAGAAGTGGAGAACTAACAGGTGAGGGGAGAGAGTTGGGATAAGCGGTGGTGAGGGGGTTTCATGATGAAGAAGCAGGATATACAATAGGGGAGGACAGAGTGTTGCCTGCTATGTACTAAGAAATGTTTGAAAAGGAGTGTTTGTGGAAGTGGGAAGGAGATTCAGGAGATAAAACTGTAGATTATAAATAAGGACAGATCAAGTAGGACTTAAAAACCAAATTAAGGAGGGGCGCCTGGGTGGCACAGCGGTTAAGCGTCTGCCTTCGGCTCAGGGCGCGATCCCGGCGTTATGGGATCGAGCCCCACATCAGGCTCTTCCGCTATGAGCCTGCTTCTTCCTCTCCCACTCCCCCTGCTTGTGTTCCCTCTCTCGCTGGCTGTCTCTATCTCTGTTGAATAAATAAATAAAATCTTAAAAACAAAAAAAACAACAAATTAAGGAGTCTGGACTTTATATTTTAGGAATTGAAAAGCCTCTGAAATCTTTGTTTTGTTTTAAGCAGGCGTGTCCCATAACCAGATTTGCATTACGGAAAGATTATTTTGGCAGAAGCTATCTAGAAATCCATTCCAATGACATGCATATTTTTGTATATTAAAAACTTGTGAAAGCTCACAACAGACAATGAGTTTAAACAAACACTTTATACTAAAAGATATGAATTTGATATTATAAACTCTGTATAATGTGACCTTTCAATTAGCCATTGACATATCATGAATTCCAAGATGGGATTCCTGTATATGGTAGTTTTACAGATGAAAATAATATTATTGCTCATTTATATAGTGCTTTATAGTTACTAAAGTCTTTTACATACTCAATGATTTAGATCTCCTAGAAAAGGACAACGAAATTTTCTACTGGGCCTTGGTCTGTGTAGAAAGGCTACTTAAAAAAAAAAAAAAATCCTTTAACCAGGAAATCAATAGGATATTGTATTTCTTTTCCAAGAGTTTCTCACAGAGCCGTGTATAAAAAAGAATGTACAAACAGTGGTAGGGTTAAGAACTCTGGAATGTAGAAGAGAAAAAAAGAAATGGTATTCGTCTATTTTTCTCTTATGAAAATAACATCTTACAGTTTAAACAATCTCATAAAGAAACCCAAATGACATTTTACCTGTCTTTGAACCTCCAGTTCTTTTTATAACCTAAGGTATTTTCCAAAGAAACTAAAAAGCTGCATATGATGAGAAATAACAAGAACTGGCTTTCAAGGCAAAAGGAATTTCCCTCCCATAGACAAAATGAGGTTTTGTTATTTCTTTCCCTTTTAGTGCAAATTGTGGCCATATTTCATTGAAACTTAAGTGCCTTCAGCTAAAAAGCTTACCCTGCTTTTAGAGCTGTTACACGTGGAGAAAAAGGGATAGTATTGCAAACGATAACGAACATTCAAGTGACAGAAAGGGTGAAGTTACCAGGGAACTTTCTTACATTCCTGTCAGAATCAAACAAGAATGAAGAGTTTGTTGTATACAAATAAAAACTTACGTGAACATATGGTTGCACCCTCTTAAACTCTAATGTAAACATTTACATGCATACATAGAGTATATGCACGCGTGTGTGTGTGTGTGTGTGTGTGTGTGTGTGTGTGTATGTAGACTATAGCTCCAAAAGGAGAAAAAATGAAGGAAAGAGGGAACAAAACGAGGGCACTACATAGCTGGCATGCCATCCTACAAAAGGAAAATGAGCTGTGGCATTCTTAACAGAATTAATATCTAACACACATTAACTAAAACCTTGTAAGCACAGTAACAAGATTTGTCACCTAACAGTGACAGAACAGCGTTGAATAATGATGCTTTCATGATGTGGAAACTAAAACATGTCCATTTTCCTCATGGGGGTTTTGTGACAATTTATTAAATAAGTAAAATGAGAAAAACACTTTATAACAAGAATGAGGGAACTTGTTGTATAAGATAATCTATTTCATAGACTATTCTATGGCTTTTTCTCGGCAAAAATCAGAACTCCTTTTCCTGACCAATGACTGGGTTCGAAACATCCAAAATTAATGTCGTAATGTATATTTTAAATGGTATGCCGAGCGAAAGCCAACATCACTGAAATAATCTGGGTAACAATAAAGTACAAAGATCTTTCAATTACAGTGTCATAACAACCAAAGCAGAGAAATGGAAATGCCATAGCCTCAATGACTCTCTCTCTCTCTCTCTCTCTATATATATATATATATATAAATCCCTATGTTAAAAATGAGTTTTATAATTCAGCACTCATGTTACAAGCAACTGTCCCAGGTTGGAGAGAGATGCAGGAAAATTTGGACCTAAAAATGTAAGACATATGGTCTTGATTGCCTTTCGCAGCTACGTTAAGAGTTCAGTGTAAAGAAAAGCTTTCCAAACGCCAGCTTGCAAACTAGGTTTTTATGTGAAACTCTAATAAAACAGCAGCAGATGTTTCTATGCTATTAATTTGTTTGGGACATTTTTGGCTGGTTCATTTCAAATCAACTGTTATTCCTGTCCGACAACTGCAGCATTCATGTCTCTTCTACACAGGGAGAAAGGGTGAAAGGAAGCTTTGCCTTTGCAATAGACATTGCACCAATTTGCTGTATTCATGGGAAAAATGAATGCCAGCACTTGTGTTTTGTTTTGTTTCTTTTTTTCCTTTTTCTGAATGCCCTGAGAAAATGATAAAAGGTGCTTTTTTACTACAGGAGGTGCAGGCAGGAATCATGCAGCCAAGGAACCGCTGAAGTAAAAATGAAGTATGCCATGGTGGGTAAACATATTTTGAGGAACATGGAACAGGCTTCATTTAAAATGAAACAAATCCCGACTTCTTTCTTTCTAAACCTGCTTATAGGGATGTAGCCGATCAGGATTTATTCTGGTGCTAATTACATGAGAAAAAGATCATCCCCTTGTCAATGTTCACACTATCAGAGATCATTCACTTTCTTTCCCCTTCTCCCAACCTTGTAATCCATTCTTGCTGCCCCAAAGATCTGAAGAGATCACCTTTCTTTGCATGTAAACAGAGCTCTTGTTGATTCTATTAAAATATTGAACATGTTTTCCTTTCAGAAAGAAAACAAAGGAGATTTTTAAAAATTAAAGGCTTGAATTTAGTCATTTTCCCAATTACATATTCATCCCTCTTTCCCAGCATAAGTGAGAAAAAACAGCACATCCAGCTGATTCTTTCAGGGAGGCCCAAATGTGTTCACTCCTAACACTGTTCCTCTGTCACTGGGCAGTTTGCTTTACATGAAATTATACTTTCTGGCTGGTAAAACTGAGAATTCCCCTTTAAGGATCATTCTCAGTCCATACAGGTTTATTAATATCTTTCAAGATTATACAGAAATCTTTAATGGGATTCAAATGGAAGCCCTAAAGCCTATTACTCTATAAAATTACTTGGGCTTCTGACTAAAGTGCCAAAATTATTTGGATTTCAGTTTTGTTTCTAAAACAAATGTAATAAAGTATCATTAACAAATTCAACTAAAGTTGGTTCCAGTTCAAAAAGTCTGCACATTCTAGTGTAATTAGAGACAAGAAAGTTTTAAAGCCCTAATGGAATTTTCTATAATTCTCCCCTTAATTGGAAAACGTTCGCTACTTGGACATGTTTCCATGATATAAGAGCCAACTAACAAAGCAAAGTACCTTATAAGATCCTTTCTCTGCATGCATCTACTCTGATCTTTTGACATTGTAGCCGTTCTTCCAGGCCTGCGGAAACAGGGAAATCCTACAATACCTTTCAGTGGTCCTGAGAACAGCATCCATGTTCTTGTTTGATGAGCACCTTCATGACCTGGCCCTTCTCCTGCTCACCTCATCTGCTGCTGCTCTTGACTTCCTCCACCACTCTATGGTCCATGTGGACAGAACTCATTTCACTCCCTAAACTAGTTACTAGCTCTCTAACTACTGTTCGGATGCTACTATATTATTTTCTACATCCGAAGTTTTAACTAGTTACCTACTCTGAGATTTTTGTTGTTGTTGTTCACCTACCAATTGTTTCCTAATTCCTTTCTTCCCACAGCATCTACCTGGCCATGACTGCCTCCCCAACACGAGGAGGAAAGAATCTCATTTGTATGTGCTGACATAGAACACAGCTCTTACCTCTGTGAGAGCAAAGACACTGCCCTTGTCAATCCCACTCAAGCTTCCTGAGAGGAGGAACTCTTTAGTGTTACCATGAAATCTTTTCCTAGCAAGGTCATTAAATTTTAGAAGCCATCTGATAATAACCTTGGAATTGACTACTGTCTAGTATCCCTACAACACCAGCACATACCTTGTTAGGTAGAGGCCACGCATCTCAATTTCTGGATTCTGCTAAGATCAAGAATGGGTTTCTAAACTTCCCTTGTCCCAAACTGAGACTCCTGCCTCAACCCTCTTCTAATCCTCCTACCAAATCATATTTCTCCCACATTCAACCTTGCCTCAAAAACTCTCCAATTCTCCCATCTCAGAGGAAAACCAAAATTTTTACAGTGGGCTATCAGACACGTGCTCACACCATTATCTTTTGTTGCTTTTTAAAAATATATGACTATCTTACTTTGTCCCAGCCACGCTGGGGTCTTGGCCATTCCTTAAATGCCTCATGCACATTTCCTCCCTTAGGATCTTGCAGTTACTATTCCCACTGCCTGGATATTAGATACACTCCAAGCTCCCGCCCTCAGTTCGTTCAGATTCTCAGCCAAATGGCACTTAGTGAGGTCTATCCCGGTTCCCATATTTAATACTGAATGAATATCCTCACACTTGGCATTCCCTAGCCCCTCTTCCTGTTTTACTGCAGTCTTTCATCATCTAACAAACCCTATATTTTGCTTTTATTGCTTATTATATACCCCTCCCCCTTCTGCACTACAAACTCTATGAGAGTAGGGATTTGAAATTGTGTTTTGTTTTATTTTGTTCCCTCATCCCTGTACCTAGTGCCTGCCACTAAGGAGATATACTAAATTAATATTAATTAAATGGCATATGATAAATATGGTAAAGTTGAACTACATATTTTTAGTTCTAAGAATGGTATCTTGCTGGGGCACCTGGGTGGCACAGCGGTTAAGCGTCTGCCTTCGGCTCAGGGCGTGATCCCGGTGTTACGGGATCGAGCCCCACATCAGGCTCCTCCGCTATGAGCCTGCTTCTTCCTCTCCCACTCCCCCTGCTTGTGTTCCCTCTCTCGCTGACTGTCTCTATCTCTGTCGAATAAATAAATAAAATCTTTAAAAAAAAATGGTATCTTGCTATGCTAAAATAAACTAAAATCCTGAACTTAATTATTATCTTTAATTGCATTATTGCAATTATTCACATGGTAGAATTTAAAAACTGATGACAATAAAATATTAACAACTTAGAGCTAATGTCTAAAAGTATTTTGATTATTTTTGTAGTCTTACAGAAATTGATAGAGAAGTTTCAGTAAAAATATTTTCTTTAGATTATAGAAAAACATAAACTATGAACTGTTCCAGAATCTTTAACCAAACTAAAACACACTGCTGTTTTGCAATCATTATATGATCTAATCTTTGGAAAAATAAAACTACAATTTAACCGAATTTCAAATAATTGGAAAGGAAATAGTTATTATACCAAATATTACTCATCTAGAAGCTTTAAACACGTGTGCGTGCACACACACACATTCACACATCAAAATTTAATAACAAAATGAATACAGAAAGTCTTTAAAATCATAAAGTTTGAAATTCACATCATGACTGAGCTGGAAGCTCATGTTTGTAAAACATCTGTCAAGTTGAAAATCATTTCTTGATTTTGCCCGTTTTTACAAGGGACAAATATGTGTATAAAGACATAAATGTGGATGTGTCTTTATTCACCTGGACCAAAAATGAATATATATGGTTCCAATTTAAAGTTAAGAATTAATATACTGGGCTCCCAGTTAATCAGAAATCAGTTAAAGAGAATTCTCGAAAAATTCCATCTAATCAAATACATTTTTGTCAACCACATTAAAAAAGAAAGTTATATATTATGCCATGCACACCTGTGCCTCCCATCTCAAGACTGCATAGCTGGTGAGTCAGATACTTAACCCAGGCAGTGTGACTACAGAGCTCCTTCTTAATCACTACTCTATACTGTCTCTCTATAGCACTGGTCTACGGCTATTCAACATTCATTTCTGCTCTCACCTCTTTCATAGTAGTAGTTATCATTTATTGAATATCCACTATAGGCTGGGTTGAAAGTAGACAGATCCATCCATCTGTTCATTTATTCATATTTGAGTAAATTCTATTCCTCCCAAATCCTTGACCCTGTTAGCATACCAGGCTGTTCACTTAAGTGTATGCCTTTTTTTTTTCTTAGCAAATGGCAAGTGTGGTTTTCTGAGGCAAATACTTAAAATAGGATGTAGGGTCCTTTAGGTATTCCACTATTAGCTATTCCACTAATGATGGACCATTTTTACTCTTCATTAATAGATGAAAAAGTGAATTTATGATTTTTGCCTTTGATTCTGAGAACAGAAATATTTTGAAATACATGAAAATACAAAAAAAATTCATGTCAAACTGCAAAAAATCCAGAAATTCAAGGTTAGTTTAACATTAGAAAATGTATATATGAATTCACTACATCAAGAGATAAAGTGGGTAAAATACAGATGATGTGCTCAACAGAACCATGAAAACCATTTCATGCAGTTCAAAACTCACTCATGGAAAAAAAAACTCAGAAAATTAAGAAGGGGGTATATATTAAAGTTTTAGACCAATTATTACATTTAATAGGGAAACATTCGAAGCAGTCCATTTTGAATCAGTAATAAGACAAGGAAGTTTGGTATCACCCTTCCCATTCACCATTTTCTCTCATTCTAGAGGTCCTGAAAAATAAAGTTGGCAAAAGTTGTGCCCCCAAATCTAACCTTAAGAGTTTACAGTCATAGTTTTCATGATCAGAGTTCCTACTATCATGGTTCCTAAGTGATGGAACCATGTTAACTAGATAGTGGTAAATGAGGTTAAAAGTAGAAGTCCAAGGCAGACCTCTCAGACCTACAGGCGTAAGGCTGTCTGCTATTGAAATTTTTTTCAGATCACATCCCAAAGTTTTGAAAAATTCAGCATTGGAGAAAACAGTCTCGCTATGGCTCAATTAAAATATAGCTAAGCAAACTGCACAAAACTTCAAACCAAAACTGCTTCAACAGCTACAGGGTACCTGGGCTGCTCAGTCAGTTAAGTGTCTGACTGGCTCAGGTCATGATCCCAGGACCCTGCGACTGAGTCCCACATCGGGCTCCCTGCTCAGTGGAGAGTCTCCTTCTCCCTCTCTCTCCTTCTGCCCCTCTCCCCGCTTATGCACTCTCTCTCACTCTCTCTCTCTCAAATAAATAAATTTTTTTTTAAAAGCAAGAACAAAAACCAGCCAGAACAGGTGAGGCTAAGTAAAGAGTCCAACAGTAACATGCTGTGTCTTCTTCCCATCTCTTCTCCCTCAATCTAGGACCAGGAAAGTCCAAGGAAACCATCACCGGAGCGCATTAGGCCAGGATGACTGTTCATGTAGAGAGGGAACAGAACTCCTCAAATGAAGGAAGCCTCAGGCTGTCAGACTCTCAGCTGGCAGGTGAATGACAGGCTCCACTATGGAGTTTAGGAGACCAGGACTCTGCAGAGTGTGGGGCAGAGCTGACCCAGGTTCCAAAGTCCCACAACCTGCTGTTCCTAGGGCTGCAATCATTCATGCACAGTGCCATGAGATGCAGGGCAAGGACCTGTGACCGTGGTCCCCACCCAGGGGAATTAGGGGCAGTCAGTGACTTGGATGCCCAAGTGGCGGGACAGGTCCTAAGTACCTAAGGCCACTTTGAAGCATTCCTGTCTCAAGCCCACAAGCGTTGCTGGGAATATGGCGGCTGCCACAGAGAGTGAATGAACTGGAGGATTCGTCTGCATGTTTCTTGACCATTTGGGTTTTGGTTTCCATTAAGGGCTTGCTCAACTCTCTTGCTCATTTTTTTTATTGGCCTATTTGTGCCCCTGCCCTTCACATGGGGCACTTTAATATATACTGGATGTTAATGCTTCATCATGTGTTATGATCTCTGATTGCTATCATATTTTCTAACAGTGTCTTTCTGATGCACTGAAGATCTTAATATTAATGTCAAATTCAGTGATATTTTTCTTTATGATTAGTGCTGTTTATATCTTCTTTATCTTTAATTACCCCCAAAGTCATAAAGATTTACTCCTATATTATTTTATAGATTTATAGTTTTTCTTTTCACATTTAGGACTTTAATCTGTCCGAAACTTTTGTCTTTGTAAAATGTGGAATAAGTGTCTTCCTTTTTTTTTTTTCTTTTTCTCATATAGCGCCCATTGTGCTAGCACTTTTACTGAAAAGATTATCTTTTCTTCCTGTAATATCAGCTCTGCCATAAATCAAGTTTCATTTATCTTTGAATTTTATTCTGGGCTCTCAGTTCTGCCCCTTGATCCATTTGCCCATTACCATACCAGTCTTCATTTCTATAGCATTACAGGAAGTGTTTATACCTGACAAGGCAAGGCCTCCCACCTAATTCTTATTCTCACACTTATCCTGGTTATTTCTGGTTTCTTGCCCTATTAAAATTTTTTATCAACTTGTCAGCCTCCTCTCTTATGCACGCGCGTGCACACACACACACACACATAAACACACAAGCCTGTTGAGATATTTTTTCAAATTGAAAGGAAATAAAACAGAATCCTTATTCTCAATGAGAGAAAATGATTCCCAGCTAAGATCCACTATAGCTACCCACTGCCTAATGAGACAGAATTTTTATAACTTTTGGATTCAGTCCATCCTTCCATCTCTATAAACAGGTCTTTGTATCGTACCCAAATTGCTGGAACAGAACTGAAAGAGAACAATCTAATGAAAACATAAAGTGATCCAGTATGAAAGCTAAGGGATTTCATAGTTAGCCCGTACTCAGCAATTTCTTTATTTTCTGTCAGGTCGGGTCTACTCATGTATTATTTTAGTGTACATACTATCAGTATGATTAGAGGTAAATCCCTTTAAGGCAGAGAACAACTTGTTCACTCCAGGGAAACTCTTCAGTGCTTATCTTCGCTCTGTTGTGTTTGATGCTTTTTAATTTTCTGAGTATCTCTGTAGGTCATGCCTTGCCAAAAACTAAGGATTTTGTATTTAATCATTCATGTTTACAATAATCCTATTGGTTGGACACCATTATTTCCACTTTATAGCTACACAAACTGAATTTTACAGAGGCTAAATAACTTGCCCCAAAAATGGCACAACCTGGATTGAAACTCGTTTTTCTAACTTTAAAGTATGTTGGATAAATGTTTGTTAGATGTGTAAAAAATGGTAATAGAACTCAGATTTGGAAGAGCCCAGTGTGGATACACTAGAAGTGATTAAAGATGTATGATATTAATTGAGTTTTTATTTATGCAAATCATTCATTGGTGATAGATTGAGTCTACACCAGGCCTTGTGAGCCCTACCCTGGAATTATTCCATTCAGCTGTGGCTGGATCTATGCATTGCTTGTCTTGCCAAGAACCTCAGCTAGCCCAGGGAGCCTCACATATTGGTCTATAACTATAATAAAACTGCTACAAATAACTGCTGGACAGACTGTCTCTTGTATCATTCAAACCAGAAGTTCAGTGGCAACATGCCACCTCAACAATTTTTTGATCTGGTAGCTACAAAATTTGCTCTAGCATCCTTTCTTTTTGAGAATACAAAAAATATTGTCTCACATTCTCTCTCATACACACACTTACATATAATCAAAACTACTTTCTGATCTTTCTTTACTTAAAATATGATTTTAATTATATTTTTATTTATAAAAATGTTTAAATTTTATTTAAAATAAATAAAAATAAACATTTATTTAAAAATAAATATAAATATTTATTTATAAAATAATATATATTTTAATATAGCAAAACTTCATCTATCTGGCCCACTAAGAAAATGATTCAGGCTTGTTAGCTAATTCACCCCTGTGCCTTTTTTTTTTTCTTTTGTACCAGTTATGTGAAGCAGAATTTAGTTTTTTAATCTGTAAATGTAAATTAATATATAGTGGAAATTTCAAATTTTGTGGAAGTATAGATAATTGCTTATATATGCGTTTTATGTTATTTCTGTTTTATCCTATTACATTCCATTTGTAAAGTCATTTTGCCTGTTCAGATGAGCCTGTTCTTAAAATTTCACTTCTTTTCTCTCAATCAGTAGCTTTTCACATCATAGGTTTTAGATACCAGACTACAATATAGTTAATATTGTTTATAACTGTTAACAGACTCTTAATAATAAAATGTCACACCCTGTCCTCCTCAGCTCTCATGATAGCATATAATGAGTATTTGGATTTGGCCCAGAGAAATGAGTTTGTAGGGTAATTTAATTTAATTCAATTCAATTCAATTCTACATAATTCAACTTCTTTTAACAAATGTTTGCAAACATCAGTGCCTCGTCTAATACTCCAGGAATCTAGGTCCTTGTCCCTTGCTCCAGAAGCAGATCCTGAGACAAGTTTTCAAGGGCCATCATGTTTAGGTGAATGGGGAATTCAGTTAAAGATAGAAAGGAAGACAATACAAGGTGTTTCCATGAGTAGATAGTGTCACTGTAGACAATTTGTCAGTCCCACCGGGGGCCCCCAGGACATGATGTGGCACAAACCTCAGAGTTACTCTACCAGAGAAGAAAGGAAACCGAGGTACAATTATGCATCAAATCCCATCTAACAAAAAAATCCCTAGCATTAGTTGAGGGCTACTTCTGGACATGCTAATTTCAAGAAGTTTCAGGGTCTCTACATACACAGCCCAAGCATGGGGCCAGAGGAAGAGTCACAGAAATTTTCGAAGGAAACCCTGGGTAGGTACAGAAGCAGTGAGTACAAAGGAGATGTGGGTGGTGAGCCAGCAGCATCTACCACAACATCTTTAACCTGCAGAAAAAGAAAAATCTAGAGATTCTGTTTCTCGAGTCTAGGTTCTGTTTGTGCCTGTTGCCCTGGATCAACCAAATATTCTTTGCATCTTTTATACACAAAATCTATATTGGACACTGTGGGGGACAATGAAGATAGAAAGACCTAGTCCCTGAACACCCAAGGGCCTAGTAGAGAGCTTTCATGACTCTGTAATCTGGTGAAAAAGTTCTATTCTCACTCCCTACACTGAAAGAAACTAGACTTTAGACATTGCAAAAAGACTATGGGCAGACTACATATAGCATATTCCACAATGCACATCACAATACGTGGTTTCCCCTGAGGAATCAACATTCCCATGGGTAAAAAATCTTTTCTGCCTTGCTCATTCTGTCCAATTTAATAAGTCTGTCCAAAATTAAAAGGAAGCCAGTGGAAAAGAGGGGAAAAGGGAGGGGAGCTCAAGTAGTTGCATATACAAGTAAATATTTTCCAGTGATTGAAAATTAATATTTACAAATTTAATAGAATATACTTTGTTCATGTACAATAGTGCATTTGTAACAGTGACATATTTATCTGGCCTTTACTAGTCTTAGGAAAAAATTATGTCAATTTTCCTTCAGACTGCCTTCCTATTCTGTCACACAAATTATTTCATGAAACATGAATCCAAATGTTCTGTTCTTTTTCAATTTCCTTTCACCACAAATTCCAGAGTTCTGCACTTCATGGCTTTTCAGTAACAATTCAGTCTTTTTATTCTAATGGCAAAAACGCAATACTGCTGTCTTTAATCAAGCTACTTTTGACATGTCTTCAATTGTGAAGATTTAGCCTTTTGTGTTAAAGGGAAACTTTAAAAAATAATTACAATGATTTAAAATGATTTTTTGCTGATGCATTTTCAGCTCTTCAGATCCTCATTACTACATTTTCCCATCAGTTTCTGCAATTCTTTTGCCCCTTATTTTTTAACGCTAGACAATCACTACTTATTTTAAAGATTTCTCACTGGACAAGCAAATATTTTTAACATATAATGTACCTAGAAATTTAAGATAACTTACTATCCTACATCTTCATTAACAAGCCTGAGATCACAGAGTAAAATAAGAAACAGAGGGAAAAAAATATTGAACAAATACCCTCATGAAGTACCGGAGAGCAAACAGGTTAAGTCCAGTCATTCGTTAACAAATTGTCAAGACCATCCATACATAATTAAGCAGCAGAAAGGCTGTTACTCTTTTAAATTGTCATCCAGGCAATAAAAACCTCCAAAAGGATATGGTCTATACAGATCTTTAAGGTCTGGCCCTGCCTACATTTCCAGCCTCAGCTCACACCATTTCCACGGTCTTTAAACGTGAACAGCTCTTTCCTACCTCCAGACTTTTAACCATCTGTGTAGCACACTCTTAAGCTCCAGCCACACCTGCCTAACCCACACCCATCCTCCATCTCCGATGTGTCACCTCCTTCGAGACTTTTTTCCCTAACCACCGAATTTAAAGTAGACACCTACCAGCATCCACTCTCAGAGTATCCCTCCTGATGCTCACAAGCATGTCACGATACGTGTGAGTGTGTGCGCTCAGATGTACCTCACAGTAAGTACGGCTGTGAGGCCAGGAAGCACTTCTATCTCAGATACCCATCATCTGTTACATTTTGTGACTACCCGATGAATAGGAATCAACTGAATGAGCAAGTGGATACAATGAATTTGTATTCAAAACTTTGGAATAAGTAGAAATCTGCACATCAATTATTCACTGATATCAATGAAAGATACGACTTGCTGAATTCCATGAAGCTCCATTACACTAGCTTCTCAAGAGCATGAACTAGAAATTATTCATTTTTGTTTCCTTATTCCTGGAACAGTGTCTGGCCTATTGTAGGGACATTAGAAAAAAGGCTTGTTGAGTTAAGTACATCAAGGAGCATGATATGATAGAGTTCCCAAATTTTCACATTATTCAGCCGCAAGGAGTATATTAGTCTGTGACAAAAGGTATATATTATCAACGCTCTTTATTTTCCACTCTCTAAAAACAATTATATTTGTTTTTGAGATTTCTTTTACCCTGTTTGAGATAAAGTCAACAGGAAAGGTCTAGCTACGAAGGATTCATTGTTTGGGATTTTTGCATGATTCAAAGCAGATTGTAAACTTTTTCTGGTTTTTGAACAACAACAACAAAGACTGGTAATGCTAAATGGCAAAGGTTGGCTTATGACACTATTTGGAATTGCAGTTTATAATGATGGAAGTCAAGATGTAATAGAAGTTATGAGAAAACAAGCTTGAGATAAAATAAAGCCAGATTCAAGTCCTGATTTAGCTACTTAAAAGTTATATGACTTTGGGTAAATCATTAAGTCTCCCTGAAAGAAGATTTAATGGGGATAATAGTACCTCCATATATTTTGTAAGGATCGGGAGAGCCTAAGTTAAGCAAATAATATAATGGTACACATACGCATGCATATAGTAACCTCTTAAGAAAGAACAGCTATAATTATAGTAATTATTTTTATTCATTATTGTTTTATTAGGCAACACATATAAATCCCTTAATCTGTTTTTTTCTCCCTTTATCTCTGATCACACACTTATTGCCTCATACTTGTTCCTCTCAGAAATGAGTTTCTATTCCTTCACAAAGCTCTTCCTTTCACCTAAATTCTGCATCTCACTTTCTTTTCACCCTCTATTAAAATTCTTTTCTGAACAACTTTTTTTCCCCTGTAAAACCCAAGTTAATTCCATTTAAGGCTATCATTCTAACAAGACAAGAGTTTCTTCAAATACATATACAGTGAATTAGGTACAAATACTCGTCTTTGTCTACAGATAACCATTTTATAGTTTAAAAATAGCAGACTCGTACAATTTCCATTCACACGTACAGAGGCATTTCTAACACTTAAAAACTACCAGCCTAATAGTAAGAACGAGAAAGTCAAACCAGTCTGATGTCAGCAGAAAATATGCCCTGTAGCAAAATGGTCTCTAGCCAGATGATATTACTCATCAAATGAGCCCAGATTTAGAATAGCTGCTGAACTCAAAAAGGAAAGGAAGAGTCCAGAAGCAAAATATGTAAACCAGAGTAGCTGATGACAAGTTGACCAAAATCTTGCTCAGGAGAGAAATTAGATGTGTCTCAGGCCCAACAGAAGTTTATTCTAAGACAGCCACATATGTCTTTCTTCCAAAAGACAGTGTTCATAAAGGCTTGGCGATCAATTTTCTAGAAAACAAGGAGAGAAGCAAAATGCATTTTCTGTTGTCAATTTTCTTCTGACTCTTGGTATGTATCATCAAGAAGAAAGAGACTGGGTACATGCACCCCTAGAAGATGTCTTCACATGAGGATGTTTAACAGAGACCCTACCTGACAAAATGTCAGCTCTGTTTCAAATTCGAGACTGTAGCTTCATGCAAATCTGATTTGGATATCAACTGCAAAAGTGATATTCTCTCTGGGACAATCATCTCCTATAAAATGTGCTGATACTGTTCAATCTAGATGCCTTAATTAAATCTGTCATATCCCAAGGATTTTTATTAAATAAAAGGAATGATGACTCCTGCTAAGGGTCTGAAAAATGTGAAGTATCCACAAAGATTACTTGGTTATGGTTGCTACTGCAAGAAAACATTCTACATTCAGCAAATAACGCCTGCCATCAAGGAGAGTTAAAAATCTCTGAATCAGCATACTCATGTCGCTGTTTGTAATACTGCCACAGAGCTGTAACATTTTCTATTTTCTCTGATAAGTCCTAAGTCAGCTGTAATTCATTAAGGAAGTTGTTCAGGCCAAATTAAATTTTCCAGAAACTGCTTCATCGGACATCAAGGAATTCTGCTTTAGTAACAGATTCAGGAAAGGCTAGTTGGTTTTTAAGCATTACTCCTTTAATCTCATGTAATCCTGTGATGAAGATACACTGCCCATTATATTTTGTAAAATAATCAGTGTGTACTAGCCTATTATTGCTTCAATGAGCTTTTTGTTTATTGAACCTTTACAGAAACATCTTTCTCAAAAATGGTTTTAACTCTGTAATTTGTCTCATTTTGAAGCCATAGTATGCCATGAGTTTTCAATGGAAATGAACAGTTCCTGGGGCGGGGGGGGAGTGATTCCTTTTGTGACATTTCAACATTTGTGGAAGAACTGAGGTTGCTAGAATTCCATCAGCGACATATAAGCCTGTGCTTAGTGTAAAAGGGAAGAGATGGTTGTGTAAGAAATATGTCCCTCCCCAGCAACCCTGTTGGAATCATGAGCTGAAGTTGACTATTGAGGCCATATAGAATCTTCACTTCTTGGACACCAGAATGTTCCAGTAAATCACCGCAAGTGCTACTATGTAGGAGAAGGGATGAAGACATCAACAGTGGGCTCTCATTCACCAAATCCTGCTTCAATCAGAGCAGTTCTGTTATAGTCGTCAACTTTGATATGTTCATGCCTCATGGAACCTACACATTCAGACATCATATGTTGACACCCTCAAATTATTCTTTGTATTACGAGCACCTTCAGCTACAGTAACTGTATGGTGACACCACCTGGCAGCTGACATTTCAAATTTGGCAGCTGCCATCTTTCCCTGGGCAGCAATGTATCTCCATTTTAATATATGACTGTGCATGTACAAATGTATGTATTTTTAAGTTTTACTCTTATTTTATCAAAAATAAAAAGGAAATGGAAAAATGAAATGCTGACACTAGTAGTAAGCATAGGTCTCAAATATAATATAATTATAAATCCAAACTAGACATATAGGGAAAGATCACTTTAATTTCAACTGAAGACTTCAATGGATGTTTCACTTTGGTATGAAAAGAACATGTATGAAACTGAGAAAATACTGTCAATATTGTGTTTGACCAGTAAGAGAGAATTGATAATTACATGTCTTAGATTTCTTAGAGTGGAACTTCTTATATTTCTATATAAATATATTATTTAATTTTTCCACTGAGAATATAGGGGTTGTCTATTATGCTGTGCTATAATATTTTGTTTCTAAGGATTAAAAAAAAGTTACAAATGGCACACTATAATTAAGAAAGCTGAAGCCCAAAAAGTTTAAGAGACTAATCTAAGTTCGTATAGCAGGTAAATGACAGTGGTCTTTTTAATACGTCACAACCTATATTCATGGAATCATGTCTTTCTCCTGTATATTAGTTGGGGTTCTCCAGAGAACAAAACCAATAGTGCATGCATGCATATGTGTGTACGAGTCTGTGTGTGTGTGTGTGTGTGTGTGTGTGTGTGTGTGTGTTTAGGAAGACAGGGAGGGAGGTATGGTGGGAAGGACTGATGGGAAGAGAGAGATCCTAAGGAATTGGCTCATGAAAACATGGAAGTTGGCAACTCTGAAATTTGCAGGACAGGCGGCAGGCTGGATACCCAGGAAATAGTTGATGCTGCAGCTTGAGTCCAAAGGGAGCCTAGAAGCAGAATTCCTTTTTCCTTAGGGGACCTCCATCTTTTTTTTTTAAGGCCACTAACTGATTTGATGAAACTCACCCACATTAGAAAGGAGAATCTGATTTACTCCAAGTCTACTGATTTAAATGTTAATCTCATCTAAAAATTACCTTCACAGCCATGTCTAGATGGGTGTTGGACCAAATATCTGGGTATCATGGCCTAGCCAAGTTGACACATAAAATTAACCATCAAATGGTGCTGAAAGACTCGATTTAGGAAAAAAATCAAACCAGATGCTATCAACATTTTGGTGTACAACCATCCAAAGGTTTAAATTAAACCCATACTCTGTAGCTAGGTTATTTTGCTTTGTCGTCAGAGAAGGTTAAGTATGGAAAATCGGAAGGTAGGTTAGCTTATCCAATAGCTAAAAATCTGACTACAACATTAATTTTACTTATTTTTCTCCTCAGCATAAAATTCATTTTCTGCAAGTTGATTTTCACTGATGTTGCATTTTTCAGTTCCACGTTATGCATATTAAGTCTTCCAGAATGTAGTTTTATCTTGTCTAAGAGGCCAATTTTTTAACAAGCTCCAGAGAATTTCTAATAGGGCAAAAGGTGGTCAGTGGAACAGACTGCACTGCTAGAATACATTAATTTATTCCTGTAGTCTTCACTTGAAAATGTGTTGTTTAATGACCTAGGAAAATGTCGCATGCATCCAAGCATAAGAACAATAATTTACTGGCAGACAAGTTTCATACTACCATACTAACCCTAAAACAAATGCCTCCATCAGGTACAAAAGGGGGAAAAAAATAGGTGTATGAATTTAATTACAAAGAAATTAAAATTTTTTTGAATCCTAAATACATCACTTCGTGATTTTGATCTCTTGGGTATGTAAGAATCATGGAATATAGTAACTTTAAAGGGATCTCAGAGTATTTCTAAATTATGTTACTTATTTTCTAGATGAGCAAACTGCTTTCCTCGACAAAGGTCAAACAGCTTGTTAGTCATGAACCATGTCAGAAAACTGGGTGTCTTTTGTTCTTGTCACTATAATAGGTGGTTTCCAGTGGGGAAGGTTCTTGATCCAATATTACATTAAATCAAGTTTGCAGAAACTAGTAAAAATCATGCAATCTGGGAGTTCATCAGCTAACCTTAGAAAAAGAACTTTCATATATTCTCAAAATAAATGTTTTAATGACAGAAAAAATGTGGACTATTTCTCAGGGACTCATTTTATAGATCATGGAATAGCATTAAAGATAGTTCAACAACACAAGGGCCCAGTGGTTTGCAATCAGGGGAAGTATAAGGCATCACTCGCTGGAAAGCACACTGATATTCTAGTGTGTTTCCCAATGTAATGAAAACATAATATTAGCTGCTATCTACATACAATATGTTAAATAACAAATTTGTAATTATATTGTATAATTCCCTTTAAAAAATAAAGAACAGAAATAGAGATAGCGTAGTCCTCAATAAATAACCTGATGGGGTAGAAAAGGTTTTTAAACAATTACAGAGTTATGATTACACTATGGTTTTCAAGAAACAAATATAATGCTTAATAGACCTAGAAAGGCAAATATATTAAAGATACACTTATTAAATTTAATTGATTTATTCTTTCCCTACTAGTAGCATGACTCACAATCTAAGTAAACAGGTCAGTATTAACTCTATAATCTTTTCTTACTTTTGTTTTGTTTTGTTTTGTGCTTCTAGTCCATTTTTTCTGCCCTGCAAACATCTGTGTAGGTAATAAGAGCTAACAGTGTTTGCATGCCCCTCCTCCCAACATGAAGAGAGATCTGTGACAACATGAATATGGCTATGTCATCGAGAGCTAATGATTTTGGCCTCTATCATCTTCCTAGGGTGGAATTTGTACCTGTTTTCACTTCTAAAAAAGACCATAAAGATCCCTCTTGAGATAAGAAGAGGGTTGTAGATTCAAGAAGAGTTCTAACCTCCCGTGGAAGGAAAGATTCTATTTAGAAGTTGATTGTGTGACTTGTTTTTATGTGTAAATCAGGGCTAGGTAGTTACCTGTGTGAACATATTTCACGATGGAAATATAGAAATATCAGTTATCATCATTTAATGATTGAAGACTGTCCTTTACTTAGGGCTTTAAAAACATTTTAAAAAGGAGGAACTGGGCAGGATGAATAAACAGAAAGTTATGGGTAGATTTTACAGTTTTCTACCCAATCTCCAGAAACATGGTATAGCTGTATCAAATAAAGGTGATCCAAGCCTGAGTGTAGACTTGTTAATCATCAGCCAGCTTCCACTAAAAGTCTGGAAAAACAAATCCACCCATGGTGGCTAGTGACTAACTCAGTCACGCATCCAGTCCTATTTTTCTTTCTATATATCTCACTGTCTCTTGGTCCTTGTTAAATGATTAAAAGGTCTGCCCCTACATTTCTCAGCATCAGATTATGACAGAACAATGGCCCATTCCTATTGCCAGAACACTGCTCTCCTGATATTGCTGTCCTCACTAACAATGCAGACATTGCTTATTATATTACTTCTTCAGTTGAACACAGATGCATGCTACCTGCTCCTATGCTAGAAGAAACCTTGATGGTCATAATTCACAATTTCTGATTTTAAAAAAAAAGGAAGCCCAGACTGAATGACTCAGTTGGTCATTCTTGTAATTAAGGGCGGCATAATGGATAGAAGTCAGTTCTCACGAATTTCTGTCAGGACATTTCCAGAATATAAATCCAGAAATAGATTTAGAACATGCTGGACTATTTACTGATGGAACAACAGCCCACAACTCCTAATTGACAACCTTGGATTCTAATTTTAAAGCTACATTCATTGACAAAACACTTCTCAGACACACGAGCAAATCGGATTATAAACAACAGTAATTACTTCTACAGCCTTGGTAACACAAATACCAAAAGCTGACTCACACTGAAAATGATATTAAAAGTCCTTCTATAAATATTTAGATAGATGAGTAAAAACATTCTGCAAGTAATAGCTTGTTTTTCTTTTATATTTATTTTGAATGTAAACTGCATGTAAAAGAGACAACCAAATGCAATTGCCTGCTATTTCTCAGTGTTTCCTACTATATTCATTAAATAGCTAAGAAAATACACAATACCAGTTTTCAGTTGTGCATAATAGACAGAGGAGATACCAGATTGTCCTACCCATCAGAAAAAGACTACCAGGCAGTATTTTGTTTACTTGTTTTTAAGTAGCTTTACTGAGGTATAATTGATCCACCAAAAAACCTGGACGTACTTAGTGTATACAATTGGACGAGTTGGGCGTTAGCAGATACCCATGAAATCAAGGTAATAAACATACCTATCACCTTCAAAAGTTTCCTCCTGTCCCTGCATTGTTGTTTTCTTGTGGCAAGAACAGTCAATATGAGATCTACCCTCTAAACAAAATTTTAAGTGTATAATACTGAATTGTTAACTATAGGCACGATGTCGTACAACAGATCTCTAGAACTCGTTCATCTTGTATAGCTGAAACTTTATACTTGTTAAACAAGTACTCCCCATCTCCCCCTTTCCCAGTCCCTGGCAACCCCTACTCTACTCTGTTCTGATGAGTTTGACTATTTTAGATACTTCATGTAAGTGAAAACATGCAGTATTTTTCCTCTGTGACTGGTTTATTTAACTTATCATAATGTCCTCCAAGAACTCACCACTCAAAACCACTCACTAAATGTGTGTGGAATGTGTCAGGGGGTAAGGGAGGCAGGTGATGATAAATGAAACTACTTTGGTAAAATACTGATAATTGTGAAAGTTTTGTAGTAGATACACAAGAGTTAATTTTACTACTTTTTCTACCTCTGAGGTTGTTTTAAGTTTTCAAAATAATAAAAAAAAAATTCACTCATTGACTCTCATCCATCCCTCTCTACAGTTCAAATAGATTCATATTTTCCCATTCAAAAGCTCAGAGATAACTCAGTGTTAGATACTTCTTAAATTTCTGGTCTCACTTACTAACCTTTCTCTGCAGTCTTTTTCCTCTCTAAACGCAAAATATTTTCTTTAACTCATCCTTTGTTCCTTTGTACAAACACAGATATTTATGCAGGTGCATACGGGTTCCACCTTTAAAGCAGATGTCTGCCAAAATTACTGAGCAACACAGACCTCAGTTTCTCTTACTCCTTCTCCCTTATTCAGAGAAGGGCTAACCTCATGAGCTGTCTGGCATCGTCCTTTAATTGCTAAACAGTGATGCTTGAGGATAACTAAATCACTCATGGTTTCATTCATTTACTTACTTAACTAATGTTTGTTGACTATGAAGTAAATGTTAACATTGTAGTAAGAGCTAGGTACACAAAGAAAAATAGGACACAATCTTTGTCTTTACCACACAACACTAGGTAGCAGTCAAGAACACAGGTGTGTTTCAGTATTTTGTATAATTCTTGAAGCAGAGAAGGGTGATACCAAAGCTACTCAGATGAACTGAAAATTAGGCAGGAAAACATCTTGGGGGCAGTCCTTCCTGAGCATAGTAGTAAAAAAAACGAAGATAAAGTAGGAGGAGGACCTCTAGGCACAGAGTACTACCCTAGGAAAAGCATAAAACAGACAAACAAGGTAGTGTATTCAGAGAATGGTAAACAGTTCACATTTGCTACAGCATGAGATGGGAGGGATGGGGTGACTAGTGACGAGGCCATAGGTCTAGCTGAGGCAAGATAACAGACAGCTTCATATCATATGTTAAGGATCTTGGACTTTATCCTGTGGGTAACTAGAAACCAAATGTTTAAACAATTAAAGATGTGATCAGATTTCCATTCTAGATAGACAGATGAACACTCTACGCAGGGTTGATTTCAAAGGGATATCGATGAAAGTGGTGTTATCATAGTCCAGATGAGAGATCCTAAGGGCTTAATGTAGGACAGTGAAAAATAAGGAGGAAGAAACGGGTGAAATTGTTTAAAAAATTAATTCAGATATTAAGCAGATTTTAATATTTAATTAGATGTGGGGCATTAGATAAGAGTGCAGTGAGGGAAAAGCAAAGAATTACTCCCAGTTTTTTCGTTTAGTTGACCAGGTAAATGATTGTGCTAACAACTAATAAAGAGAATAGTAGAGGGAAAATATGTCTCTTTAATTATATAGATGAGCTCAGTTTGGGGGATAGTCATAGGATTGTTTTTTGGGATGAATGAAGTAAAACATACAGACATAGTACTGGGCTGGGTATACAGTAAATGTCCCATAAATGCTACCTATGATTTAGGTAAATAAAGGTAGAGATGACTACTAGGCAGCTGGCTGCAAAAATTCTGAGATCACTTGGAAAGGACTGAGGAAGAGAGAAATTGGGAACTCAGAATCATATGTGACAGTATGATCCTAAATACGCTGAACCAGGGAGAACGTGTAGAGTAAAACGTAAACACATAAAACAAAGTAAAGTAACAACAAAACAACAGGAAGCTCTGAGCTTTAGCAACCACCAGTTCTGGGGTAAGCAGAAAGAAGGAACAGTAAGCTTAGATGAGAGGATGAATTTCACAGGACCTAAGGAAATAATATTATGGAAGTGCAAAATAGAGTAGAGAGGTCCAGAAAGATGAGTGGAACGTGGCTGCTTACATACCCCGTATAGAAGGACACTAGTGAGCTACTGAAGGAAAGTTACAATGGTGTGATGGTGAGTGAAAGCACATTATAGCAGTTGTCACTGAGAATGGAAGGTGAGTAACGAGAAATAATTAGGGTACAACAAACATTCAAAAGGTCCTAGTGAAAGAGGAAAGAGAGGGCGGGGAGGGAAAGCGAGAAAGAGAGAATGGATTACAGGATCTCGGGATGTATTTTGTCGTTGAAGTAGTGATTTCGGATGCGGAAAGCTTAGGTATATTGACAGAAGGAAGTTAGCAGGAAATGAGAGTTTGAGGGGGCAGAAGGAATAACTCGATGGAGTGAGGGAGAGGAAACAGACGACAAAACAGTTTGAGAAGGCAGATGAATGTAGAAAACAAAACAACAACATAGCGAGGTTTTTCGTATTTGGTTATTTGAAATATATCTCCAGCACCTCCACAGTCATATCATAATCTCTAATTTGTATTAATTTCTTCATCCAGGAGCTTAAACTATTTAATGATCAAAATTATTATTAACACTGAGAGAAGATAATTTCTTCGAAAAATACAACCCGATGATTAAAAGGCAAAAATTATTAAATGTATTCACATTCTTCTTTTTCTGGCCTGAAGGACTATCCATGAACTGTCAAACTGAGCTGATCTAAGGGACTGGCCTGGTTTTCAACTGAGGTAGCTAAATTCATTGTAGTCATAGTTGGACTTGATGTTTAAAAACATGCCCTGAAAATATTTTAAAGAGCTGTATAAGAATATTATAATCGCTCGGTAATGAATGGTTAGTACAGAATAAATTTTCCTCTCCTATATTAATAACGGAAATAAGTATTTTCCCCAAAATGTAAGTGTTTGTGTATATAATAACAGCATTAAAAAGGCTAAAGTAAGGCTTTTGTCCCTAACTAAAGCTTTAGATGTTATTTTTTTTAAGTAATCTCTACACCCAACGTGGGGTTCAAACTCACAACCGTGAGAGCAAGAGTCACATGCTCTATGGACTGAGCCAGCCAAGCACTGCCCACCCCCCAAACTAATGCTTTAAAAACAATACATTCAACTTGTTTTACTAGTGGGATTCATCAGTCTTGAGACTATTGTAGCAGAGAGAAGCCAAAAGATGAATCAAAGCCTATTCTATATTAAACAGATGTTTTTGTCATCCACTTTTTCATTTCTTATAGTACAGAAACCTCCATTAGAATCATCCCCTCAAGTCCCACATTTCAAGGAACTGAAAGAGTGTTTTCTCCATGAGTAATGTCATCAAAAATTATGTATTTGATAATATCTCCAAATGTTGTCTTATTTTGCTTTTCTAGATGAAGCAAAGGGCAATCAATAGAAAAGTAAATTACCCCAAGAAAACACCAACATGAGCACTTGATAGTAAAGACACAGAAAAGCACTCAGAGATGAGATTTATAACTTGGCAGACAAAACACCTGAACATGACGTTTTTAAGAGACAGTGATTCAGTACCATGGGATTATAAGCAACAGTATTAATGCCTCCAAATAATAATAATTAAAAAAAAACCTAAGAAACTGCTATGACACAGTAGCCTATATTCTTCACATTACAATACTGTCTGCTAAATTTCCTACAACGAGCACTTGAGACTGCATTATAAAACAGTAATTTCTAGGTAAAAATCCTACCGGGAAATGATACACTCCTAGTTTTATGCAGACAATATGTCTAAGAAATTGTATCAACTTAACAAATTATAAATTCCCACATTTAATTGACTGGGAAATGCACATTTCATTGTATTTCTAACTGCTATATTAATCTTCTACATCTCAATGTAGTAAGACAGCCAAATTAAACATTTTTAAAGCCATAGTCATATATTCAGGTTTTAAACTAAAATTATTCCTGTCTTAGAAAAGCAAGAGTCTAATTAATTACAATCTTAGGGATGACATTTTCCATACTGTGTCTTAATACCTTTCTTAAGCACTTGAAAATTTTAAATTACTTCACCTATTTTTGTAGTGGAACGAAATCATTCCAATTAGGTTAGACCAAACTTACTTGAGAGAAATTAGTGTTGTGAAATTAACGTGATCTGGTAGGATCAAAAGATAAAATACATATTGAATGAACAATGATGTCTAACCCAACTGATCCCGTTTACCCTGTGAAATATCAGTGAGATGTATTTTATGACTCATCTGTGTAAACCATCACCTAGAAATGCTTCTATTTTCCCTGTTTCACCTGTAAAAGAGTTTGGTTCTCTTTCAGGGCTTTCTCCAAATTTCTCTATAAAATTTATCATTTAAGGATTCCTTTAAAAAGCATGGAAAACACTCATATTTAATAGTGTCAACTGAAAACTCTAACACTGATGATTACTGACTATGATAAATAATCATAACAACTTACTGCTGAGGCGAAGCCAAGAAAACACAGTAAAATAACTGTTTGCTGATTAAAATTGTAAATTAAATGGTATTAGAGGGGGAACTGGCCTGCATGATAAAAGAAAGCATCATACGAGTCCAAATTTTTTTCTTTCTACCATAAAATTTAGTTGTAAACAAAGTTTCTTTTTGATGTAAGAATGAGACAGAAGCATTTTCTTTATTTTTTAAGATTTTATTTATTTATTTGAGAGAGTGAGTGAGAGAGAGAGCACAAGCAGGAGGAGGAACAGAGGCAGAGGGAGAAGCAGACTCTCCTCTGAGCAGAGAGCCCTACTCGGGGCTCTATCCCAGGACTCCTGGATCATGACCTGAGCCAAAGAAAAACACTTGCTTAAGTGACTGAGCCACCCAGGTGCCCTGAGACAGAAGCATTTTAAAGTAACTATTTTAAATTATAGCACTCAGATCTACTAATTTGTAATATTATTTTTTATACCAAAAGAAAAGGGAAGGGCATAAGCATCTGTTGTAACCCACAGAGCAATGACACTAAGAGAAGTCACTATGGCATCTGTCCAATTTTCTGTTAATTTATTAAAGAACAGAACTTAAACATATTATTGTTATAATGGGGAAAGATGAAAAATAAAAATATATACTAAATATTGCAAAAGGAATTATATTTCACAAATGAATCTAAACAGATGTTAAACAACATAGAACAATTACTTAAAACAAATGTGGGCTTATCTAAGTTCTTTACAATTAAAAAACATTAAGTCACAATGATGTCCTATATATTGCTTATAATGTTGGCTATATCCAGCTCCAAACCTGAAGTTCAGTAAGGAAAAATTATTGGTAGTTTTATTGAATTAACAGAAAAATATATGAGTAAAAATTTCAAATAATGGAGAATCTGGCTAAAAACTCCCTTCTATGACACTGCCAAACGACAGGGATTTTTATTGAATATGTATTCTGGTTAATATAACATTGCTGAAAGAAGTTAAAAAAAAGTCACTTAATATGATTTAAAATGGCTATTTCCTATTATAGCAATAGGCAACATCGTACTTAACAGTGAGGAAGTATTATTCGGAAAGAAAAAAATGTTATCACAATTATTATTTTATGCTCTTCTGAATGTGCTATCCGATGCAATTTTATAGGAAAGAATATATCAAGTATAGATATTGGGAAAAGAATGACAAAACCATCACTTTTTGATGATATGAGCACTTAAGTGGCAACCTAAAAGAATCAGCTGACATCTGTAAGAATATATAAGAGAGTGTTCAAACCAAATAATGAAAATGTCTTCTCTCCTATATATCACCAGTCAAGAATACAAAGACAATAATTCACTATACCCACAAAAATGTAAAATATACAGAAATAAAATTAACAAAAAAAGTGCAGGGCCACTACAAAGCAAAGCAACACATCCACATGCATGTGCGTGTACACACACACACACAATCAATAAAGAGCAACATCAAATATCAGGGCACTAAATAAAAAAACAAGTACCATGCTATGCATGAGATGACTCCTGACTATGAATATGGTAAATCTCTTCAACCTATTAACCAAATATTACCCAATTATATTCCCAATTTTGCAAATATATCTTAACATTTTTCAGCATTTGATTTTTATCTTTAAAAACTATGCTAAAATTCTGGGGCACCTGGGTGGCACAGTTGGGTTGGACATCCAAACCTTGGTTTTGACTCAGGTCCTGATCTCAAGGTTGTAGGATCAAGCCCCAGGACAGGCTCTATGCACTCAGCACAAGTCTGCCTGGGACTCTCTCTTGCTCTCTCTCTGCCCTCTCTCCCGCCCCCACATGTGCACTTTCATGTGCTCTCTCCCTCTCAAAGGAATGAATAAATCCTAAAAAAAAATAAATAAAAACTATATTAAAATTCTAAGTGACCTCAAGATTCTTAATAGTGCCAAACACATTTTTACATATAAGGACATCTACTGTGATCATAAATTCAGCTAATATGCTAACATCTTTAACTCCAATTTCTAAAAGTTTAATTCAAACTGATAAGAAAGTACAAGTTAACCTTTTTATGCCCCCTTTTCACTGATTCCATTAATGGCCATTATGAAAGAAACTACAAAAAAAAAAAAAAAAGGGTCCATCATAATTAAAGGTCATGTTGACAGTGATCACAAGTTATGTGTACTTAAGGATCAATACATGACCAACAGTCTTGTCTAGTCTCTTTCTGGGTTGCTATGTGATTTGACTACTTGCAAAGCCCATCACTGTTTTTAATTCTCCCACTGAGACATCAGTCATTGCTCAAAGAGTCAAAGGATTCTCAACCTTACTTCTTATCCCACAGTTCCCAACATAGACATTTCTAGTATTCCTTTAACCAAAACTAAATACTAAGGGTTACTTAATATGGACTAGTGTCATGCTCTTCAATTGTTTCAAACCATGACCTTGCATAACAAACAAACAAAAAATATTTCTTCAGAGATCCTGAAACATTTTCTCTATGGGCTTATCTTTTTTCTAAAATCTGTCCTTAGCTAAGAATCACTCCCCAGACCTACTGATCTATCTCAGATGTGGAATTCTTCAGAAGATATTAAAGAGTTAAAAGCTAAGATTCATTGTATTTCATTCTTACAGTTGTCCAACTTTCAAAACAAAATTTTGATTGCCAGCATTTTTGAGCACTTGATCTTTTCTGTGTATATGTGTATAAACTTGGTGGTCTTCCTAGTCTAGGAATTCCTGTTGGTTTGCACTGATTTTTTTTTTTTTTCTAGTAACACCTGTCAATAACATTAATGGAATATTGCAGTAAACATTTACCAGGATAGTAAAAGATAAACAATATTTATTAAATAAACAATTACTTCCTGAAACTAATTCTTTAAAAAATTTACGAAAGTCCCTTCATTAGGACCAAGTTCATGTTCATCCTAGCAACAGCATGATTTTATCACCTTTAATCATACCCACTTCAAACAAATCTTTCTAGACTGAAAAGCTTAGACTTGTCACGATGTAAGCATATGAAAACCGTTTCTTCTCTTGAACCACTTCAGTTCGCTCTCCTTTGAACTATGTCCATCCCTTAGATCACGCCCATCAGCAACAAAAGCACAAAATGCCACCTCGTCCACTGCCTTTCAGGCCATCTGTAGCAAAATGGCTCTGAATGAATCACCCCCATGAATCATCTGTTTACATTGATTAAGATAACAGAGAACAAATGATAACAAAAAGTGTATTAGCTAAATGATGAATATGCTACCAGAAGCCACACAAGATATCAATGAAATGTCAAGAAGGCAATATGGGACTATGTCTTACCTGTCAAAAGTAATTCCCAAAATAAATGGACCTTAGGCAGCATGGCCAATGCTTTCATTTTGGCTGTCTTAATGATCAAAGCAAATCATTGCATGATTGATTCAGCTGTTTCAATCACAATGAGGGCCAAAATGAATGGATTAGATGTTCAGCTGTCTTGATCATCCAAAGGAAATAGATACAGTCTGAGAGTTAAAAAAAAAACAAAAAAAAGTTGCTGTGATCTGGTGATATCTGAAAATGACTAAAATCGTACCTTCATATGGAACAAATAGGGTATAGATTATAACCAGTCTACCAGTCATATTCACCTTCTATCAAATTATCTGAATTTGGATTTCATAATTGGAATGTAATGATATAAAAAAATGATCACTAACGTTTACTGAAGGCTTAATGTATGCCATAAATTAGTTTAAGTGCTTCATAAGTCTTAATTCATTCATCCTCACAACAATCCTCTGAGATGAGTACTGTTATTAACCACATTTTAAAGATGAGGAAACCAATGTATGAGGTCACATTTGCAAGAGGTCACATAGGTAATAATTGCACAAAATTGCTTATCTGGTAATTGAGTCAATCTACTGTCAAACCTTAATCCCTCCACAGTAATACGATTAAAACACTCAGTTAAAATGAATATCAAATGAGAAGTTAATGTAGAGAGTCAATTTATATTTATATTGATGTAAATAGAAGAAGAAGAAAAAATAAGTTTAAAAAACTGACAAGCTTTTGAATTTTAATAATTATGAAAAGTAAATAATTTATAATGCAATAATTTATAACAGTTCATTATTTATAACGCAAATAAGGCAATGTTATCTATTAATACAATAATAGACACTAATAACACATAGTCAACTCAGATTATGTAAAATAATGAGGAGTAAGCGTCCTGGATATACCTAAATCACAGGAAAAGCTAAACTATAACTCTTGATCATCAGATCATACACAAACCATAGATAAAGCATAAGCGACACCAGGCATTCTCTTATCTCCCCAGCAGGACTTGAAATTAGCTCCTTATTGCTATATTCTTTGGGCTTAAAGGAGGTTCAGTCAAGTGTCGGGACTGGGTCCCATGGGAAACATAAAGGAACCCCTCCTTTCCTCAGTTACAACAAGTAGAAGGTCTCTGCAGTGTGCTGGCCATAATTAACCCAATGCAAAGCAGTATGATGTTCAGAACTGCTGACAATTGCCTCAGCCCAATTACCTAATTTTGACCATAAATGGAGTGGAAGTAATGATGGGAGAACTAATTTATACCCTAGGAGTAGGGAAAGGCTTTCTAACAATGTCACAAAAGCCAGAGTCATAAAAGAAGAAAAAAAAATCAATATAGTCAATTACTTAAACCCCAATTTTCTGTCCGGCAAAACCACCATAAACAAAATGAAAAGACAAATGGTAAACCGTGAAGGTATTTACAATTCTTATGACACACTATAGAGAATAGCTTATTTCCCTAATATATAAAGAAGTTAGACAAATCAATAAGAAAAAGACTAACAAAGAGAAGCATGAAAAGCATATGAACAAATTGCTCTCACACACACATACATAAATGGCTTTTAAACACATGAAGTAATACCCCACATCACCCACAACAAGGGGACTGCAAATACTGATATATCAGACAAAAATTCAACAAAACAAAAAATGATTTTATGCTATTAGTGTAGATTTTGGAGAAACAAACTATCTTGGCTTAGTGAGCGTACAATAATTTCTATTAGCTGGTGGTAAAAAAAAAAAACTTGGCAATATCTAACAAGATTATAGATGTATATACTTGTTGACACAGTGACTTCACTCTAGGAATTAATCCTACTGATAATTTTTCACACTAGCAAAATGACATTTCTACAGGATTATTCATTGTAGCAGTGTTTGCCACAGTAAAGAGATTGGATACCATATAAATGTACATTAAGATGGAACTGGATAAAGTAGACCCTATTCAGACGCCTATAGGTGTTTTTATCCAGTTCCCATCTATAACAAAAAATGAGGAAGTTCTTTATGTACTGGTATCAATACATATAACACGCTACTGTTTGTGTGATAAGCATGTCTTCACTTTCATATTTTAAAAATTTTGTCTCGAAGGACCCATTAAACCTCACAATTTGGGGGTTTCTTATGGATAAGAACTTGGAAACAGGGAGACTTTTCCTATAGATCATTTGTAAAGTTTCTGTATATTGAACTATGTGAATATCTTAACTTAATAACTTAATTAGACAAATAATAATCTGACTTTCAGAACAAAAATCAGTGCTTCATTCGTTCACTGATTAGGAGAGAAGAGATTCACCCTCCATGAGGCCAAATTTAAGTTCATAGTTCCATTTCTAGTAGTGCTTTACATCTTAGCAAAAGTTTGTTAAAGAGTGCATCTTTTTTTTAATAAACTTTACACAAAATTCTTGTTTTATATAATTGAACTCTCCAGGAGCTCTCTGATGTTCCCTTAATCAGTTATACTTGCACAGAAAACACCAGGGACAAACAGGTACTAGGTAAACATGTCTCAGAGAAAGAATATTCCAATAATAATATATTTCTCCAGGAGTTTTAGTAAAAACTATATCACGAGCTGGAAATAAATTAAATGATATGAAATGCAAAGCTAACTTTCATTCTTTTTTATAGATAGATTTCTAACAAAAAATAATTCCAGAAACTACAGTTTAGAAAGAATCCTTTTGCAAGGAATGAAATATATACGTAGCAGAGGAACTATCAGGCGGTGGGCCAGTATAATAAATTACACTCTCAATAAATTGAATGATAGGATACGAAATGAATTGAATGAAAGTTTAAATCCTGAGTCCACATTTGTTTCATTAAGATTTCGTCTACTGAACCTATCTTTAGCTCATCTGTAAATCACAGTATATACAGCTTATCTACATGTGCCTATGACAAATAGCATTAAGAGGACCATACCAGCTCTACTGACATTACTTTATGTAAACACCAGTATTTGGGGGAAAAAGTAATTTGTAATTATTCCATTTACATGTGCTACACTGTTTAAATTGCTATTTGTGTTCCCTTTACATTGCTTAGAAGGAGTCACATTTTAAAATTCACTTTGTCCCCCAGTCAGCTCTACTGAAGGAAATGCATATTTGACATGTTTTACAAAGAAAGGCAAAGTGAATTTAGCTAGGATCAAACTAAACTCAAGCCTTCTCTTTCTCAGTCCTTTCTTCCAGAGAGAACTTGTTTGTGTTTTTGGACTCAGTAAAGATTTTTCTGACCTTTAGCTGTCTGCAGTTATTTTTTTTTCACCTCCTTTTCTGGATTATCCAACTGTTTAATATATTCACACAGAGTCTCTTGGCCTTTCAAAGTTTAAAAGGATCTATTAGAAAAGAAGATTGTGATACACCATAATTTTGCAGGAACAAATAAAAGGTCAAAGGATCCAAGCACAGAGATGACGAGATAGTTCACTGATAAATCAGTATTAGGCTCTATGTTGACCATGACAGAAGGGTTATGAGCAAAGGGCAAATCATTTAGAGGGTTCAGGGAAACCTTGTGCTCGGGCAAGATCTCTCCCCCTGCACTTTGGTCTCCCCTGAAAATCCGCCCTTCTTGCACCAGAGTTCTCAGTATAAATATAACAAACAACACGTTCAAAGTCAGGTTCTAACATTTAAAATATTTTAAATGCAAGTTTTCCATCTATTTTCAATTAAATCAAGAGAGCATACATTCAGCAAGTAATATGGAAGTTAGGATGGCCTCATGGTTTAATTATTAATGAATTCTAGCTTCCACCTGGGTACGGGTAATGCCTTGAGATTCCTCCAAACCGGTCTCTGGAAAATGGCGGGTATAGAAGGAAGTGCACCACCAAATAAGCATGGGTAGTATCTTAACGTGTCAAATATTTTAAATGATAGGTCCACAGCTAAAGTAATTAAAAAAAAAAAAAAACACTTTCTTAATACTGTTATACTTGAAGAGGTCGAAGGAGAAAATGGTCAAAATTTGGCACTGTTAAAATTCTAAGAGTCCACCTAAGGATTTATTTCAAAAGAGCATTTTAGTAAATCTGTGATGTGTACTTGCTCTGTCCAATAAGGCAGCAACTAACCATTTGGGACTATGAGGAATTAAGATGTTCCAGAAGTGTAAAATTCACAGAGTTTGAACACTTATCATGAAAAAAGGATGTAGATCTCAATATTTTTTTATTGATTACACCTTGAAATGCTATGAGTTTGGATACTGTAAGTCAAATCTATTATTAAGATTAGTTTGGGGCACCCGGGAGGCTCAGTCAGTAAAGCTTCTGCTTTCAGCTCAGGTCATGATCCCAGAGTCCTGGGATCAAGCCCTACCTCAGGCTCCCTGCTCAGCGGGTGTCTGCTTCTAGCCTCTGCCTCTGCCCCTTCCCTTGCTTATCTCTGTCTCTCTCTCTCTCTCTCAAATAAACAAAAATCTTAAAAAAAAAAAAAAGATTCATTTTACTTTTTTTTTTTCCTTTTAACATGGGTTCTATAGAATAAAAAAATTATGTATGTGGTTCACAGTTATACCTTACAGCATTTTTCCATTGTCCTTGATGGGCACGCGCTTTAGTGTGTTGTGAAAAGTATGAGCACGTGTACGCATGTGCACATACATATACAGATGTTTTCATATTTTATATATATTTATATAGAGAGATAAGTATATTTCAAAAAGAAAAGCATTATAGATAAATTAGATATCAATCTTACAGGTTTATAGAGAGGGAGAAAGATGTATATATTTCCTAAAGGAAAAGAAAAAAAAAAACTTGTTGGAAACGTATTGACTAAACGATAGAAAATAACTTTTGTGAAACCTGTAGATTTTTTTGTAAAGGCCACTCTAAATACTCCACAAAGAAATATTGGCTTTGAACAGCACAAGTTCAAGAATAGGTCAGCAGAGGCGAAGCATAATGCCCATAATGTCTGGGGAGCCTCCAGAGGGGAAAGTGATAGCATGTCTACATGTTTTAATCCCCCAGTAGCACACGCAGTCACTCTGGAGGAAAGCAATAAGCTGCCTTTCCAGATAAGGTAATACAAGTGATTATGAAGAAAAGCTTTAAAATCCATGCAGTAAATCACTAAAAAAAACAATGTTCAGAATTCTTGAGGCGAGTAAATTATTCTTCCTGGACTGTGGTGGCGTGCTCTACTTTGCTGGTTTGTAAAGGTGGCCCTTGCAGACTCTGAAGTCTTGGAATTTAGCTTATTTTTATAGAACATCAAACTAGATGCTTAAATAAGCCTCAAAGACTTCTTTTTCTCTGCCAAAGTCCTAGAATGAGGCTTCTTCCTGCCACTAAACACTAGGGAGATGGTAAGAAAGATATAAATGTAAAATCTAATTTGTAATCTCTTTTGTAATTACAAACGAACTGCATCAAGGACTCCTTCTTTACTTCAGTCACCGCAAAGTCAGAGTAAGTGAGGTCGGACTGAAAATTTCCTCTGTGAAGGCAAGACAAATATAAAAGCCACAAGCTCTTCTTGTTCAGACATGGAGGTAAATGTCAAATTTCACTAAAACGACCTTTAATCTTATAACTCATCAATCACATTTTATTGCATTGATGTTCTGATATAACAAACTGCTATTAAAATGCATGCAAATTTGATCCTCCTCACTCCCAAGTACCCGAAGTCCAATCTGAAATGTTTTCCTGTAAATATCAAACATCTCTCCTGTGAAAGCAATCAATACCATTTTCATTTGATGACGGTATCTTTTCACATGTTTCAGATAGGGAAAAAAGTCTACAGAAAATGTTACTTTATAAATACATCTTAGAAATATATCTTAGAAAATATAATCTGGTATTCATAGATTCCACAACAATGAGATCAATTTAAGGATTCCAATTGACTTTGGTGTTTCTTTTCTTGTTTTTAATTGGTCTATCTAGACAAGCCCACACTATGTTCATAGTGTAGTTAAATGCCATGTGTTGACTCCTGACATTATGCTGTTATTACCTTAAAATGGAAACATTCATTTAAAGTATATAAGTGGTGTACTTTTAAAGAACCTTTCTGTGGTTTCTCCAAAAGCATTCCAGAGAGGTTACTTACGTTGCTTTGAAACTGGTTTGAGTTATGGGAAGGCCGTAGCCTTCGACCAGCAGCTGAGACAGCAAAGGAGATGAAAGTTTTTAGCTCTGAGATCCAAGGGGAAACACAGCTGCTGCAGCTGGCCTGCTAAGATCTCAACACTTAGTACAATGATCGAGAAGGCGATAATGTCGTGTCTCGGCTTGAAAAGTGCATTAATAAAAACAATCCTTAAACAAAACAGGGAAATCGATTAATCAAATCTAGGCTCCAGGCTGAAAAACAAAATGATTTAAAAAAAAAAAAAAAGGCAAGTGAAGGGGAAATCCTCTTAGATTTTTAGAGATATCTGCTTTTGAGACATCATCTTGCCTCAAAGACATCATATACAGGATGGAATATAACTTCTTAAGAAACCAAGTTTAGGGGCGCCTGGCGGGCTCAGTCAGTAGAGCACGTGACTCTTGATCTCAGGGTTGTAAATTTGGCCCCCACATTGGGTATAGAGATTACTTAAAAATAAAATCTTTAAAAAAAAGGAAGAAAGAAAGAAAAAAAGAAAGAAAAAAAGAAAGAAAGAAAGAAAGAAAGAAAGAAAGAAAGAAAGAAAGAAAGAAAGAAAGAAAGAAAGAAAGAAAGAGAAAAGCCAAGTTTACTTTGGACAGGTCCTTCTAAAGAGTTTTGAATTAATATAATAGAAAATGGGAGTTTGACAAATGTGTATCTTCCATAATAGGTGCTAGAAATATGTCTTGGGCCACAGCTTGTTTGCTCTGAATAGTTACACTGCAGAACACATGTGTAAAGCTGGTCTGTCTTGGAGATTAACTGTGCCAACACGTGAAGTACCCGAAGCTGTACCTCAAAACAGTTGTCTACGGAGGGCAAACAAGCTTCTGTGAATCTGTCAGGGAAGCTATGGCAAAATATCTGGATATGGCGTGTTTTTGTTTTTGTTTTTTTTCAAAATAATTATAAATATCAGAAAAGTGTAAGACTGCTCTTCTCATATTAATAACATCTTTCTTCCAAGGACTTCAAAGTTCTAAACAGCCATTATCTTATTAACCTTAACAACCCGTCAGGCAGGTAAGACAGTAGCATTATTATACCTATTATTACACCTATTTTAAAGATAAGGGCCCTGGCTTGGTAAGGGCATGTAACTTCTCCAAGGCCACACACTAAGTTAAAGAGGAAATAAAACGAGGCCAGATCCTCTTGGTCTAGAAATTCTTCCCTGTTCATTTACGGTAAATTCTGCTTTCAGGTAAAAAGAAAAGTTAAGACAATTAAACACATTATATTTTATATATATAATTGTTTTGTTTGTATAACAACAGTACATTTGGGAAAAGGACAACCTGACAAATGATTATAAAAATTACCAGATAACTAAGCAGCCTTCTGATATGTTCTCCCCTACACTTATTCTTGACAAACAGCAACATAAAACTAACCTGTACATTCTGTTTAGAGACCTTTTTTTTTTTAATAAGTAATCCCTACACCCGATGCGGGGCTTGAACTCACAACCCAGGAGTCAAGAATCACATGCGATACCAACTGAGCCAGCCTGGTGCCCCAAGCTGTATATTCTGCATGGTAAGAACCTTATTAATTTTTTGGATGCAAGACACATTCCATGATTTTATGTTTTCTCTACAACCAAATAAATGTGTTAGTTCAAGTTGGCCTCTTAGCTGTTTTAAAGGAAAAGGACAGATTTGTAGATATTACTTCTTTATCCCTCCACTAAAAGCAGAAATTTTTTTAACAGTTATATCACAACTTCAGTAGGAAATATTTCCATTCAATCACTCATTCATTCAACTGAATTTGTTCTGAGTCCTGAGGATGAAGCAGGGAACAAAGAAGATGGAGTCTTTGCCCTCATGGTGATAAGTGCTAAGTAGGAAAACTAAAGCAGGGTAAAGGGACTGAGAGTATGGAGGGAGGTGCAGGTTGCCCTATTACATAGGAAATCGGAGCAGTCTGTTTTTCACGACCGCTGTGCACACAGATTTAAAGGAAATGCAGAAGCAAACCAAGGGGCATGTAGTAGATAGAACTGTCCCGGCTGAAGGTATCCTTCAAGCCTGGGGAGTAATGAGCCTCGGTGGAGAACATGAGGTCAGAGAGAGACTTGGGGTGGGGGTGGGGTAGGGGATGATAAACATCACGTCAGGTTCATAGTTCCTGTGGAAACCCTGGCTTTGACACGAAGTGAGAGCAAAAACATCCAAGAGTTTAGAGCAGAGCACGAAGTGAATTACATTTTATTTTTTTAAAAAGATTTTTTAAAAATGAGAGAGAGAGAGAGCACGTGTACAAGTCGGGAGAGGAGCAGAGAGAGAGGGAGAGGGACAAGCAGACTTCCTGCTGAGCATGGGGCCAGATATGGGACTTGATTCCAGGTCCTTGAGATCATGACCTGAACCAAAGTCAGATGCTTAACTGACTGAGCCACCCAGGCACCCCATGAATTACACCTTAAAAGGGTCATTCCAGCGGCCTTGAGGAGAGAGAAAGTGGGTATTGAGCAGGGTGGAAGCAGGAGCCCACTTGGGTGGTGACTGCAGTAATACAGGTGAAGACAGTGGTGGCTTGGTCTGCCACAGTAGTGGTGACCCAAAAACAGGATGAGAGCCTGGATACATGTTGAAGGCACAGATGACAAGACTTGCTGATGGACTGGATGAGGGGTATGAAAGGAAGAGAGGAGTCAAGCACGACTTTATGGCCTTTAAGTTGAACAATCAGAAAATGGAATTTCTATGCACTGAGCTGGGAAGGCTGGGAGTGGATCAGTCTTTAGATATTTGTTTTGGACACAGTGAGGTTGGGGCATCTCATAGATCTTCTAGTAGAGATGTTGAGTTGGCAATTCAGTAGAGTTTAGTGGAGCAATGCTTTAAAATTATAGAGGTTTAAGGGATCTTAACCAACAACTTTCACTTACTTTGTAGAGAAGTACAGGGAATGTTCTCAGAAACACATGTTCACTAGAAGCTTTGGCAGGAACCAGGGTCTCCTGAATCCCAGTTTATCTCTGACTTCAATATATCATGTTATAACTAAATGTGAAAAAATGGTCAGTTTTTTGAAGGATCTTTAAGGAAAGGACTGCACTTTCAAATCTTTGAGTAAGCTAAAGTGATTTTACGTGTCTCCTTTTTGAGAATGCTCAAAGAGAAATTTAGTATCTTTTGAATAGTTCAGTTATTATGAGAATATCAATAAATACATGAAGTTGAAAGTAAATATCCAGGCCTGTTTTTGTTTGATTTTTAAAATAATTTATATCTCTCATATCATCTTCCTTTTCTAGCTATCATCAGTATGCCTTTCAAGAGCAAGGATGGAAGATATAAAAGGATTTGAAGGGGGGTTCAAAGCACCCTTCTTTGAGGGACACCTAATTTTCACTGTTTCATTCCTAGTTTCCACATGTCTTTCAGACAGATGAGGCTGAGATAGGCCCTTTATGTTGTTTTTCAATCAAACTCTCTCTCATATATCATATATATATACACATACAGACAAATACACATATTTTAATTCCCCTTTTTGGAGTAGCATTGGGCATTGAGTTTGGCTGCAAAATTATGTTTTCAAATGTGGGTTAATAAGCTTTATTTCAGAGTATGATGATAACATTTTTTGAATAGAAAAAAAAGGTAGCCAAAAAACATACTTATGTCACTCTATATTTTAAATATTACTAGTATATTTTAATACTAAATTTGAAACCATATAACAAGTTTAAAGAGAAAGGATTAAAGAAATCACACTGAAGGTTAAGGCCATATCTGCAAAAAAAAAAAAAAAAAAAAAAGGTGAAGAGCTCATCCTTTTCCATTCCCTTCTGTTATGCAAGTCATAGGCAGAACATTGAAGCAAATATGTGATACAGAATAAAACAAAATCTTTCACGAATTTTAAAGAACAAAAAAGTCTGTCAGGAAGTCCTACAGGGAGAAGGGCTATAGGAACAAGAACAGTGCAGGTGGGGACAAGGGCCAGCAATGATGCAGCAGGGCGCAACGCCTCAGGCAGAAGTGCTGGTGCGGGGACTGGCATACGCGATTGTTGCAATAAGCTATCCCTTCATTTTCTCAGGGCAGTTCTTTATTTATTGTCCTGCTTGCTGGTCTACATAGAGCGCTAGATAGAGAACACAATTACGAAAGATTCTAGAAGAGAAACATAAGATTGTTCTGTCCCTGGAAAGTCCATTTCTGGTCTGGGAAACATCTCACTGAGGGATAACAATCTTTATTACCTTTTACTCTTTCCTATACATCTTTTAAATAATTTTTAAAACCAATAAGATTACATTTAAAAAATACACATCCATGGGGTGCCTGGGTGGCACAGGGGTTAAGCGTCTGCCTTCGGCTCAGGGCATGATCCCGGCATTATGGGATCGAGCCCCACATCAGGCTCCTCCGCTATGAGCCTGCTTCTTCCTCTCCCACTCCCCCTGCTTGTGTTCCCTCTCTAGCTGGCTGTCTCTATCTCTGTCGAATAAATGAATAAAATCTTAAAAAAATAATAAATTAAAAAAATAAAAAATACACATCCAAGGGGCACCTGCGTGCCACAGCTGGCTTAAGTGACCAACTCTTGATTTTGGCTCAAGTCCTGATCTCAGAGTCCTGGGATGGAGCCCAGCATGGGTGCCACGCCACACTCAGAAGGGAGTCTGCTTGAGGATTCTTTCCCTCTCTTTCTGCACCCCCACCCCCTGCCACTCGTGTGCTTGCACGTGCGTGCACGCACTCTCTCTCAAATAAATAAAAAAATCTATAAAAAAAAAAAAACATGACATGTCTATTAGCTTACTTATAAGTATTGGCAAGAAAATCCATTTGTTGTCCATTCTAAAGTTAAGAGAATAAGAATGTTTGACATTTGGGTAAATTGGGACCATCACTAGGTCTCACTTTCCTTGTTATAAGGCAGCTGTGGAGATTAAATATTATCTACCTGCTACACAAAGAACACTCAATAATTGTTGGCTTTTTGCTACTATATGCTTATCTATAAATTATAGCTAATAATTCTCACAGATAAAATATAAGAATTTATTTGGAAAGGGCACCTGAAAAGCACTTGAAAATATACAAATCAGTTTTATAAAGTGTGCATCAGTATCAAATGATGGTTGACTGATACGCAACAATGTAAGGTATGGAAAATACAAAAAGTAAGTTAAGAGAATTATTTTAAAATTAAACAACAAACAGCAGAGGTAACTTTTTTGAAAATGTAAAGCAGCCTTTGCTATTGAGATTTTATTTTTCAGATTAATCCTCCTCATTTAACCCAAAATAATTTACAGGCTGTCAACCAACATATTGATTTCTTATTTAAAAATACTAAAATTTACTACTTTTAGTATAACATAACATAGCATAACATAAACATTTATGGGATGCTTATGCTAGTTATCAATAATGTTATGAATAGTAATCTCTCTATAGTATAAATTTAAGCAATACATTAAGGCAATGTATTTAGCTTCCCAGAAATTTAAACCATGTTTTAATTTAGAATCAGTTCCTGGGAAATGAAGCATAACATCTAGCATGCATTCATTTTTCATGGTTTCTATCAATCTCTAAAGAGATTTAAGAATTTCACTTAGTATTGTAGGATATTTATAATTAAGTAAAGCACTTTAATACATGTTAAATAGAAGTACAAAGATGATTTGTGGGAAAGAGTACTTAAACACTCTGAAATATATCTGACTCCAATTAAGCACGAATCTTTATCATTATAACAGATTTCTCTTTTCTCTATGGTATGCCAATTCTACTCTCTGTAGTATGTTACAACAACTCTTACTAAATAATACTACCAATGACAAAACTCTTTAACTGGAGACTAGCGATTCAGAAAACATTAAGAAGTTACCAACAAAGGGCACCTGGCTGGCTCAGTGGGTAGAGCACGCGACTCTTGCTCTTGGGGTGGTGTTCAAGCCCCTGTTGGGTGTACAGTTTATTTAAAATAATAATAATAATATAAAAAAATACTATTTTTTAAAAGTTACCAACAAAAATTAGGAAAAATTGTGGTCAGGATTATGATTTAATTCCTTCTTACCATAACTTTTCATAAAAATACTTAATGCTCACCCATTGTTTAATTCTTTGTCATGACTATTCAATGCCCTGTTATTTTAGCAATAAGAAGGAAGACATCTATAAATGAAACAAGAGAATTAGATAGGGATCAAATCATAAAGGACTTTGAGCAACAGGCTAAGAAATTTGATTCTGCCATGAAGACAATGACCTTTTGAGAGATTTGTAGAAAATAAATGATGAGATGGGGTTTGCATATCAAACAAATTTTTCAGTGGCAAAGTGGAAAGCAGTTTCAAGTGGATGGAGGCCATAGGCAGAGGCACAGTTAAGAAATGCCAAGTGACAGCAATGGATTATCAGATATGTGGTCAACAGATTCCACTCATGGTGGCCAATGATTGGGAATATGATGATTAATAGATAGGAAAGAAGATGGTGACGCTAAAAATGGCTTGGGCCAATTAAATTCATTGGAAAAAAAATTAAAAGGAACAGATTTTAAGAGATAATAAATTCAGTTTCAGATACTTTTTGAGGCGATTGTAGGAGGCTCAAGTGAAGACCATAGTAAGCATTTGGTACTTATGAGTTTGCAGTTTAGAGCAAAGTTCTCAGAGACATCACTTAGGTGACTAGAAAAGCAGGGGAAGGGATGAAGAAGAATGGGAATGAAAGAATGGAGGGGAGGTGATGGGAAAGGAGAGGAGAGGAGTTAAGCAAAAGTCGCACACAAAGGAGATGAAAAAAGTAGGGAACATCACACATACACACTACTCATATATATAATACCTATATATATAGTATACATACTATACACAGTATAGGTAATAATATGTATTATACATTGTATGTGTGTGTGTGTATCGTGCATGTATAGGACGTGTGTGCATATAGGATGCACTTTATATTACATATAAATATAGCATATGAAGATCACTGTAATGGTTAATTTTATATGTCAACTTGGCAAGGCAATGCTACCCAGTTGTTTGGTCAAACAGCAGTCTAGATGTTCCTGTAAAGTTATTTTTCAGATGGGATTAACATCTAAATCAGGTCCGGCAGAGTGGACACCCAGGATTCCAAAATGAAGTGAAGGAGAAGCAGCTCGTGGTTGTGAAACTAGGAGAGCTGCCAAGCTGGACATGATGCGGATTTCACCCCTAAAGGCATTGCCGGAGAATTTCAAAGACGCTATGACCGGTACTACAACAAGTATGTCAGTGGGAAGAAAGGGGGCATTGCTGGGGTTTCTATGTTGCTGGCAGCTTATGGGCTTTTCAATTACTGTCATTATGACAAGGAACTCAAACATGAGCAGCTACACAAGTACCACTGAAGAGGACCCATTGTGGAGGCACATTCGGCATTCCTGACCATGACCTTCGCCTGGCACCCCTCAAGCCTTTCATATCCTAATTCATAACTAACATCCAATAAAAGGTGACTGGTACTGGGGGAGGTAATCTAAATCAGTACACTTTAAGTAAATCAGAATACCCTACATAATGTGGGAAGTCTTCATCCAAATAGTTGAAGTCCTGAGGGGAAAAGGCTGACATCCCTTCCCATCCCTCCTCCTTCCACATACACCAGAAGGAATTCCACCTGCACACTCAAGACAGCAGCATCAACTCTTCTCTCAGTCTCCAGCCTGTGAGCATGCCTTGCAGAAGTTGTTTTTTATTTGCCCCCCCCTCCTACTTTTTCTATAATCTCTCCTCCAAGTTGACTTAGTATTATTTCTGTTTCTCTGGAGAAGCCTCACTAATGTAATTACTTCAAAGTCAAGGAATACATTTGTATTAAAAAATACATATGCCAAAATATGAAAAGTAGCTTTCTCTACATGTCAGGATTATGGATGAATTCTACTTTCTTCTCTATTCACTTCTGTATTCTATGATTTTTCTTAGAAGAGCATATATTAGTTTTACTTTTATAATCAGAAATGAGCCATAAATTCTTTTAACTTAAAGTAAGAATTAGAAACTCACATTACAACCCCCAAATAAATATTGTATGGCAACTATTAAAAATCTTCCCAAATTGTATACATGTTGGAAATTGTATACAATTTTAATACAGAAATTTGTCTAATAAAAGTGCGATGAAGATTATAGGTTCCTTTCACATATTTCAACTAACTTTTATAGTTTGCCAAAATATTAAACATTTTAAAGGGTCTTGGCCAAATGGATGGGATATTTTCCAGAGTACCAAAATTTGCTCATATTCTAAAAGGATGGTCTAACGTATCTAAAAAGAAGGTTATAACTAGAAAGGGTGCAACTGATCAACAAAATAATAGATAAAAAGAGGGTAATAAAACAGAAGTTTGTTTGGGATTAACCATCCAACCACTGTCCACTGAGAAAAGTGCCAATGCACAAGAACGTGATTTACCTCGTCCTGGGAGCACACAGAGTGCCTCTTTTGAAGATGACATTATTAAATGCACTAAGCCTGATACCACTAAACATCTGAATCACACCTTGATCACTTTGATTTCATGCTCACCCAGCGGCGGCCCAAAGGGTATATGTCTCTGCACTGTGGCCATGAAAAGAAAAGTTGGTGTTTTGGAGAACATGAAATGTCTGATTTAGCATCTGGTTTATGTTCTAGTAAAGTCTCCTTGAGCTTGATTACCGTGAATGTCTCTGAGAAACGAATTTACTCTTGGAGTGCTAACAAACCCTGGTTGCGAACCTGCGAAGTCAGGCAGAATGCAGGCAAAGGGAGATTCAGCAAAGCAAATTTGCTAATGCCGCCCTGTGAGAGCTACCTGGGTAGATAATTTGCCTTCAACAATTGTCACATCTCTACATTGCCAGGCAACGTGAGCTTTTTCATTAACATTTTACACCGTAATTATTCAAATTATATGGTCCTTGAAACTTCAAGTGGTTCAGATAACCTCATTAAACTATGCTTTACATATTATTATGTGTCTTTTAAATTCTCTGCTCAGGCTTCATGCACTGTTATTACTGCTACAACTAGCATTTCTTTAAGCTTAACTTTTAAAACTAGGTCACACACAAGAGTACAAAAAGGAAGAAAAGTCTATTGTAAATATCATTAAGCAGAAAAAAATATTTTGATTTAAACAAACATCCTAGTAGAAACAAAAAAAGTACTGCAGAAACCTACAGTATCACAAACTGCTCACTCAACAGAAAATGGTGAAAACCTGGGAGAAGCTTCCTCCCTTCCCCCTTTTTAAACACTAAGGGAGATAAAAGTGGGAAACTACACCCAAATCAAAAAGTACTTTCGCATGTTGTTTTTCTTATTCTAAGAAGAGAAAACATTTAAAAGTTAAAACAGAGTTAGTTCCAAGGAAATATTCAGAAATGATACACTACCAGAAACTTCTATTCTTTTTTTAAGCTTCATGGGTCACAAAGTGTATTCTAAAAGAATGATCGATTTTCTAATTAATCTACATAATGGTTCTAATTTCTTTACAGGTTTGAACATCAGAAAACGGGTTTTGAATAGGAAATGTAAATGGCTGTTTCCAGAACTTACTGTTAATTTTTTAGAAGAACAAAACTTCAGCTAAACTTGAGAAGTATACTTAACCTGTAGTAAATATCATAACGTAGCAAAAAACAGTATAAAAAGTCCAGGGGAAAAGGCCAAGAATAGCACATAAACAAAGTGAATAAACATGTCACCAGAAGAATATAGAAGCTATCTAAAGCTGAATAACTTCCCTATGCTTATTACAAGGATGTCATCTTGGGAGATAAAATATAGTACCATAAATTTAAAGGTCACTGAATTTTTCAAGGTAACCCAAACATTGTAAGAACATACAATTAATTCTCCCAACAGTTAGTGTATAACCAATAATTGCAAGAGCCCCAGCTATGTCTCATAAAGTCTATATCTACTTATGTGCCCTGACCTTTAGGTACAGTTCAACTTAATAAAAATAAACTAAATTATCCAATCTCCTTTGATATATTTTATGTTTACAGCATACTGACCCAAAAAAATCCTCTTTAAAAATCATATTTTGTACAATTACATAAATAATCTGCATTTGACCAAAATGTATTTTACAATCTGGATTGTCACTGTAATCTATAAAAATGATAGACATTTGAAAATTGTCAGCATTATCTTCTCTAGTCCTCAAGAGCCACTCCTAAACTTCATCCTCTTAATCCTTTAAAAATCCCATTCCAAATTATTCTATTGACTTTTTAGAACAAAGTTTACAGTGTTAGTTAACTAAAGATTACTTACATTTAAAAGTGAGTTTATCAGTTTTATTCATATTTAAATCCATTTAAAAAATCTCCAATAGAGCTCAGGTGCTAAATATTATTTATTATATTTATTCACACAAAACTCAACCTTCTAAAAGCTATTTTTCAAGGCGCCAAATGGTTGGTATAATCATTAGGTAACAAATTTGTAGAAACAAATGAATGCGACAAGTACTGAGAATGTGTACATAAAAACAGACTGTAGTCTCATAGGCAAGCTACATTTTGTAACTATTGGACATGCGTGCAAATGACAGGAGGAAATGTGTTTCTGCAATTGTAATAGGTTAATAGGCAGATGTAAAAAACTTGAAATATTGAAAATCTAAATTTTGTAAGCTTTTGGCAATGAACCTAAATGGTTAACTTCTAAGAGTTAAGAATCAGTCCAGTCCTGATTGTGAGCCTGATGTTCTGAATTGCGCCCTATTCTTACAGTAGCCCCAAGGAAATCAGCTCTAAATACGCCTATTTTTTTTATATTAGAAAACAGACTTGGAGAGGCTAAGACAGTGGTTCTCAAAGTGTTGCCTCTGGACCAGCAACATCAGCATCATACGGGAACATTTTAGAAATGCATACTCTCAGACCCAACTCCAGACTTGCTGAATCAGAAACTCTGGGGGTAGGGTCAGCAATCTGTATTTTATCAAGACCTTCAGGTAATGGTGATACTTGCAAAAACTTAGAACCACCATGGGTTGAGGTAATTTGCCTAAGGTTATACATCTAGTAATCGGTGAAGTCTGAGGGGAACCAGGTCAGCCTTCCTCTTTTAAGGCCCAAGCTTTAAGCCAGTACCTTATATATGGCCTTCAGTTAAAGGCGACCCTTTTTGTTTCAAATCTGTGTTTCTTTCTAAACTGGGTTCCGTCTGATAAAACGTATATGCTGAACATAATGAAAACTTTGATGTTACAGAATCTTAAAACGCCTCAAGGTCAGCATTCTGACGAATGTTCAACTGTCATGTAAAACACAGGAAACATTCCCGATACATTATCAAGATTTGAGATTGAAACATATAATGCCTCCAGCTCCCAGCTGTTGATCTGGCCAGACGAACCTTCCATCCCACCTTTTCAGACTCTAGGCAGGTCTTCTTCATTAACAGGGAGGGGGCAGTGTTTTTGGGCAGGCGCTCTTACAAAGGAGATTGTTATTTAATGCTGGGAAGCCAGCAGAACAGGGGACATCCTTCCTCTCAGAGGTCACACCAGAGGAAACCAGAAGACATACAGGCCCACACCTCTAAAACAGCTCTCTTGTGTACCTCTTCATCCAGCTCAGATCCCTCCTTCACCAGGACCACAAGCAGACATTTGATGAACTAAGCTACACCCAAGTTGTTACCACAAACAAACCTTGACAAGGGGACCAACCAGTGCTAGCCAGAGTCTCAGTACCGGCAGATCCTTAGGAAGGGGAAACGTACTGTGGGTGCGTGTCCAAAGCACCTTGTTTAACGGAATACGTATATAAGGCCAAGTCTAGAGGTCAAGTTTTTCACAACTTAAATAATAATAGTGATGAAGAGACAGATTGTCATTACCTCAGGACATATTCTGGGAACTGCTTTTAAAAATCCCAAATGTTTCCTTTCTCCTCAACATGCATCAATCACCCATTCGTTCAACAACTATCTGCTGAACTCCTGTTCTGTACCATGCAGGGTCTAGGTGGAATGTAGGGAGGCGGGAAGACCCGTGACAGACCCCTGAAGTAGTACAGTAGAAAGTAACTCCTGTCAGGGTGGTTCTAGTGGAGATGGAGAGAAGTATTATACATGGAGTTGGGGTGTGTTTGGAAGTAGACTCTTACTGATGAGTTAGATGTAATGACAGAAAGTTTGAAGTATAGGTACCACAAGAGACTCTTCATCTCAGAAAACAAACAGGGTTGCTGGGGTGGAGGGCGGTGGAAGGGATGGGGTGGCGGGGACACTGGGGAGGGTATGTGTTGTGGTGAGCGCTGTGTATCGTGTAAGACTGATGAATCACAGGCCTGTACCCCTGAAACAAATAATACATTATATGTTAATAATTTTTAAAAAAAGAAAGTTTGAAGTATAGGCTTTGGAGAAAGTATGATTTCGGAGGTGATAAGGTCTAGGATAGAACCAAGGAAATGTAGAGGAAAAAATCAGTGTAGATAAGAAGGTCAGGGAACTAAAGGCCAACTCTCCAAGATGGTGACAGATATCGGAATAAAAAAAAAAGGCAATAAATATGGTGTTAAAGTTATTGCTGAAAGAAAAAAATGTAGGGTATCAGTATATGATTGCAGTGAGAAAGGATATTGAGAGGTAGAGTCTGCTTAAGTGAACTTCAAAGAAATAGGGATTTTTGGAAAAGAAGGGAAGAGAAATCATACTTTTGTTACCCCACGGGGTGTTTTGAATAGAAAAAAAATTGAGAACCATTGCTTCAAGAACATAATGGTACCTCTAGTTATTCTGGTCTAACTATGGTTAAAGACTTTCTCCTTGGCTCAGAGGAAATGATGATGGATTTTTTTTTCTCCCAAAAAGAATCATTACCAGGAAACTAAAGAAGATGAACAAAACAAGAGTAGAAAGGCACAGAAATGAATCAGCTTAAAAAAGGGATTCCTCAGTATAAATAACTCATCTAAGCACAGGCTGAATTGCCTGGAACCAGGACTGAACAGTCAGCCCCGATTCATTTTCCTCACCCAGAACCCATGAGGTTTGCCTGCCAAGTGAAGTGGCTTCAACTCAACTCAACCTGTAACTTCTGCCAGGACCTCCCAGCCACCAGCCCTCAAGGTATTCTCTTTGGCTGCCCTCTACTACTCGAAGCTTCCCTCACTTCAGCAAACGATCTCTTCTTGGAAGAGGCATTTTCCCACCTTGTCCCAAAAACTGTCTCAGCCGCTTTTGTTGTTTTAAATTTCACCTTATTTTTAAATTTTTTAAAAGATTTTATTTACTTATTTGAGAGAGAGAGAGTGAAAGAGAGAGCACGAGAGGGGGTAGTGTCAGAGGGAGAATCAGACTCCCTACTGAGCAGGGAGCCTGGGCTCAATCCAGGGACTCTGGGATCATGACCTGAGCCATCCAGGTGCCCCTAAATTTCAGCTTTATTGAGGTATCACAGGCAAATAAAATTGTAAGATATTTCAAGTGGATATCATGATTTGATATGTGTATACATTGTGGAAAAAGTCCTCATCTAGTTAATCAGCACACCTGGCATGTCACATTATTTAACTGTGTGTGTTCGCGAGAACATTTAAGTTCTACTCTCAGCAAATTTCGTTATACAATGCAGTGTTGTCACCTATAGTCCCCATGTTTTACATGAGATTCTCAGACCTTATTCATGAGGGAACCAGGGAGAGAAAAGACTGGCAAAAGAGTACACACTTTCCTTATCTAGTTTTGCAGCTGCCCTGCTGTAACTTTTTCTCGAGCAGCCCAGGTGGTTGCATGTGAACTTCCTTCAGTTAAATTCCTGCTACCTCCTTCTCATATGTGGATTATCCTTAGTCTCGCAAGGGAGTCTGAGGGTCCTTCTGCAATTTTCTTTAAGATTTTATTTCTACGTCCTCTCTCCACCTAACATGGGGCTTGAACTCACAATCCCGATATCAAGAGTCACATATTCTACTGACTGAGCTGGTCAGACACCCCTCTTCTGCATTTTTTTCCTAAATGAGCTGACCTCTTCTTCTGCCTTCACTATCCTATTGATGATGCATTTCCTAAAGATATCTCTGGCCTGCAACTCTCCTAATTTCCTTCTCAGATCGCATGAGAATGCTAAATGCATATCCAAATCTATCTGCTCACTCAGGAACCCTGTTGTTCTTCCTGTCCCTTATCTTCAGAAAATAGCATCCCTTTCCTCAGTTTCCAAGGCTAGAAAATGTCCCATCTGGACTCTACGTTTACCTTCTGCCCTTCAGTCAATCACCCTGAAAGAATTTCTCAACATAATTGCATAATTTCTACCATTCTACTGCCACGTTCCGTCTTCAGATTCTCTTTCCAATGGGGCTTCTGCCTGCAATCCATCCTCCACAGTGACAGTAGGCTTGTATTTTCTAAAACATGGCTTTTAGTCTATTACTTCCCACAGCCTAAAAGCTTCACTGACTCCTATTATAGACTAAAGTTCTAACTTCTTAGCATGGCCATACAAAGTTCCATTTTCATTACGTGTTGCCATGAATCCTACCTAGCTGCTGCCACATCCTGAATATAGCATATGTCTCTGCTTTTATGTCTTATCATCTGTAAGACAAAAAAATACCTTTCCCTTGCTCATCCTTCAGGATATGTTTCAAAAGCTACCTCTTCAAAGAAGCTTTCCTTGATCTTTTTTTCTTCCTGTTAGAAATAACTGCAATTTCCTTTATGTACCTTTTTTTTTTTTTTGTAGCTGTCTTGAGCCACTTATATCTAAGTAGGTGTATATTGACTTTATTTCTCAACTAGAGTAAGTTTCTTAGACTTCCTAGATATTTAATAGAAGCTGTTGAACAAGTAAAAGGGAGACAGAAAAAGGTTCCCTAAGACTTTCACATGTTAGAATATTTGGATTTAGAGCAACCCAAGGGTGGTAGACAGACTAGCTCTCCAAATTCATACCCTACTCCCTCGAGTCTGTGAATACTGTTACCTCTCATGGCAAAAGGGGCTTTGCAGATGTAATTAAGGCAATACGTCTTAAGACACAGAGGACATACTGGATTATCCAGGTGGGTCTGATGTAATTACAGGAAACCTTGCAAGAAGAGAGCTTTCTCTGATCTGTATCAGGGAGAGGCAGCAAAAGCCAAAGAGGCTATAAAGCTGAGAGAGACTCAGCCAGCCCTTGCTAAAATAAAGTTAACCTATAGGAGCAAAGACTGGCCTCTGTTTGACAGGCAACAAGATAAAAGGGACCCCATTTCTACAACCACAACCACAATGAACTGAATTTGGCCAACAACCTGAATGCCACTTGAAGTGTCTTTTTTTTCTAGAATCTTTGGTAAGGAACATAGCCTTAATCAACATCTTCATTCTAGCTCATGGGATCCCAAGTAAAGGGCCTAGCTGAGCCCACTCAGATTTCTGAGCTGAATCACAGTGAGATAAGTGCGTGATGGTTTAAAATAACTGCTAAGTTTGTGGTGATTTGTTAAAGCAGCAAGAGGAAATGAATACAACAAATTTAAGGCAGCAGTTTTTGTCAAGGATCTGAGTATCTGAGAATATCTAAATGATTAATATTTATTTCTTTTATATATTTTTTATTTTTATTATTTATTTGACAGAGAGAGAGCACGAGAGAGAGAGCACAAGCGGGGGATGGGAGGAGAAGGCAGGCAGAGGGAGAGGGTGAAGCAGGCTCCCCACTTAGCAAGGAGCCCGACACAGGACTCGATCCCAGGAATTGCAGGATCATGACCTGGACTGAAGGCAGACGCTTAACCGACTGAGCCACCCAGGTGTTCCTAAACAATTAGTCTTCAAAAAGTCACTTTTACTCATGGAAACTGACTAAATTTACATAAGTAAAAATATTTTTTAAATAGCTTATAAATATGGTCCTAGCTTCTCTCCTACTCTGAACATACTTGAGAGATATGATGTAAACCTCTCAGCAATTACCAGAGGACAGTGTTTGGGTGGAGGACGTTTACATCAGAATTTGCTGGGTGTCATGTCCTCTTGACATTCTAATACACCTCATTCCCCAAATCCCTTCCAAACCTCCTCTAGTCCAGCTGGTTAAGAAATACTGGAAATGCCAAGGACCAAGCCTGTACTCTTAAAGACTCTTAATGAAGTTTAAAATAATTTTAATCTTCTGAAAACTGGATCTTCAACTGCCCCTAAAAGATCCAGTTTTCAGATGAAATACCTAACCACATCCATACCAGGGTAATATCAATAAAAAACAATATAGTAATTATGAAAGTACTTCCTGAATGTTTACTTTGAGCCAAGAAATTGTTCTTAATGGTGTACATCACTTAATTCAATCAAAGAATCTATAGGATAATCTCTATAATTCTCTATTGTTCAGATGAAGAAATTGAGGGGAAACATGTGAACTAAGTTGTCCTGTGTGTAACAAATAAGAAGTGGTACAGGTCGTAATTAATCTAGAGCCATCATATTCTCAACATCCCATCTGTTTGGAACTGTAACAGCATCTTCAGCATTCACTGAAACCCTCTCAGATTTTATGGACCATACTTACATTTTTCACTACAAAACTTTAGATTTTTAGGATTAAGGGCAAGAAGCAGCAGCCATCAGAAAATATGCAAACTATGTGAGAAGAAACAGTGTGAGTGCAGAATGGGAGCCAGTGGTAAGCCAGCAGGGGAGGCCATGGCAGAGGGACTGCCAACTGCAGCCTGGTATCATTCACTAGTGGGAAATTTTAGTAGTGGAGAGTGTACAGGGATCTGGGGAAAGTAGTCTCCCTACCACTGAGCCAACGGTTCCTCCCAGTTACTGCAGGAGCAAGGCCAAAAATTACACTTGTTTTATAGTTTCTTCATTTCAGGGGATTCTTTGGATCTGAAATTTCATATGCTTGGTTTCAATCCACCATGTTCTTTCAGTTAAATGTCAGCTGCTTTCAGTTAGTAGGCTAGGGAAATATGCCAAAATATACCCAAATGCAGTCACCGTTGCACTGCGTGCTATTTCTGGTCCAACTACTGGGAGCGAAAGAATGAGGGATGGGAGGGTCTGTTGACCGGCAAGATCATTTTGGCAAATGTTAGCTAGACAAATGTCTCATCTGGGATAGTATGGAAGAATCCATGGCACACTGATTCAGCTGAGAATAACATAACTTTTTACGTCCTGTAATTAAAATTTATTGTACAACAACCTGTTGCCTCTACGGTGCTATAAGATTATGGCCATCATAACAGCCTAAGGTCCTTCAGATAGTTGGCTTGCTGCATTCCCTGCTACTTATATAGTTCACAAATTCATTGACCACCTTTTTCCCATCTTACTAGGAACATAATGAGATTTCCTCCTTCCTCATCAAGAAGAATATGTTAACTTATCTTCCAGACTACACTAATCCACCTTATTTATCCCTCCTTCTCCTAAAAAGAAGCAAACAAAACAAACAATTGGCTTCATGGCTTATGAAGGAATGTCATTTACCTTCTGAACTCTTTTCTTTGCCTTGGATGATCAGTTTGCTAGCTCTTAGCCAAAAGAAATAACCCTGGTATCCACAATGTTTATGAGAGTGAAAACAAATTAATTGCCTATTGTAAGCATTGTAATTTGAGAGAATTCGGATATAAACTGATATAGCATTTCCCCTGGGAGGTCTACACATGAATAGCCTATACCTTTGTAAATTTAATAAATTTTTAAATAAGATTTTATACTTGCAAATAAATTTTTCAGGGACAAAAAAGTTACTAAGAAAGGTATTTTTTACATAGCAATGCATAGTTTGAAAGTTGATTTATTCCCTAACAACTAAATTAATTACTTAAAGCTAAATTAACCTCAAAATTCATTTTCAAAAATTAGCTTGCATAAACAGATATATTTTGAATTAAATGTAACCATTTTTAGGATCTAAAGTTCTTAGCAAAAAGATCTCATGCTTTTCATGGTAACTTTTTAACACATATAGAAAATCTCTCTTGTATATATTTTTCTAAACCTTACCTCTCTAATATAACCATCTGAATAAATAAGAAAATACACACACACACACACACACAATTTTTTTTTTCCAGAGGAGAATAAGAGAAAAAGACAAAAGACAATTTAAAAAAAAACAGATGATATTGTTTAATTATTATAAGACATTTATGATTATAAATAGTAAAAAAATTGTTTTTTGTTTTATCTGATAAATATTCATATTTTAACACTATTGTAATGGAGAACGATATCTTTACTAAAACAGACCTCCAATTTTTTGCATTACCATTTATTCATTTAATTTTTTTAAGATTTTATTTATTTATTTGAGAGAGAAAGCACAAGAGTGCGAGCACAAGCAGCGGGTAGAGGGGGGGTGAGGCAGAGGGAGAGGGAGAAGCAGGTTCCCCGCTGAGCCGGGAGCCCGATGTGCGATGTGCGGCTCAATCCCAGGACCCTGGGATCATGACCTGAGCCGAAGGCAGATGCTTAACTGACTGAGCCACCCAGGTGCCCCCCATTTATTTACTTTAGAATGTGATATATTATTGTTTTGTACCTGTGATACTACACTACTGTGTTGCCAGGCTTGTAAGGAACTGTTGAGCTCAGGATGTGCGTCTGCACATTTTACTTACTAATTTGAACTGGATAAATCAAGCACAGTTCCTCTGTGCAGGACTTAGGGGAAAACAAATAATTGGAACAAAATGTACAAAGCAAAATAACAAGGTACTATCAAAATTGCCATAAATTCCACAGCGACACTTCTGTGGTGAAATGTTACATTGTTTTGATTTTTCTTTGCAACTGGCAAATACAGTATTATACCAAAATGGCCAAAAAAAAATTTTTTTTTCACCACCATACTCTCTACTTGTTTGCAGTTAAATATATCTGATGTCCCATTTTTAACTTAATAGTTCAGGGGTGCCTGTGTGGCTCAGTCAGTTAAGTGTCCAACTCTTAATTTCAGCTCCGGTCATGACCTCAGGGTTGTGAAATTGGGCCCCATGTCGGGCTCTGCGCTGGGCATGGAGCCTGCTTAAGATTCTCTCTCTCCCTCTCCCAGCTGCCTACCCCCCACCCTAGCAAACTCATTCACTCTTTCTTTCTCTTAAAAATAAAGTTGCTAAAAAAAGATTATACAAAAACCTAATTGCTTGATGAATCTTTTTTATGCACATACCACATACTATCATGTATAATAGTTATTGATTTGTCTGACTTTTTGAGAAAAGTATTTGAACACTATTAATGTCAGAAAGAGTGTTTTATGGGGCGCCTGGGTGGCTCAGTCGTTAAGTGTCTGCCTTCGGCTCAGGGCATGATCCCGGCATTATGGGATCGAGCCCTGCATCGGGCTCCTCCGCTAGGAGCCTGCTTCTTCCTCTCCCACTCCCCCTGCTTGTGTTCCCTCTCTCACTGGCTGTCTCTCTCTCTCTGTCAAATAAATAAAATCTTAAAAAAAAAAAAAAAAAA